>NC_135954.1:107117397-107467367 GCF_053455715.1 Rhinoraja longicauda | reverse complement strand
GCACCCTCCCTAGTCTAGATCCGTCGATTCTGTGATGCAATAATATTCACTGGGATTTTTTTTTAAAGTATTTTTTTTGGGGGGGGGGGGTAAAAATGCAAACCATAGTGTGTGTGTGTGTTTTTTTTTAAATCCCCCCACGCGAAGGCTTGTTACTCTTTTTTTGAGGATTTTATTTTTTATTTTTTAAAACCAATTTCCCTTTAAATATTAAAAAACATCTAAAGTGGAAGGTTGAAAGGACAGTTTAGATTTAACTGCGTGGAATGAGCTGTTCAGCAAAGCAGAGGGGAGAGGGGGAAGGGAGAGTGGGGGAGAGGGGGGAGAGGGGGGAGAGGGGGAAGGGAGAGTGGGGGAGAGGGGGGAGAGAGGGAGGGGGGGAGAGAGGGAGGGGGGGAGAGAGGGAGGGGGGGAGAGGGAGGGGGGAGAGGGAGGGGGAGAGAGAGGGAGGGGGAGAGAGGGAGGGGGAGAGAGGGAGGGGGAGAGGGGGAGAGAGGGAGAGGAGAGAGGGAGGGGGGGAGAGAGGGAGGGGGGGAGAGGGAGGGGGGAGAGGGAGGGGGGAGAGGGAGGGGGAGAGAGAGGGGAGGGGGAGAGAGAGGGAGGGGGAGAGAGGGAGGGGGAGAGAGGGAGGGGGGGAGGGGGGGAGAGAGGGAGGGGGGGAGGGGGGGAGAGAGGGAGAGGAGAGGGGGGGAAGGAATTAAATTAAGGAGTGCTTTGAATAAAGTGAAGCAGTGAGTGACTTCAACTTGCTCACAATATGCTGGAGTAACTCAGCAGGTCAGGCAGCATCTCAGGAGAGAAGGAATGGGCGACTTGCTAGTTTTTACCAAAAAAATCCTACTGTTATTTCCTGTACGCGCGATTGTACTTTTTTTTTTTAACAAGCATTTATTTATATTTTGACTAAATATTTTTTTTAAAGGTTGATAGTTGGAAAAAAGTGATGAAATCAGGCGCAGACTTCTTGAGGTGCTGAAGCTCAAAAAGTGTCCTGGGGAATTGATAGAAACATGAAATGTGCCTCAAATGGTTTTGAACATTTATCTGAAATATTTCCTATTGCAAAGGTGAATGAACTACCAAAGGAGAGAGTGAAGTGGTCACTCACTGTCTGAGAGGGGGAAAAAAAAACGGTGTAGGCCCTATAAGACTGAAACGAGGAGAACGAGGAGATGTGGCCCTTAAGGATAAGGGGGAAGTCTTTTAGGACCGAGATGAGAAAACATTTCTTCACACAGAGAGTGGCGAGTCTGTGGAATTCTCTGCCACAGAAGGTAGTTGAGGCCAGTTCATTGGCTATATTTAAGAGGGAGTTAGATGTGGCCCTTGTGGCTAAAGGGATCAGGGGGTATGGAGAGCAGGCAGGTACGGGATACTGAGTTGGATGATCAGCCATGATCATATTGAATGGCGGTGCAGGCTCGAAGGGCCGAATGGCCTACTCCTGCACCTATTTTCTATGTTTCTATAACTCGGCACTGAAAGGGGGTTACTGTTTACAATTTCTACCCTAAAGTCCCTTGAGCCATGGTATTGATCATGTTCAATGCAGAGATCTATAGATTTACTAGACAAAGTGGACCCGTTGGGCCCAAACCTCTCCTGCTTTGGTGCAGCACCCTGTCCTCCCCCCTCCCTCTCCTCAACCCCCCCTCCCCTCTCCCTTCTCCCCCACTCCCCCCTTCCACCCTTCTCCCCCACTCCCCCTTCCTCACTTCTCCCCCACTCCCCCCTTCTCCCTCACTCCCCCTTCCCCCCCTCCTCCCCTCCCCTCCTTTTAAACTGTAAAATGTGAATAACTTTAATTATATAAGAGCGATTTCAATAAAACTACTTGCATTATCACTAAAGTGACAATGGTGAGTAAGGTGGGCCTAAAATTGTCACGCTATCGTGTACCGTTTTGGCTGAAGTTCAGTCACAAACAAGATAACAAACGAGAGTTTTAGTATATAGATGAATATTAGGAATCGGGATAGGAGACGAAAATGGCATTTAAGACGGATCAGTCATTTTGTTTAATGGTGGAAGAATCTCAGGAGGTGGAAGGACATATTCCTGAATCAAATCAGTATATTTTATGTTATATTTTAGGTTGGCGTTGCCCGCATATGCAATAAATGCAAACTGAATGTCACTGTGCAGTTGCACATGTGTCAAATAAAGCACTATTGATTTATATTATGGTATGGATATTTTATGTTAAAATATCCATAGCATAATATCAATCAATCAATGGTGTTTTATTTGTTACATATGCAACTGCACAGTGAAATTCAGTTTGCATAGATTGCATATGCGGGCAACACCAACCTAATATAGGTTGATTCCTCAACTCTGCCTCCAAAGAAAAGTACAGGTCCCCTAAAGATATGTAGAGAATGTTAATTTAAATACTGCTTATTTAAAATTTGGTTTCATTAGTTTAAAGATATTATTGCTCATGGCGATGTAATAGCATTTGTCAGAATCCTGGGGTCTGCAAGGACTTGAAAATGAATTTGGGATAATGACGTATATTCTGTGGGGCGGGAAGGATTTAGACAATGGAAGTGGTGGAGTCCTGGGCTTTCCCAGATTTCTGCAGTAAGCAAAGTAGTGTAGGTTCCAGAATTTCATTGGAAACAAGAGGGAATTCAGAAATATTTTGTATTCAAAGGAGTAGTGAAAATGTGCAATTCTCTAGCGTGGAGAATGTTTGAACCATTTAATGGAGGCCTAGATTGGTAAATGAAAGAGAAGGGAATGGCTGGTTGTACTGAGTCAGATGAGGAAAGACTGGAGATTGGGTTGAGTGGCCTGTTTCTGTGCTTTCCAATGCCATGTAAAAATAGACTAGGAAAATGAAGTCACCACCTAGGGTCACTGGAAAATGGACATTGCCATTTGAGAGGAAGTGGAACTGGAGACTTGAGGTGAAGGTAGACACAAAAAGCTGGAGTATCTCAGTGGGACAGGCAGCAGCTCTGGAGAGACGGAATGGGTGACGTTTCGGGTCGAGACCCTTCTTCGGACTGGTTAGGGATAAGGGAAATGAGATATAGATGGTGATGCGGAGAGATAAAGAACAATGAATGAAAGATATGCAAAAAAGTAACGATGATAAAGGAAACAGGCCATTGTTAGCTGTTTGCTAGGTGAAAACGAGAAGCTAGTGCGACTTGGGTGGGGGAGGGATAGAGAAAGAGGGAATGCCAGGGCTACCTGAAGTGAGAGAAATCAATATTCATACCGCTGGGTTGTAAGCTGCCCAAGCGAAATATGAGATGCTGTTCCTCCAATATGTGTTAGCCTCACTCTGACAATGGAGGAGACTTGAGGTGTTGAGGATCAGTCTGAAGAAGGGTCTCGGCCCGAAACATCACCTATTCCTTCTCTCCTGAGATGCTGCCTGACCTGCTGAGTTACTCCAGCATTTTGTGAATAAATACCTTCGATTTGTACCAGCATCTGCAGTTATTTTCTTACAGACGAGGTGTTGTTGATTTTGGGATGAATGAGCACAATGGGATCTTTGGATATATGAACACAAATAGAAGACTTGAATAGCAAGAAGACCAACAGGCCTGGGAAAGTTCTTAAGTGAGAGGAACAGAATTAGGCCTTTTGACCCATCAAGTCTACTCCGCCAATCAATCATGGCTGATCTATCTCTCCCCCTCAACCCCATTCTCCTGCCTTCTCCCCATACCCCTGACACCCGTACTAATCAAGTACTAATCAAGATGTTTGGGAGTGCTGGACAGTGTAATGCATGACACCTAGGATCAATACTCTTTGATCACATTGCTGCTTGTGGCTTTCTGTGCTTAAACTGCTGAGTTTCCGTAATACATCAGTGGTGGCAAGATTCAAGATTCAAGAGATTCAAGATAGCTTTATTTGTCATCCAAAAAAGTTCTTTGGACGAAATTCAGTCACCCACAGTCCAACAATAAAAGCACTAAAATAGGCAGATTACACAATAAAGCATTAAAATAGGCAAATTACACAACCCCAAAAACACACAAAAAAAGAAACATCCATCACAGTGAGTCTCCTCCAGTCCTCTCCTCACTGTGATGGAAGGCCACAATGTATTTTCCCTTCCCCTGGCGTCTATTCCCGCGGTCAGGCTGTTGTGGATTCAGGTGTACTAAATTGGTTGAAATTTCCTGAATCGGGAAGGGAAAGTCACTATATAAATGGTGCATGTAGAAGTTTATATGGGTCATTGGAGCAACTTTTTCTTCCCTTCCAACCTTCCCACATCTATCACTTTGTCCATTGTCAACCAGATCCTCCTTTTTCATTACCTAGATTGTACCATTTAAGTTTTTAACAAACATAAAGTTTTATAATTCAAAATTAGCATACAGAAGTTATATTAAATTTTCGAAGTTAAGTATTTAAAAGAAAACTCAAGCTTCTGAAACAGTTCTGATTATTCAATGATGATTATCTTCAACCAAGATTAAATGAAACAAAAACAAATGCTGGTAAACGTTGTTAGTACACATGGGTGTTTCGTGGTTAACAAGGACATGTATTTTATTGGCCATGCCTGTTATACGAAGATAATTTATTAACAATATACTTTACAATAAATAATCTGTGCTCTTCTAAGTATTCATAAATAAATACAACTCACAGTTATTTAATCCTAGGCCCTGCCATCACATGTATTGTTTGAATACAATATTACTACAAAAATGAATTCATAATGAAGATAGACACAAAATGCTGGAGTAACTCAGCGGGACAGGCAGCATCTCTGGATAGAAGGAATGGGTGGCATTTCGGGTCGAGACCCTTCTTCAGTCTGAAGACGGGTCGAGACCCGAAACGTCACCCATTCCTCCTATCCATCGATTCTGCATATCCCGCTGAATTATTCCAACATTTTGTGTCAATCTTTGTTGTAAACCACCATCTGCAGTTCCTCCCTGCAAATTTCTTAATTAATCTCATTATGTTTCATATAAATCTTTGAAAATTAGGTTTCAAACGTATTTCACAATCTTTTGTGAGAATTGCTTTTTGAGGCAAGTAGGCCTCATATATACTTAAAGTGCTGTTGAACCAAATGCATGCTCAGAAACATATGCTGACAGTTTCATTTTCTATTGGCCATTTTACAAACTTTGGATTTTGGAGACAGAGGAGATTGCAGATGAAATCTAGGGCCACAAACAATCTACTGGCTCAGCAGTGCCTATGAGGGGAAATCAACGATTTGAGTCTAAATCCCGATTAGATTTTGAGTGTACGGTATGCTTGCATTCGTTGCTGAGGCACTGAATACAAGAAGTTACGTTGCAGCTTTATAAAACTGTGGTTAGGCTGTATTTGGAATATTGTGTGCAGTTCTGGTTGCCCCCATTGCAGGCAGGATGTGGCAGGTGCACTCAGGAGCATTAATGGCGCAGAAGTGGAAATTGTAGAGAGCTTCAAGTTCCTTGGGGTTGATATTACCAATGATCTTTCGTGGATGAACCACATTGATGCGGCAGTCAAGAAGGCACACTGATGCCGCTACTTCCTAAGGAGACTGAGGAAATTCAGTGTATCTCCAATGACCCTTACAAACTTCTACAGATGTACCATAGAAAGCACACTGTCAGGATGCATCACAGCATGGTTTGGGAACAGCTCAAGCTCAAGACCACAAGAAATTGCAGAGTTGTAGATGTAGCCCAGTCCATCACATACCGACCAGACTTCCCACCATTGACTCCATCTGCACTTCATGCTGCTTCAGAAATGCAGCCAACATAATCACAGACTTGTCCCATTCCAGTCATTCCTTCTCCCTGCTGTTATCCATCAGAAGATACAGAAGCTTGAAAGTGCATAGACATAGGAACTGCTTTTTCCCCTCTGTCATCAGACTTATGAACAATCCTTCCATTAGCTAGGGTACTCTAAGATTCACCTCTACCCCATTGAAGACATTGGACTATAAAATTGATGTTATAATGCTGAGAACTATATTCTGTACTCTGTGTCTTCCCCTTTGCTCTATACATTGTACTTGAGTTTGGATTCATTGTATTTATGTATGGTACATCAAATCTGATTGGATATCATGCAAAACAAAGCTCTACCTCGGTGCACGTAACAATAATAAACATAAACCTAAGCTTTGGACAGAGTGCAGAAGAGGTTTACCAAAATGCTACCTGGCTTACAAGGTATTAGCTACGAGGAGAGGTTGGATAAACTTGAATTGTTTTCTCTGGAGCCTCAGAGATTGAGGGGGGACGTGATAGAAATATATAACATTATAAGAGGCAATGATAGGTTCTGACTATAACCTTTCTACAAGAATAGAAATGTCAATGACTAAAGGGCATGGTTTCAAGGTCAGAGGGGGAAAGTTGAAAGGAGATGAGCAGGCCATGATTTTTGTTTGAACGCAGAGAGAAGTGGAATACACTGCCAGGGGTACTGGAGGAAACAATTATGATAGTGGTGCTTATGAGGCTTTTAGATCGGCACATCTGCGAACTGAAAGATCACATGCTGGCAGAGGAGATTAGTTTAACTTGGTATCATGTTCAGTGCAAACATTCTGGGCTGAAGGGCCAGTTTCTTTAATGTACCGTGTCCTAAGACAACTGTTCTGATGTATACATGAAGTTACGTTTTCTGTTTTACCACCTAAAGTTTGTAATGGACATGTCAGCATCATTACATAAATATTGGATTTGAAGACCCTATATGGTGGACTTTAAGCTATTATTTTGTTTATATTGACTAGGTCAACTTGCTAAGTAAACAAGTTTCCATCTTATTAAATAACACTCAAATAAATTTATAGATATATATTGTGAAATTGATGGTAGATTGCACAGTTATGTTAAACTTTACTTTGGCCACAGCTAGTAAAGTAGACATCAGAGGTGTACATCTTTAGGAACTGTAGGCAGTGCTAAATTATTACTTTTACTTCTTTATGGACTTGAATGAACACGCATAAAAGGTTCTATATTTTTTATGACATCCATTTGTTAAGACTTGTTACCATTACTGCATTTCAAATTTGGTGATTGTTCAGCCATAAAATTACAGGGCAGAATTTTGGACTCTCATATATGCATTAAACAAAGTCAACAGAATTGGTATTCAGAAGTGGAGGTCAACAGGCATACCTTAGTACCATCGAGGATATACTTCTCTAATTTAAGATTCATACAAACATTAAGTATCCCAACTACTTTCTCAAAAATATCTGTTTATAGTACTTAGTTGCTTGATAGGCCACCTGTGTATTGCATATCCTTATGACACTGCATTGATTGACTTGCCAGGCCATTTCAGAAGATAAAAGTCAACCACATTGCATTCGACAAGGTCCAGCATGGTAGGCCGCTCTGGAAGGGTAGATCGCATGGGATCCAAGGAGAGATAGCTGAATAGATAGAAAATTAGCTTCATGGTAGGAAGCAGAGGGTGATGGTGGAAGGTTGCTTCTCGGACTGCAGGCCTGTGATCAGTGGTGTGCCTCAGTGTTCGATACTGGACCCATTACTGTTTGTCATCTACATCAATGATTTTGATGAGAACATGCACGGCAAGATTAGCAAGTTTGCAGATGAAACAAAAGTGGGTGGTTTTGCAGGTAGTGAAGATGGTTGTGAACGATTGCAGCAGGATCTGGATCGATTGGCCAGGTGGGCTGAGGAATGGTTGATGGAATTTAATACAGAGAAATGTGAAGTGTTGCATTTTGGGAAGTCTAACATGGGCAGGACCTGCACAGTGAATGGTAGGGCTCTGGGGAGTGTTGTAGAGCAGAGGGATCTAGGAGTGCAGGTGCATGGTTCCTTGAAGGTGAAGTTGCAGGTAGATAGGGTGGACAAAATGGCGTTTGGCACATTGGCTTTCATCAGTCAGAGTATAGAGTTAGGAGGTCATGTTGCAGTTGTATAAGACGTTAGTGAGGCCGCATTTAGATTATTGTGTTCAGTTCTGGACACTGTTGTAGAAAATATGTTGTCAAACTGGAAAGGGTACAGAGAAGATTTACAAGGATGTTGCCAGGACTAGAGGGGCTGAGCTACAGGGTGAGGTTGACTAGACTGGGACTCTATTCCTTGGAGCGCAGGAGGATGAGGGGTGATCTTATTGAGGTGTATGAAATCATGAGAGGAATAGATCAGGTAGATGCACAGAGTCTCTTGCCCAGAGTAGGTGAATCGAGGACCAGAGGACATAGGTTTAAGGTGAAGGGGAAAAGATTTAATAGGAATTTGAAGGGTAACTTTTTCACACAAAGGGAGGTGGGTGTATGGAACAAGCTGCCAGAGGAGGCAGTTGAGGCAGGGTCTATCCCAACGTTTAAGAAACGGTTAGACAGATACATAGATAGGACAGGTTCAGAGGGATATGGACCAACGCGGGCAGGTGGGACGAGTGTAGCTGGGACATATTGGTCGGTGTGGGCAAGTTGGGTCGAGGGGCCAGTCTCCAAACTGTATCACACTCTGACTATATGACACATTACCTTGGTTCTAGGGTCACATGTTGGCCAAATTATTCAAGGGCAAGAGAACACTAATTAACTAAATGTATCTTGTCTGTCATTTCTTTTAAAGATGTCGTAAATTTCAAGGAGATTGCCTCTCATTCTTCTGTTCTTGAGAGAATCAGGGCCAGTCTGCTCAATTTCTACTCATAGGACCCATTTACCATCCTCGTAAAGCAGTCCACTGAACCATCACTGCTCTTCCTCTGGCAAGAACATCCTCTCTTGGATGATTAAACCAAAAATGAACACGATACACTCAATGTAGCCTCAAAGTTGTACATATTGTAAATATAATCAAAACTAATGTACCATTTTCCCTCCTAATAATTTACCAAACCTGCACTTTGGCCTTCAGTGACTTGTGGACAAGCAGACTTATGTCCCTTTAACATTTTTGTCCCCACTCCCTAATCTCTCACCTTGCATCAAATACTCTGGTTTTCCATAACTTGCGCTAATATATTCCATGTTTAGTTCTCACCGACTCATTCAGCTTAATCATATCCCTCAGAAGTCTGTGTAGTTTCCTCTGCACTCACAATATAACCAAATGTAATTATCAGCAAACCTAAGCTTGCTGGATAAGTTTCCTGGAGTTTAGAAGGAAGAGAGGGGATCTTATAGAGATGTATAAAATCATAAAAGGACTGGACAAGCTAGATGCAGGAAAAATGTTCCCAATGTTGGGTGAGTCCAGAACCAGGGGCTACAGTCTAAGAATAAAGGGGAGGCCATTTAAAGCTGAGGTGAGAAGAAACTTTTTCACCCAGAGAGTTGTGAATCTGTGGAATTCTCTGCCACAGAAGGAAGTGGAGGCCAATTCACTGGATGAATTTAAAAGAGAGTTAGATAGAGCTCTAGGGGCTAATGGAATCAAAGGATATGGGGAGAAGGCAGGCACGGGTTACTGATTGTTGATGATCAGCCATGATCACAATGAATGGCGGTGCTGGCTCGAAGGGCCAAATGGCCTCCTCCTGCACCTATTTTCTGTTTCTAATAACATGAATTTAAGTTTCCCTGCCCACCAAGGTGGGATACAAACAGGTTTCTGGACCAATAGTCCAAGCCTCTGGATACTATGGAGTAACTTAACTACTTCATCTGTTTTGCAGCAGAATAGTTGGCAGTCCCTTCACATAAAAGGGTTTTTTTCCCCAATCTTTTTATTACCTTACCTTTACTATTTTAGCTCATTCTAAATTTTCTACAATGTTTTTAGATGGCCGGCACTCCCTCATTTCTATCCAAACAGAAATGGCCCGTTGGTCCATCTAGTCGGCACCAACCACCCAGCAACCATCTCCACCAATCAGCACAAATGGCACTTTATTTTCCCCATAACTCTCTCCACGACTCATACGGTCATAAGTGATAGGAGCAGAATTAGGCCATTCGGCCCATCAGTCTACTCCGCCATTAAATCTTGGCGGATCTATCTCTCCCTCCTAACCCCATTCCCCATTCTCCTGCCTTCTCCCCACAATCTTTGGCACCCTCTCGGTTTGCTCATCTCTCCACCCAAACTGCCCACCCTCCAGGCACATTCCCCGACGACTAGTGGAGATGTGACACTCGTCCCTGCACCTCCTCTTCCACTTCCATCCAGGGAAACCTACAGGCCTTCCATGCGAGATAAAGGTTCACATGCATCTCTTCCAACCATGCATTTGGTGCTCGAGACTTGGCACCTCTACATTTGTGAGACCAACTGTAGAGTAGGCAACCATTTTGCCGGACACTTACATTCTGCCTGGCTTACAAACTGCACCTCATATCCCACTTTTAAGATAGAAACTAGGTGCAGGAGTAGGCCATTCGGCCCTTTGAGCCAGCACCGTCATTCAATATGATCATGGCTGATCATCCAGAATCAGTGCCCTGTTCCTGCATTTTTTCCCCATATCCCTTAATTCCGTTAGCGTTAAGAGCTAAATCTAACTCTCTCTTGAATACATCCAGCGAATTGGCCTCCACTGCCTTCTGTGGCAGAGAATTCCACAGATTCACATCTCTCTGGCTGAAAAAGGTTTCCCTCGTTTCAGTCTTAAATGGCCGACCCCTTATTCTTAAACTGTGACCCCTGGTTCTGGACTCCCCCAACATCAGGAACATTTTTCCTGCATCTAGCCTGTCCAATCCCTTAAGAATTTTACATGTTTCTATAAGATCCCCTCTCATCCTTCTAAATTCCAGTGAATATAAGCCTGGGGCCACAGTTTAAGAATAAGGGGTAGGCCATTTAGAATGGAGATGAGGAAAAACTTTTTCAGTCAGAGAGTTGTAAATCTGTGGAATTCACTGTCTCAGAAGGCAGTGGAGGCCAATTCTCTGAATGCATTCAAGAGGGAGCTGGATAGAGCTCTTAAGGATAGCGGAATCAGGGGGTATGGGGAGAAGGCAGGAACGGGATACTGATTGAGAATGATCAGCCATGATCACATTGAATGGCGGTGCTGGCTCGAAGGGCCAAATAGCCTACTCCTGGACCTATTGTCTATTGTCAGCCGTTCCATTCTTTCATCATATGTTAGTCCCGCCATCCCGGGAATTAACCGCTGCACTGAGTAGCTCCTTCAGTGACAGACTCCTTCACCCCAAGTGTGTGAAGGAGAGATATCGGAGGTCCTTCCTTCCCACTGCTGTGAGACTGCACAACCAGCACTGCTCCCAGCAGACCAGTCAACAGACCAGTCAACAGTAACAGTAAAAAAAACATAGTAAATGATGACAATTATCCTTATCTTTATTTTTATTTACAATGAATGTCTCTTGCTATCCACTTTGCTGCAGTAACACTGCAAATTTCCCTGGTGTGGGACAAATAAAGGAATATATTATTATTAGATTATTATTATTATTAACCTGGTTAACCTCCGCTGCATTCCCTCAATAGCAAGGATGTCCTTCCTCAAATTAGGATACCAAAACTGCACACAGTACTCAAGGTGCGGTCTCACCAGGGACCTGTACAACTGCAGTAGGACCTCCTTGCTCCAAAACTCAAATCCTCGAAGGCCAACAACCCAACAGTATGAACATTCAGTTCTCCAATTTAAAATAATACCCCACTTCTTCCCCTCACCCCATGTGCGCACATTTCTCTCACCAAGCCATTACTTGTTCATTTCCCTCCACCTTAGACACATTTCCAGCCCCCCCTTCCTCCACCCTCAGTCTCCTGACACTCGTATTCCTTCCTCCAACTTTAAATTTCACTCCCCTTCTTTCCTTATGAGACAACCTTTTGTCTCCATTTTTCTCTAACCCTTGTCACTATCTCTGCCAATCAGCTCCCCCCCCCACTAGAATTTACTTATCACTTCTGAGGTTTTGTCCCACCCCCACCTTTTTTTCCCTATCTCTCTTCCCCATCCCCCATTCCATCAATCCGAAGAAGGGTTCTGCCCTGAAACGTCGCCTGTCGAATTCCCTCCACAAAAGCTGCCAGACCTGGCGAGTTCCACCAAAATTTGCATTCAGCACGAATTTCAGCATTCCCAGGGCTCCAGTATACGTCCATAATCCACGGAATTCCTCGCTGTTCATCATAATCGTTGGGTCTCTTGAGAAATGTTCCTTGAGGGCCAAGATTACTAGGTTAATTCCCGGAATGGCGGGACTGTCATATGTTGAAAGAGTGGAGCGGCTAGGCTTGTATACACTGGAATTTAGAAGGATGAGAGGAGATCTTATCGAAACGTATAAGATTATTAAGGGGTTGGACACGTTAGAGGCAGGAAACATGTTCCCAATGTTGGGGGAGTCCAGAACCAGGGGCCACAGTTTAAGAATAAGGGGTAGGCCATTTAGAACTGAGATGAGGAAAAACTTTTTCAGTCAGAGAGTTGTGAATCTGTGGAATTCTCTGCCTCAGAAGGCAGTGGAGGCCAATTCTCTGGATGCTTCAAGAGAGAGCTAGATAGAGCTCTTAAGGATAGCGGAGTCAGGGGGTATGGGGAGAAGGCAGGTACGGGGTACTGATTGAGAATGATCAGCCATGATCACATTGAATGGCGGTGCTGGCTCGAAGGGCCGAATGGCCTCCTCCTGCACCTATTGTCTATTGTCTAAGATTGCGGGGAATCTAAGGTGGAGAAGATACTTCTATGAAAACAGCCGCAGCAGGGCAATGGAAGCATACCGCCCCCCTACTCTCAAACACATCCGTAGGGAGAATGAGGTGCAAGTTCCGAAGTCGGCATTCCTGGTCGAATTCAAAGGTCATTTCGTGAACATAGACATACAATGTTGGAATACCCAGCATTTTGTTTCCATCTTCGGTGTAAAGCAGCATCTGCTGTTCCTTCCTAGTCATTTCGGGAATGCCCAGTGAAGTCTGCGACGGTCATAGAAACATAGACAATAGGTGCAGGAGTAGGCCATTCGGCCCTTTGAGCCTGCACCGCCATTCAATATGATCATGGCTGATCATCCAACTCAGTATCACGTACCTGCCTTCTCTCCATACCACCTGATCCCTTTAGCCACAAGGGCCACATCTAACTCCCTCTTAAATATAGCCAATGAACTGGCCTCAACTACCTTCTGTGGCAGAGAATTCCACAGATTCACCACTCTGGAAAGGTTGCTCGGAGTAGGTGAATCATGGTGATCAACCTTCTACGTGTACCTCGAAACGTTGTTTTCAATACATTTTTTAATTGCACAAAGTTGGGAATCATCAAACGTGCCTCAATGACCAACGTGATAATGTTGTTGAACAGAAAGAACATTGACCTATTTTGAAAGGGCTCGCTGTCAAGGGCCTACTGATTGGTGGCGGCGACAGACCGCACTCCCACCTTCCCTCCAGTCACCCTCCAGTCTTGCCTTTTGCACCATCCGATTGCTCGTTTCATTCCCCGATTCAGCACACATTGGATAATAATGGCAACGTCGAAAGTCCTTGCGAGAAAGGCTCATTTTATTTTTCGTCACGAAGTGTTAGCAAGTTGACACGTTGGTTGAAATACTTAAAACGATGATCGTTTTAACCATGATGGCTGTCTGAATATCATGCAGGAGAAAATAAGAAGCTCATGCATCTCTGTATTTTTTTGAAAGGTGGAAAATAAATGCTGACCTTCAAACTGAATGCTTGCTGCCACATCAATGCAATCCTTTTTGAACTATTATCTCCTTTCTATTCATAATTATATAATAAAATAGCCTTCAATGGACATCATTTGAGGGAGCGGTATTAATAAATAGTCAGAATAATGGCCCTTCATAGTCAGAGAGTCATACAGCAAGGAAACAGATTCTTCATGTGCTGGTATACCTCTTTAAGGTCAGCTATCAGTCTCCCACACTCCAGGGAACATAAAGTCCTGGCCTGTCAATACTCTTCTTTTAACTCAAGCCCTTGAGTCCTGTTAACAACTGTACAAGACGTTGGAGAGGCCGCATTTAGAGTATTGTGTTCAGTTCTGGGCACCATGTAATTGGAAAGATGTTGTCAAGCTGGAAAGAGTCACGAGGAGATTTACGAGGATGTTGCCAGGACTAGAGGGTCTGAGCTATAGGGAGAGGTTGAGTAGGCCGGGACTCTATTCCTTGGAGCGCAGGAGGATGAGGGGTGATCTTATTGAGGTGTGTAAAATCATGAGAGGAATAGATCTGTTAGATGCACAGAATCTCTTGCTCAGAGTAGGTGAATCGAGGATCAGAGGACATAGGTTTAAAGTGAAGGGGAAAAGATTTCATAGGAATCTGAGGGGTAACATTTTCACACAAAGGGTGGTGGGTGTATGGAACAAGCTGCCAGAGGAGAGGCAGTAGTTGAGGCTGGGACTCTCCCAACGTTTAAGAAACAGTTGGACAGGTCCATAGATAGGATAGGTTTGGAGGGATATGAACCAAATGTGGGCAGGTGGGACCAGTGTAGCTGGGACATGTTAGCTGGTGTGAGCAAGTTGGGCCGAAGGGCCTGTTTCCACACTGTATCACTCTATGACCCTAACGACCTGAATTGTTTCTGCAACCTTTCCAGCATAGGTTCACCAGGTTAATTTACGGAATGGCGGGACTGTCGTATGTTGAAAGACTGGTGCGACTGTGCTTGTATACACTGGAATTTAGAAGGATGAAAGGGGATCTTTTTGAAACATATAAGATTATTAAGGGATTGGGCACGCTAGAGGCAGGAAACATGTTCCTGATGCTGGGGAGTCCAGAACCAGGGGCCACAGTTTAAGAATAAAGGGTAGGCCATTTAGAACGGAGATAAGGAAAAACTTTTTCAGCCAGAGAGTTGTAAATCTGTGGAATTCTCTGCCTCAGAACGCAGTGGAGGCCAATTCATTGGATGCTGTCAAGAGAGAGCTAGATAGAGCTCTTAAAGATAGCGGAGTCAGGGGGTATGGGGAGAAGGCAGGAACGGGGTACTGATTGTGAATGATCAGCCATGATCACATTGAATGGCGGTGCTGGCTCAAAGGGTCGAATGGCCTACTCCTGCACCTATTGTCTATTAATTAAATCTTTCCTATGGCAGGGTGAGCAGACTAGGATACAATACTCCGAGTGTGGTCTCACCAAATCCGTGCACGGTTGTTACATAATATCATAACTCCTTTTATTTATTCTATGAGTCCCAAATAAAATTAGTAACAATTGAATCAATTTTTAAAAAAAACTTTTTTGGAAGGTAGATCGGAATTGCTTGAAATAAATATAATAGCTGTGGAAGAAAGATCATCTTTATAGCATTACTACGACCAACTAATGATATAGGAAGTGTTTTCCAAAATTGGATATTTCTGTGTAATTTAGCAAGTAAAGGAGGAAAATTTGATTTAAATAAAGAAGTATATTTCCTAGTCACGTAAATTCCAAGATATTTAAACTTTTCATAGGCAATTTTAAAAGGAAATTGTTGAAGTATGGCCGGATTATGCTCCATTATTGGCATAATTTCACTTTTATACCAGTTAATTCTATAACCTGAAAATGAACCAAATTGAGTTATGAGATTTAATAAATTCGGAATGCTAATTTCTGGCTTTGTAAATAAAAGACACTTATGTAAGTCTAAAATTAATGGAGGAATTGCTTTACCTAACTTTTTATTTTATTATTGGGCGGTTAATATTAAAAATATAACCTGCTGGTTGGATGATTCTGATCAACAATCGGATTGGTTAAAGATGGAGAAAGAGGATTGTTTACCATTTGATATTGGTGCGATCCTCTTAGCTCCAATAAATTTAAATAAAAAAACATATGGAGGTAATCCCATTATACATAGTGTTATCCGTACCTGGAAACAATTAAAGCTTACGTTAAAATTGAGTAAATTATCTGTTTTCCTTCCTATTGCGAATAATCCTTCTTTTAAACCGTCTGTCTTAGATAGAGGCTTTGCTCAATGGAAAAGTTATGGAATCAAAAGGGTGGGAGATCTTTATCATAAGGGAACTTTTCTTTCGTTTCAGGAGTTACAGCAGAAGTACGGATTACATGTTAATAATTATTTTAGATATTTACAACTTAGAGATTATGTAAAATCACACATGCAAGAATATAAGTTTAGAGGTCCAGAAATACTTGATGTATGCCTGAATCGACATTATAACTCAAATAAATTAATATCTTTTATTTACAATATTCTCCTTGACATTGACATTCCGTCATCAGAATCTTATAGACGAGCATGGGAGGACGAATTGAATCAAGTTATAATGCAAGATATATGGGATGAAAGTTTACAACATATACATCAATGTTCATTGAATACTAGACATTCCTTAATACAATTTAAAATAATACATAGATTACATTATTCGAAGACGAAATTAAATAGGATTTTTCCTAGTATCTCTCCTATGTGTGATAAATGTCAATTTCAAGAAGCTAATTTAACTCATATTTTCGTAACTTGTATAAAAATGCAAAACTTCTGGTTGGAGATTTTTAAAATAGTTTCTAAAGTTATTAATAAAAAATTAGATATGGACCCAAAATTAATTATATTAGGATTATCAGAACATACTACAAATTTTACAGTAAGTCAGGTACATTTTCTTGATTACAGTCTAATAACTGCGAAAAAACTAATACTTAAATTTTGGAAAAAACCAATAACCCCCACAATTAAAATGTGGACTATGGAAATGACAGAGACCCTGCATTTGGAAAAAATAAGGTTTGCCTTAATCGACAAACCTGAGTTATTCTTAAAAATATGGTCTCCATTTATTGAATTTTTAGAAAAGTAAATGGGTTTGGCACAGGACTAAAATAAAAAAAAATAAAAAAATTTAAATAAAAAGTTGAAACTTGAGTTGGGGGTTGGATGTACAGCTGTGGTTTTTGTCTCCCGGATCTACTCCCGTTAATTTTTATTGTTAGATCTTTTTTTTTTTTTTAACCCTCTTACTCTCTCTCCCCAAGTTTATAGTTTTATATTTTTATTTTTACTTTCTCTCTTCAAAAATTTAAAAATTGAAGCTATGTAAGAACTTTGTAACAAATGTGTTTTTTTTTAAAATTTCGATTTGTACATATGCTTTTCAAAAATAAAAAAAAATAAAAAAATAATAATATCATAACTCCTGTAGTATAAGAAAATAACTGCAGATGCTGGTACAAATCGAAGGTATTTATTCACAAAATGCTGGAGTAACTCTGCAGGTCAGGCAGCATCTCGGGAGAGAAGGAATGGGTGACGTTTCGGGTCAAGACCCTTCTTCAGACTGAGGGTCCTTCTTCAGACTTCTTAACTCCTGTACTCGGTTGCCTTCCCGAGATGGAAGCAAGCGTACCAAATGGTTTAGGCACCACCCTATCTACCTGTGTCACCACTTTCCGGGAAAAATGTACCTGTACCCTTAGGATTCTCTGCTCCAGCTGTAATCTTGTTTGTCCCACTCCATACATTTTTTCTTACCTTGGGGAAAGCAACAGAAAATCAGCACGGAAGTGTGAAAGGCAAAACTAACAAATCATATTGCATGTATAAATGAGCTCTTCAGTTTCAATGATTTTCTGCAACTCCTCAATCAAATTCAATTTCGCCACCGATTGAAACTCTAGCAGTTTTCGGGCCAACTTGCCTCAAGTCACTGTTCTCAGAGAAAATAGGAAATGAGCGCATTTGGCCCATCTGTACTTTGAAGAAGGGTCTCGCCCCGAAACGTCACCCATTCCTTCTCTCCAGAGATGCTGCCTCTGAGTTACTCCTGCATTTTGTATCTATATTCGGGGTAAACCAGCGTCTGCAGTTCCTTCCTACACATCTCTATTTAAAAGAACTGCAATGCTGTTATCACCCTCCCATCCTTTGTCGACGTTAATTCTAATTCAAAATAACAGCAACTCAACTCCAGCAAGGCAACAACGTTTTAGAAATAAGCTTAGTAATTCCCATTAGTCTAAACTAAATCAGTTTGTAAAAGTTAAAATTTGAGCTGTCCTGATGATGGTGATAACCTGATAAATGGTTTAGGTTTATTATTATCACATCTGCCGAGGTATAGTGGAAAGCTTTGTTTTGCTTGTTATCTAATTAGATCAGATAATATAATACATAAATACAATCAAGTTTATGAAAGGCAAATCATGTCTGACGAATCTTATAGAATTTTTCGAGGATGTAACTAGTAGAGTGGATAAGGGAGAACCAGTCGATGTGTTATATCTGGACTTTCAGAAGGCCTTCGACAAGGTCCCACATAGGAGATTGGTGTACAAATTTAAAGCCACACGGTATTGAGGGTTCAGTGTTGAGGTGGATAGAGAATTGGTTGGCGGACAGGAAGCAAAGAGTAGGAATAAACGGGTCCTTTTCGGAATGGCAGGCAGTGACTAGTGGGGTACCGCAAGGCTCAGTGCTGGGACCCCAGTTATTTACAATATATATTAATGATTTAGACGAGGGAATTGAATGCAACATCTCTAAGTTTGCGGATGACACGAAGCTGGGTGGCAGTGTTAGCTGCGAGGAGGATGCTAGGAGGCTGCAGACTGACTTGGATAGATTAGGCGAGTGGGCAAATGCATGGCAGATGCAATATAATGTGGATAAATGTGAGGTTATCCACTTTGGCGGCAAGAACAGGAAAGCAGAGTATTACCTGAATGGTGGCCAATTAGGAAAAGGGGAGATGCAACGTGACCTGAGTGTCATGGTGCACCAGTCATTGAAAGAAAGCGTGCAGGTGCAGCAGGCTGTGAAGAAAGCGAATGGTATGTTAGCATTCATAGCAAGAGGATTTGAGTATAGGAGCAGGGAGGTTCTGCTGCAGTTGTACAGGGCCTTGGTGAGACCGCACCTGGAGTATTGTGTACAGTTTTGGTCTCCTAATCTGAGGAAAGACATTCTAGCCTTAGAGGGAGTACAGAGAAGGTTCACCAGATTGATCCCTGGGAATGGCAGGACTTTCATATGAAGAAAGACTAGATAGACTAGGCTTATACTCGCTGGAATTTAGAAGACTGAGGGGGGATCTTATAGAAACATATAAAATTCTTAAGGGGTTGGAGAGGCTAGATGCGGGAAGATTGTTCCCGATGTTGGGGAAGTCCAGAACTAGGGGTCACAGCTTAAGGATAAGGGGGAAGTCTTTTAGGACCGAGATGAGAAAACATTTCTTCACACAGAGAGTGGTGAGTCTGTGGAATTCTCTGCCACAGAAGGTAGTTGAGGCCAGTTCATTGGCTATATTTAAGAGGGAGTTAGATGTGGCCCTTGTGGCTAAAGGGATCGGGGGAATGGAGAGAAGGCAGGTACAGGTTACTGAGCTGGATGATCAGCCATGATCATATTGAATGGCGGTGCAGGCTCGAAGGGCCGAATGGCCTACTCCTGCACCTATTTTCTATGTTTCTAAGTTAAATTCAAGTACAATAGGTAGAGCAAAGGGGAAGGTACAAAGTACAGAATATGGTCCTGAGCATTGTAGTGCTTCAGTTCCACAGACAAAGTCCACCGTTCGCAAAGGGATAGAGGTGAATCGGACGGCAATAAACCTAAAGGTGATCTGTGTCGTATTCTGTACTCTATCTACCCCTTTCCTGCCTGTGCAGCCGAGTGTGGGGCAGTAGGAGGGATGAGCAACCTAACTATGGCACCATGGATCAGGGAGACATCGAAGGTGGGGAATGAGAAGAGACGTGTAGATGTCATTGGGGATAGTATCGTCGGGAATAGACACAATTCTCTTTCACGAGGATCGAGTCCCGAAAGCTGTGTTGCCTGCCTGGTGCCTGGATTGGGGACATCTTGGCTGACCCCAGAGGAATTTGGAGTCGGAGGGGGGGGGGGGGGGGGGGGGGAGATCCAGTCATCGTGGTCCATGTGGGTACCAATGACATGGGTGGAACAAGGAAAGAGTTCCTGCTCAGGGAATTTGAGCAGCTAGGCATTAAAGTGGAAAGCAGAACCAAAAAGGTAATAATTTCTCAATTGCTACTTGCGCCATGTGCAAATTGGCACAGGGTCAAGAAGGGTCTAGATAATAGGCAATAGGTACAGGAGGAGGCCATTCGGCCCTTCGAGCCAGCACTGCCATTCAATGTAATCATTGTATTACTTTGTTAAACATCAAAGAAAAAAGATAAAAGGCAGGTAAGGTGAATCGCGACCTGTGACTAATCCCACGTAGCTATGAAGGTCACCTAAAATAAATGATGGGTTAAGGCCGGCAGTGGAAAGCCTCCAGGGTCTAGTAGACTTCTTTCAAGTGTGTTGTGACCTGTCATAGATCCAGTGAGAAACAAGAAATGTGGGAAATTACCTAGCTCATCAGGCAGCATATGTGGAAAGAGCCAATGTTTCGTATCGAAGGATCTTTGTTAACACTGGAAAAGAGAGAAAACAAGTTAATTTTAGGTTTTAAAGAAGGTGGTGATGGAACAGATTGGGAATAGTTCGTGCAAAGGGAATATAGGTGATGCGATGATGCCAGGGTTTGCATGGAAATAAGTTGCAGAGACCATCTTTTTGGAGAAAAGAATTGGAATAAAATGTAAAGGAAATAATTCAGGGCTGCAGAAAGTCAGGCTGTACAAATGGAGATAATTTTGCATTCTCTGCAACCTAACCTCAGGGCAGTCACGGTGGTGCAGCGGTAGAGTTGCTGCCTTACAGCGAATGCAGTGCCGGAAACCCGAGTTCGATCCTGACTACGGGTGCTGTCTGTACGGAGTTTGTACGTTCTCCCCGTGACCTGCGTGGGTTTTCTCCGAGATCTTCGGTTTCCTCCCACACTCCAAAGAAGTACAAGTTTGAAGGTTAATTGGCTGGATAAATATAAAAAATTGTCACTAGTGGGTGTAGGATAGTGTTAATGTGCGGGGATCGCTGGGCGGTGCGGACTCGGTGGGCCGAAGGGCCTGTTTCCGTGCTGCATCTCTAAACTAAACTAAACTAAACTAAACTAATCTCCATCCTGTTTTCTTATTCCTGGTTCCAACAAAGCATCTTCAACGTGAAACATTGACAATGTTTCTCTATCCAGAGATGCAGACTGACCTGCTGAGTGTTTCCAGCATCTTCTGTTTTATTTCAGATTTCCACCATCTGCCGTTTTTTTAATTTTAATTTACACAATGGAGCACACATTATCCTCCTTAAAGCCAAGCCTGACTCACTGAGCCGACACTTACAGATTCATCTGAGCTTCTCTTAGTCATCTTGGTGAGATCCTGAACTTTGGCCTTGGGCCTCTTGTCTTGACCTATCAAACAAGTATACTATGGGCTCATCTTATAACATAACTAAAACAACAAGCAAAAATAAAATGGAAAATGACACAGGAGCATCGTTTCAGTCTTCCTGTAGTTTGAATGCTAACCAATTTTAAATTTCCAAATAAATTAATCAGTGGAAAGGTTCAATGTGAATAAGCGTCTAAATCTCACATTTCACACATGATTAGTAAATGGAAGAAAATAATTTACCCAGTATGAAATTTTTTGAACATCTTGATGTTAAACTAATTCTGGGATTGTAGTTTTCTAATACTTCCAGATTCCAATACTCCAGCAAATATGGAAGGACTATTCTGACCTAACCAGAAGAATCATATTGTTGGTCACTTACCTATAAACTTAATTACTAATGCTCCAGCCTATAATTATCAACTGCTTTCTGAACTAAATGCCAAATAGTATCATTATTTTAAGAGGGAATGCAATGAAAACGTAAAATATCTTTTTATAGACTTACCAAACTGGGACTTTTGTCCCAATGGATAATGCATTTTATCCTACAATCCATTTCTTATCCTGGAATAACATTAATGATTTTGCCTCCTTTTTGTTTTAATGAAAAATATCCGAAGCTCTCATGGCTCTCGTTTCACTTGGGAATGTTTGTCATAAGACTGACTATACGGAGTTTGTACGTTCTCCCTGTGACCTGCGTGGGTTTTCTCCGAGATCGTCGGTTTCCTCCCACACTCCAAAGACGTACAGGTATGTAGGTTAATTGACTGGGTAAATGTAAAAATTGTCCCGAGTGTGTGTAGGATAGTGTTAATGTGCGGGGATCGCTGGGTGGGCCGAAGGGCCTGTTTCCGCGCTGTATCTCTAAATCACTAAAGGGTCTCAACCCGAAAAGCAACCCATTCCTTCTCTCGAGAGATGCTGCCTGTCCCGCTGAATTATTCCAGCATTTTGTGTCAATTTCACATCCAAAGATTGCCTCCAATAAATACAATGGACTCATCAGTATTTGGGATTTGATCAGTATTTCACCCAAATAGAAATAGCTGATGCAAATAACAAAATAAGATTGATAGAGGAGAAACCTATCGGTAAAGGAAAGCGTAAATGCTGACTTCAACAACAAAACTACATTTTCAGGCTCTGTTTAATTTCATTGTTTATTTGGTCATAAAAAAGGATTGGCAGCTCACGTTATAATACGCACAGAAGTTTCACAAGAGTAACTCTGGTGATTAATGTGATCTCAAAAACCAATTGGAGAAATTGAACTGCAGTGCCAATGGATAATGTAGTTCCAACTAATGAATACATTTTATCACATATCCTGCTCCTGCAGTTTAAAATTATATTTTAAATCTTGTGTTCCAGTTGAAGATGTACTTGAAAGGATGGTTTTGAAGCACGAGTCTACGTGTGAAGATTTTCTTGTGCAAATTGTTGGGATTTATGTAAATCCTTGAAACTGGAAGGACAAATTGATAGACTTGTTTGTTTTTTAAAAAGTTTATTAATTCATTGGCTTCAAAGAGATATTTGGGGTGCACGAGCAAGGAATGTTATATTAAACCTATACAAATCAAAGATCAGCTTTCAGTGAAGAACTTTGTGCAGTTTTGGTCATAGCATTTCAGAACCCAGAAGTGGTAGAGGAAATTTAAAAGGAAGTTTAATTACTGGTGCAGAACCAATCTGATCTCCCGGTGGCTGAGCACTTCAACTCCCCCTCCCACTCCCAGTCTGACCTTTCTGTCATGGGCCTCCTCCAGTGCCATAGTGAGTCCCACTGGAAATTGGAGGAACAGCACCTCATATTTCGCCTGGGCATCTTGCAGCCCAGCGGTATGAACATTGACTTTAGATAGTTCCTCTGTCCCTCTCTTCCCCTCCCCCTTCCCAGATCTCCCACTGTCTTCCTGTCTCCACCTATATCCTTCATTTATCCCGCCCCCTGACATCAGTCTGAAGAAGGGTCTCAACCCGAAACGTCACCCATTCCTTCTCTCCTGAGATGCTGCCTGACCTGCTGAGTTACTCCAGCATTTCGTGAATAAATACCTTCGATTTGTACCAGCATCTGCAGTTATTTTCTTACAGAATCAGAGGGTGTCTCTTTCGAGTATTCCCTATAGCTCAGTCCTTCTCACCCTGGTAACATCCTCGTAAATATTTTCTGCACCCTTTCCAGCTTAACAACATCTTTCCTTTTACAGGGTGACCAAAACTAAACACCATGTTCATATCTATATACTAAAACTTTTGTTTGATTGTTTGTGTGTTCCTGAACTACAGCTAAACCGGTACACGATAGCGCGACAATTTTAGGCCCACCTTACTCACCGTCATCCCTTTGGTGCTAATGGAAGAAGTTTAATTGAAATCGGTGTTATATTTTTAGTTATTCATATTTTTAAGTTTAAATCTATCTCCTAGGGAGGGAGGGAGGGAGGGAGGGAGGGAGGGGGGTGGAGGGAGGGGGGGAGGATGGGGATGGAGGGAGGGGGGGAGGATGGAGATGGAGGGGAGGGGGAGGGGAGAGGGGGGGGTGGGAGGGGGAGGGGAGAGAGGAGAGAGGGGGGAGGGGAGGGTGGGGGGAGGAGGGAGGTGGGAGGGGGGAGAGGAGAGGGGAGGGTGCTCCACCAATGCAGGAGAGGTTTGGGCCCAACGGGTCCACCGTCTAGTATACATATATGAATATATGTACCATGTATACAACATCTATAGCTCTGCCCTCATCAATCGTTTTGGTTACATCTTCAAAAAACTCAATCTTTCAGATTCATGAGGCACTATCTCCCAAGTAAAGAAACTCTGCTGACTATCCCTAATTGGCCCTTGTCCTTCAAAATGCACGTATATCTTATCCCACAGAATACTCTCTGGTAACTTTCCAACCACAGATGTTAGACTCACTGGCCTATAGTTCCCAGGCTTTTTCTTGCAGGCCTTAAATTTACCACTCTTCAGTTCAACCCGTGTTTAATGATGACTCATAAATCTCAGCCAGGACACCTGCAATTACTTCTCTAGCTTCCTAGCTTCCTACAACAGTCAGAATCATGGCGAAGTGCTGAAGGCCCTAACATGTATGAAGATACACAAATCTACCTTCATAAGTTAGGACCTTCAGCACCTCCTCGACCATAATACTGATTGCCCTCAAGACTCTACATTATCCCATATATGTGCTCATTTCTTTCTCCACGATAAAAAATAGAAGGGAAATACTCATTGAGGACCTTGCCAATCTCCTGTGGTTCCACACAGAGATGAACGCGTTGATACCTGAAGAGCCCTATTCTCCCTCTGGTTACCCATTTTCCCCTAAAAATGCGATCTCGGCGGCGCAGCGGTAGAGTTGCTGCCTTACAGCGAATGCAGCACCGGAGGCCCGGGTTCGATCCCAACTACTGTGCGGTGTTTGTACGCTCTCCCCGTGAGCTGCGTGGGTTTTCTCCGAGATCTTCGATTTCCTCCCGCACTCCAAAGACGTACAGGTTTGTAGGCTAGTTGGCTTGGTAAATGTAAAAAATTGTTCCTAGTGTGCATAGGATTTTAGATTTAGAGATACAGCGCAGAAACAGGCCCTTCGACCCACCGGGTCCGCGCCGCTCAGCGATCCCCGCACATTAACACTATCCTGTGGTGTTAATGTGCGGGGATCGGTGGTCGGCGCGGACCCGGTGGGCCGAAGGACCTGGTTCCGTGCTGTATCTCTAAACTAAACTAAACTAAACTAAAACCTAATGTACATAAAATCTCTTGG
This sequence comes from Rhinoraja longicauda, assembly GCF_053455715.1. Lineage (NCBI taxonomy): Eukaryota > Metazoa > Chordata > Chondrichthyes > Rajiformes > Arhynchobatidae > Rhinoraja > Rhinoraja longicauda. The sequence goes on along the minus strand of NC_135954.1, from coordinate 107,442,417 downwards.
GATTATCCTTAATATTATCTGCCGGAGTTATCTCCTGCCTCCCCTTTTTTATCATAATCATAATCGTAATTTATTAGCCAAGTATGTTTTGCAACAAATGAGGAATTTGGTTTGCCATACAGTCATACCAAAAAGCAACAAGACACACAACTACATAAAAATTTGACATAAACATCCTCCACAGCAGCCCCTCCACATTCCCCGCTGTGACGGAAGGCAATTAAGTCTTATCTTCTTTCCTCCTTTCCTCCCGCGGTCGGGGGAGTCGAACCATCTGCAGCCGGCGATCGAGCTCCCATGTCGGGGTGGTCTAAGCTCCCGCATCGGGGCGGTCGAAACCCCTGCGGTTTGGAGTTCCCGAAGTTGGTCGCTAACCAGGGACCGTGAGCTCCACGATGTTAAACTCCGCAGCTCCCGCAGGTTGGAGCGCCAAAGGCCAACCCCTGGCGAAGGGATCGCCCGCTCCCGGATGTTAAAGTCCACAGGCGCCACGGTTTTGGAGCTCTAGAAGTCCCAGCAAGAGGTCGCCCGCTCCACGATGTAAGTCCGCAGTGCAGACGGAGATACAACACGGAAAAAGTCGCATCTCCGTCTAGGAAAGATAAAAAAAGTTTCCCCCACCACCTCCCACATAACACAGAACTGTAGATAAACTAAAACATATATTTTACAACAAACTAAAAACACAAAGAAGGAAGAATACGTAGACAGACCGTTGGCGAGGCAGCGCTCCCGATTTCCTTCTTGAGCATGTTCCTCATTTCCCGAAACTCTTCCAAGGATATACTTGATCCCAGCTGCCCATACCTACCGCTTGCTTCCTTCTTCACCAAAGCCACAATTTCTCTCATCATCCAAGCTGCCTTGCCCCTCACTAACAGGAACATGCATGTCCTGGACCCTTGTCAGCATATTTTTAAAAACATCCCACTTTCCGGATGTTCCTTTTTCTGCAAACAACCTCCTCCAATCAAGTTAGACAATAGGTGCAGGAGGAGGCCATTCGACCCTTCGAGCCAGCACCGCCATTCAATGTGATCATGGCTGATCATTCTTAATCAGTACCCCATTCCTGCCTTCTCCCCATACCCCCTGACTCCGCTATCCTTAAGAGCTCTATCTAGCTCTCTTGAATGCATTCAGAGAATTGGCCTCCAAAGTTGAGCAAGTTCGTATCAAATACCTTCAAAGTTAGGCTTGCCCTATTTCAGAAATTTAACTCGGGCGGGGGGGCCTTGTCCTTATCCATAACTATCTTTGAAGGTGCGGTGCGGACTTTAACATCGCGGAGCTATGATCCTTTGCTGAGGATCGACTGTGGAGAGCTCCAACCGTGGGGCCTGTGGACTTTAACATCGTGAAGCCCGCGGTCTCTGGTAAGAAGAGGCCGACTCGGGAGCTCCACGCTTCAACCGTCTCGACGCGGGTAATTTCGATCATCCCGACGCGAGGGCTTCGGACATGGGACCATCGGCAGCGGCGACTGTGGACGGTTCAACAGCCCCGACCGCGGGTGAACAAAGAGGAAGATGATGGAACTTTATCACCTTCCATCACAGTGAGGAACGTGGAATCCGCTGTGGTGGATGTTTATGTTCAATTTTACTTTATGTGGCTGTGTGTCTTGTTGCTTTTCACTGAGTATGGTGACTCAAATTGAACTGTACTTTAATTGGTACATGTGACAATAAATTGATCTTGAAGTTTTGAAATCTTAAAGCTAATTGGCTCGTCTCATAAAGCTCACCCACAAACACTTCATCCACTTGCCCCTCCCAATTTCGCAAGACTAGATCACTATGGCCTCCTCCAGTGCCATAGTGAGTCCCACTGGAAATTGGAGGAACAGCACCTCATATTTGCAGCCCAGCGGTATGAACATTGACTTCTCCAACTTTAGATAGTTCCTCTGTCCCTCTCTTCCCCTCCCCCTTCCCAGATCTCCGATTGTCTTCCTGTCTCCACCTATATCCTTCCTTTGTCCCGCCCCCCCGACATCAGTCTGAAGAAGGGTCTCGACCCGAAACATCACCCATTCCTTCTCTCCTGAGATGCTGCCTGACCTGCTGAGTTACTCCAGCATTTTGTGAATAAATACCTTCGATTTGTACCAGCATCTGCAGTTATTTTCTTACACTGTCTCTGGTGTCGAGCCCTCTACATATTGCCTGAGGAAACTTTCCTGAACACATTTGACAAATTCTGCCACGTCTACTCCTTTTGCACTATGACAGTCCCAGTCAATACTGGGAAAGTTAAAATCCCCTACTATGTCAACTTTATCAATCCTGCAGCTGCATGCAATCTCCTGACATACTAGCTCTTCTGATTCCCGCTGACTATTTGGGGGCCTGTAGTAAACTCCCAACAAGGTGATCATCCCTTTCATATTTCACAGCTCCATCCATTTAGACTCACTGGACGAACCATCAGTAATGTCATACCTAACCACTGCAGTGACATTCTCCTTAATCAATAATCAATAAAGCAATAATCAATAAAGCAATAAAGTCCTCTTTTACCCTCTCCTCTATCCTGCAACATCTGTACCCTGGAACATTACACCGATCAGCCAAAACATTATGACCACTGACAGGCAAAGTGAATAACATTGATTATCTTGTTACAATGGCACCTGTCAAGGGGTGGGATATATTAAGCAGCAAGTGAACAGTCAGTTCTTGAAGTTGATGTGTTGGATGCAGGAGAAATGGTCAGGAGTAAAGACCTGAGCGGCTTTGACAAGGGCCAAATTGTTATGGCCAGACGACTGGGTCAGAGCTTCTCTGAAACGGCAAGGCTTGTGGGGTGCTCCCGGTCAGCAGTGGTGAGTACCTACCGACAATGGTCCGAGGAGGGACAAACCACAAACCGGCGACAGGGTGTTGGGCACCCAGGGCTCATCGATGCGCGAGGGCAACGAAGGCTATCCCGTCTGGTCCGACCGACAGAAGGTCGACTGTGGCACAAGTCACAGAAAATGTTAATGGTGGTCACGGGAGGAATGTGTCACAATACACAGTGCATCGCACCCTGCTGCATATGGGGCTGCACACGGAGGATCAACAGCATATTAGGGCAGGTGGTCATAATGTTTTGGCTCATCAGGTCATAATGTTTTGGCTGATTGGTGGTGTAAGCTGCCAGTCCGGTCCCACTCTCAACCAGGTTTCGGTAATGGCTGCAATGGCCCAGCAGCATGTACCTATCCTGAGTTCTGCCTTGCCCGTCAGGTCTCGCGCATTAAAACAAGTTCCCTTCAAACCAGCAGTGCTTCCTCGCTTCCCGCCATTCTATTGCCTATTCTGTCCACTGAACTTACTTTCTTCACCATCTACACCGACTTGCAGCCTCTCACCTGCCTCGGTCCTGTATAGGATTACATCCTCCTGCCAATCTCGTTTCAACCCGCTATGTATCCCTGGTGAACCTGCCTGCCAAGTATATTGGTCACCCTCCAGTTCAGGTGCACCCATCTCTCTTTAACAGGTCGCCTCTGCCCCAGAAGAGATCCCAATGATCCAGAAACGGCAGCACAGTGGCGTAGCAGTAGAGCTACTGCCTTACAGCGCCAGAGACCCGAGTTCGATCCTGACTACGGGTGCTGTCTGTACGGAGTTTGTACGTTCTCCCCGTGACCTGCGTGGGTTTTCTCCGGGATCTTCGGTTTCCTCCCACACTCCCAAGACATACAGGTTTGTAGGTTAATTGGGTTGGTATAAATGAAAATTGTTCCTAGTGCATAGGATAGTGTTGATGTGCGGGAGTCATTGGTCGTTGTGGACTCGGGGGGCGAAGGGCCTGTTTCCATACTGTACCTCTAAACTAAACTAAACTAAAAAATCTGAATCCCTGCCCCCTGCACCAACCTCTCAGCTACATATTCAACTGCCCTATCTTCCACATCCTACCCTCAATCGCACATGGCACTATCAATAATCCAGAGATCACCACCCTGCTTTTTAGCCTTATACCCAACTCCCCGCACGCATTTTGCAGCACCTCATTCCTTCTAATCCGGTGGGGATTAAAATGAGAACTCTGAATTTCTCCTTTTTAACATACATAAATTTACTGATATAATTTTTGGTAGTTTTCATGCCTGTCGCAAGATGATCAACTAACTCAGAGAAGATTATGGATTGCTTCTGGAATACTCATGAGTGGTAAGACTTATCAATGTTTTAGGCAGATGAGCCACTGGGAGATAAGAATCGCATGTATACATTTTATCATCCATGAATGTCCAAATGGACCTTCAAAGTTGACTAAATTCAATTATAGATCAATGAGATAGTTCAGCTGCAGTGAGCCATTAAAAGGAATTGATGCATCATAGAATGAAGTCCAAAATATAATATGTATTAGTTAGTAGTCATGTAAGCCAAGCTATGTATTCTTCAATGACAGAAATGCCTGTAATTGGTTTAGATTCAGCATCAGATATTTCATTTTAACTTCCAATTGATTTGACCTGAATTGCATAATATGATTCTGACCATCAAACTGAGCATTCAAAGGCTTGATTCAAATTTTCTAATTCTGGATATAAGCCTTGGTGCATCTGCTTTTACAGCAGTTGTATAATCAAAACCTGTAATATCTGTATTGCTATTCAGTTTGAACACAAGTAAAATCAATTGCCATTGTGCAAAAATGAAAAACATTTTTGCGCGAATACCAGAAAGGAAAGTTTGAGGAGAACAATTCTCACTTTTCTTTGCAAGCTAAGAATTTAAACTCCCACTTACACCGATCAGCCAAAACATTATGACCACCTGCCTAATATGCTGTTGGTCCTCCGTGTGCAGCCCCATACGCAGCAGGGTGAGATGCACCCTGTATTGTGACACATTCCTCCCGTGACCACCATTAAAATTTTATGTGACTTGTGCCACAGTAGACCTTCTGTCGGACCAGACGGGATAGCCTTCGTTGCCTTCGCGCATCGATGAACCTTGGGCGCCCAACACCCTGTTGCCTGTTTGTGGTTTGCCCCTCCTCGGACCACTGTCGGTAGGTACTCACCACTGCTGACCGGGAGCACCCCACAAGCCTTGCCGTTTCAGAGATGCTCTGACCCAGTCATCCGGCCATAACAATTTGGCTCTTGTCAAAGTCGCTCAGGTCTTTACTCCTGCCCATTTCTCCTGCATCCAACACATCGACTTCAAGAACTGACTGTTCACTTGCTGCCTAATATATCCCACCCCTTGACAGGTGCCATTGTAACAAGATAATCAATGTCATTCACTTCGCCTGCCAGTGGTCATAATGTTTTGGCTGATCGGTGTATGCCTGCCTTTATTAAATATACTGACCTGGAGATTGGTTTACATTTAATCCGGCATTAGTTGAATTGAAGCGGTTCCAAATTTTCCCTATTTCTGTTACACCCGAGTTGAAGAAAATGTAAATATTGGAATTAATTTTGCAATAGAGGGAGCTTAAACTATCTTTGCAGCAGATGGGACATAATTAGAAGAGAGAAATCGTGAGTTGGAAATGATGATAGTGGTTCAGGTGAAGGGTTACTTATGACAGCAGAGAAAAATGAAAAGACAATTGTGAAGCACAATGACCAGAGAGCATTAGGAAGGAGAAGAACATACAACCATAGGAATATATCAGTAAGTAGATATAAAGTAAAGAAAAATGATATGAAAAGACGAAATGTTATGCATTCATAACGAGATAAATTAGTTGATTACAAATAGGTAGGGAGGAACTGCAGATGCTGGTTTAAACCGAAGATAGACTCAAAATGCTGGAGTAACTCAGTGGGACAGGCAGCATCTCAGGAGAGAAGGAATGAGTGATATTTCGGGTCGAGACCCTTCTTCAGACTACAGTCAAGGGAAAGGGAAGTGAGAGCTATAGATTCACAAAATGCTGGAGTAACTCAGCAGGTCGGGCAGCATCTCAGGAGAGAAGGAATGGGTGACGTTTCGGGTCGAGACCCTTCTTCAGACTGATGTCAGGGGGGCGGGACAAAGGAAGGATATAGGTGAAGACAGGAAGACAGTGGAAGATCTGGGAAGGGGGAGAGGAAGAGAGGGAGATTTAAAACAAACGAATGAAAGATATGCAAAAGAGCAACGATATGCAAATGGGCGGCACGGTGGCGCAGCGGTGGAGTTGCTGCTTTACAGCGAATGCAGCGCCGGAGACTCAGGTTCGATCCTGACTACGGGTGCTGCACTGTAAGGAGTTTATACGTTCTCCCCGTGACCTGCGTGGGTTTTCTCCGAGATCTTCGGTTTCCTCCCACACTCCAAAGACGTACAGGTTTGTAGGTTAATTGGCTGGGTAAATGTAAAAATTGTCCCTAGTGGGTGTGGGATAGTGTTGATGTGCGGGGATCGCTGGGCGGCGCGGACTTGGTGGGCCGAAAAGGGCCTGTTTCCGGCTGTATATATATGATATGATATGATGATGAGAAAGGAAGCAGTCCATTGTTGGATGTTTGCTGTGTGTGAACAAGAAGCTGGTGCAACCTGGGTGGGGGAGGGATGGAGGGCGAGGGAATGCAAGGGTTACGTGAAGTTCGAGAAATCAATATTCATACTACTGGGCTGTAAGCTGCCCAAGCAAAATATGGGATGTTGTTCCTCCAATTTGCATTTAGCCTCACTCTGACAATGGAGGAGGCCTAAGACAGAAAGGTCATTATGGGAATGGGAAGTGTTTGGCAACCGGGAGATCAGGTAGGTCCAGGCAGACTGAGCTAAGGTGATCAGTGAAACGATCGCCCATTCTACATTTGGTTTTGCCGATGTATAAGAGTCCATATCTTGAACAACGGACACAGTAGATAGGAATGAGTATAATCTGATAGCCAATCCGGTGGTAAATAGAGTCATACAGTACGAAAACAGGCCTTTCAGCCCAACTACACTAATCTCATTTGTCTGTGTTTGACCCCAATTCCTCTAATCCTTTTTTATCCATGGAACTGCCCAAATCTCTTTTAAATATTGTTTGTATCTACCTCAACCATTTCCGCTTGTAGCTTGTTCCATATGCATACCACTCCCGGTGTGAAAACATTGCTTCTTAGAATCCCATGAAACCTTTCCCCTCTCACCTTAAATCTATACTCCCTTGCTTTTGATTCCCTATGCAAAAGACTGTGCATTCAATGGACAATAGGTGCAGGAGGAGGCCATTCGGCCCTTCGAGCCAGCACCGCCATTCAATGTGATCATGGCTGATCATTCTCAATCAGTACCCCGTTCCTGCCTTCTCCCCATACCCCCTGACTCCGCTATCCTTAAGAGCTCTATCTAGCTCTCTCTTGAATGCTAAGTGGAATAATTCATCCTAACTGTGCCTCTCATGATTTTATTCGCATCTTATAAGATCACCCCTCAATCTCTGTACTCCAGGGAATAATGTCCGAGCATTCCCAACCTTCCCCTATAATTTAATCTCTTGTGTCCCAGCAACATCCTCGTAAATCTTTTTTGCACTCTTTCCAGATTAAGTCCATCATTACCTGTGGCAGGGTGACCAAAAGTGAACGCAATTCTCCAAGAGCTGCCTCACCAAAATCTTATGTAACTGTAGCATAGTGTCGCAATTCCGGCACTCATTGCCCTGACTGATGAAGACCGATGTGCCAAAAGCCTTCATTACCACCCTGTCCACCTGTGACGCTACCTATGGGAATAATCTACTCGTACTGCTAGGTCCCTTTGTTCTACAATACTCCCCAGGGCTGTACCGTTCACTGTGAAGGCTCTGCCCTGGTTTGATTTACAAAAATACACATATATATATATATATACATATCTGAAATAGACTCCATTTGCCATTCCTCAGTGCACTCGTCCAGCTGATCAAGATCTTGCTGTAATTCTTGATAATCTACTTCATTACCTCTGATGCTGCCTATATTGGTGTAATCTGAAAACTTACTAACTGTGCCTAGTACATTCTCATCCAAATCTTTTATCTTAATGGTAAACAACAATGGGCCCAGCACTGATCCCTGAGGCATATCATTAGTCACGGGCCTCCAGTCTGAATAACAACCTTCCGCCATCATCCGTAGGTAGATACAAAATGCTGGAGTAACTCAGCGGGTCAGGCAGCATCTCAGGAGAAAAGGAATGGGTGACGTTTCGGGTCGAGACCCTTCTTCAGACTGAACTTGACGTTTCGGGTCGAGACCCTTGCCTCGACGCGAAATGTCACCCATTCCTTCTCTCCTGAGATGCTGCCTGACCCGCTGAGTTACTCCAGCATTTTGTGTCTGCCTTCGATTTAAACCAGCATCTGCGGTTATTTTCCTACACATTCTGGCATCATCCTGTGTCTTGCCATTAATCCAATTGCGCATTCAATTAGCTAGTTCTCCCATGCAATCTAACCTTCTAGAGCCACCTGCCACGCTGAAAGCTATCAATGATCTTGGTGGAGTCCGTGTAGACTGCTTCCATCGGGCTGCCCACATTGACTTTCTTGGGTTACTACTTCAAAAATCACAATCAAGTTAGTTAGTTTACGTTGTCACGTGTACCGAGGAAGAGTGAAAAGCTTTTCGTTGCATGCTATCCAGTCAGCGGAAAGACAATGCATGATTACAATCGAACCATTTCCAGTGTATAGATAGGTGATAAGGGAAAAGATGAGTTTAAGAAGATTGTAGTTAAAGTAAAACATGTTGCTGTGGGGGTAGAGATTTAAGAGTGTGGAACAATTGTAACATGAGATTGTAGATCTGCTTCTGTGGCTAAAAGGCAAATAGTCGCCCGGGTTGGGCACCATCTTGGAGGCAATTTGTGAGCACAAGACTATGCTGACTATCCCCAATCGACCCTCACTCGCGTGCAACTTGACCAAGTGTGGAATTGAATATTCAGTGGTATGTGACAGTTCAGAAGAATAACACTGTTAATAAACAGAGTGATGAGGAATGATATCAGCGCAGAAGATCAAGCTGTAGAACTGGTTTGGGTGGAGATGAGAAATAGTAAGGGTTAAGATGTCACTGGTAGGATCACAGGGGAGTTAAATTATCATACTGATTGGAAAAGCACAATTGACAAGGATAGCCTTGAGGATGCATTCATATAGTGTGTTTGCTATGATTTCTTGGAGCAATTTATTAGGACCAACAGCATTTTAGAGAAGGAATTATGCACTGATACAACATTACTGATACAACTTTTTCAGTCAGAGAGTTGTAAATCTGTGGGATTCTCTGCCTCAGAAGGCAGTGGAGGCTAATTCTCTGAATGCTTTCAAGACAGAGCTAGATAGAGCTCTTAAGGATAGCGGAGTCAGGGGGTATGGGGAGAAGGCAGGAACGGGGTACTGATTGAGAATGATCAGCCATGATCACATTGAAAAGGCGGTGCTGGCTCGAAGGGCCAAATGGATCTCCTCCTGCATCTATTGTCTATTATTCAATGATCTCATAATAAGGAATCCCCTAGCAAAGCGTGATCATGGAATATTTGAAACCTGGGTCTGAATGTCATGTCCACAAGATAATTAAGGTAGTTACAGTGAAACTACAACAAAGTCAGCATTGGGAAAATATATTAAAAGCTAAGATCATAGGCAAGGCAAGGCATGTTTATTTATATAGCACATTTCATCAACAAGGCAATTCAAAGTGCTTTTACATAAAACTTTAAAAAGCAGTTCAAAGCAATTAAAAACAGTCATTAAAGAGAATAGAAAATAAAAACAAGCTAAAATAGAATAAGACGGGTATAAAATACAAAATTCATTTAAAATAGAATAAGATAGGTATAAAATACAAAATTCATTTAAAATAGAATAAGACAGGTATAAAATGCAAAATTAATTCGCTGGTTGGTGCGGACTCGGTGCAGTGCCAAAGGGCCTGTTTCCACGCTGAATCTCTAAACGAAACTAAACTAGACCCATACTCCAGTTATTCTCTCTACTCCCCTTTTCCATCTGGAATTTTATTAATAATAATAAGATCAGCAGAAGCAGGCATTCAAGGAAATAGTTCACAGATATCGACAAAGGCATATCCCAGTTTGAAAAGGACATATTAACAGTGACCAACTTAAGAAAGATGGTATCAATTTTTTTTAAAAGGCATACAGCGTGGTGCCGCTTAAGTGAGAGAATTGGGACTTTATTTTAGAAACCAGCAAAGAATAATTAACAAAAATTAAAAGAAGACACAAGAAAAAGAGAGCAAAATAGCAAATAATTCAAAAACAGATAGTAAGAGCTTCCAGTGGTAGATAAAAAGAAACTAAGGTGTTGGACATTAATTTATTCTGTATCTCTCTATAACACTGTCCATAATCCGGGGCGGCACGGTGGCGCTGCGGTAGAGTTGCTGCCTTACAAGGCCAGTAACCCGGGTTGGATCCTGACTACGGGTGCTGTCAGCGCGGAGTTTGGATGTCCTCCATGTGATCACGTGGGTTTTCTCCAGGATCTCCAGGTGCTTCCCACATTCCAAAGGCGTGCAGCTTTGTAGGTTTATTGGCTTGGTAAAATAGTAAATTGTCCCTAGTGTATGTAGGATAGTGTCAGTGTGCGGGGATCGCTGGTCGGCACGGACCTGGTGGGCCGAAGGGCCTGTTTCCATGCTGTATTTCTAAACTAAACTAAACATCTCGCGTTTCCCTTTCCCCTGACTCAGCCTGAAGAAGGCTCTCGACCCAAAACGCCACCTATTCCTTTTCTCCAGAGATGCTGTCAGCTTTTTGTGTCTTATCTGATGAATATATGTCTAGTTTTTCAATGTGACAGGCTGTGACTTTTGCGAAGCTTCAGCATTCAGTGGTTGAGCCTCAGCTATTCACTATGATTTGGATGTGTGAACGAAATGTGATTTTTAAAAAAAGTAGCCAAGAGCATAGATGAATTAAAATTGTAGGAGGATATTAGAAGGCTTCGAGACAGTTTAGACGAGTTGAGTGAGTGGCAACTTAGCTGATGTGGTATGTGAAGTTATTCATTTTTGGTTGGAATAACAGAAAGGCAGAAAGAAACTAATGGCCCATTCTGCTCAGGTTATCTTGTTTTCATTTATATGTTTCTACTAGATGGGCACTTGGATGGGCATTTGAAATGCTACAACATTCAGGGCTACGGTCCAAATGCGGGAAAATGGGATTAAAATTAGACTGTGTTTCGTAACGGGCGGCATGGACACGATGGGCCGAAGGGCCTCTTTCTGTGCTGTAGGACTCTATGACTCTATGACTCTAGACCAAGTGGACCCATTGGGCCCAAACCTCTTCTGCATTGGTGCAGCACCCTCTCCTTCCCCTCTTCCCCCTCCCCCTCCCCCCTCCCTCTCCCTCCCCCTCCCCCTTCCTCCAACCCCCCTTATCCTCCCCCCTCCCTCCCTCCCTCCCCCCTCCCTCCCTAGGAGATAGACAAACTTTAAAATGTGAATAACTTAAAAAGTATAAGACTGATTTCAATGAAACACCTTCCATTAGCACCAAAGGGATGACGGTGAGTAAGGTGGGCCTAAAATTGTCGCGCTATCGTGTACCGTTTTGGCTGTAGTTCAGGAACAAACAAACAAGAGTTTTAGTATATAGATAAAGGTAGGTGAATTAGCAAGTTGTGAGGAAACCAAGAGCCTGCAAAAGGATATGGCGAGGCAAAATGAGTGAGCAGGCAGCTGGCAATGGAACAATGAGGGAAAATGTGAGGTTATTCTCTTTGGAAGGAGGAATGAAAAAGGAAATTATTATCTAAATGGAGTGAGACTACAAAATGTTGCGTCACAAAGGGATCTTGGATCTTGAATTGACGTGCAGACCCCTCAAGTAATTAGGAAGGGAAGTGAGATGTTGCCACATCTTGAGCACATTGCACACAGATTTGGCCTCTGTATTTAAACAAAGATACATTTGCATTGGAGGCAGTGCAGCAGTAGTTAAAGTGGCTAACATATGAAGAGATATTACATAAATTCAGTCCAAGCTCATTGAGTTCAAAAGATTGAGAGGTAATCTGATTAAAACATAAAATATTCTGAGTGCAATTCACAGGGTGGATTCTGAAACACTAATTCCTGCAGTAGAGTTTTAGAACTATGATGAAGCATAATTTAAGAATAAGGGGTCAATCATTTAAGGAGGAAATGAGGGGCCTGACTCTGGAATTCTCTATCGTAGTGAATTGTGGAGGTGGCGATATTGAATGTATTCAAGTGTATAGGAAAATAACTGCAGATGCTGGTTCAGATTGAAGGTAGACACAAAATGCTGGAGTAACTCAGCAGGTCAGGCAGCATCTCAGGAGAGAAGGAATGGGTGACGTTTCGGGTCGAGACCCTTCTTCAGACTAATTTGAACTACAATGGAGTTGGGCGAGCTGGGGAAGGAGCGGGTAAATCATTTTGAGGATAAGATTGGGGCCTATGTCCTCTAGTTTCAGAATTCTGCCTTAAAGATTATTAAGGGGTTGGACACGTTAGAGGCAGGAAACATGTTCCCAATGTTGGGGGGAGTCCAGAACCAGGGGCCACAGTTTAAGAATAAGGGGTAGGCCATTTAGAACTGAGATGAGGAAAATCTTTTTCAGTCAGAGAGTTGTGAACCTGTGGAATTCTCTGCCTCAGAAGGCAGTGGAGGCCAATTCTCTGAATGCATTCAAGAGAGAGCTAGATAGAGCTCTTAAGGATAGCGGAGTCAGGGGGTATGGGGAGAAGGCAGGAACGGGGTACTGATTGAGAATGATCAGCCATGATCACATTGAATGGCGGTGCTGGCTCGAAGGGTCGAATGGCCTCCTCCTGCACCTATTGTCTATTGTCTATTGTCTATTGTCTATCTTGGGGCAGCCGTACGATGAGTTGTACAAGTCATTGGTGAGATGACATTTGGAGTACCTTGTGCCCAGCGATAGGAATGATGTAATTAAATTGGAAAGGGTGAAGAAGAGATTCCACGGATTTTACCTGGGCTTGTGGGCTTCAGATATAGGGAGAGGTTAGGTAGGCTGGGACATTTTTCTTGGAGTGCAGGAGGCTATAGTGTGGCCTTATTGAGGTGTACAAGGACATGAAGGACATGGATAAAGTGAATGATCATATTCTTTTTTCAATGGTAGAGAATTCTAAAACTAGAGGACAATAGGCTTAAGGTGAGATTTAAGAGGGACCTCGGGACTAACCTTTTCAGTTGGAGATTAGTTTGTATCTGGAATGATCTGCCAGAAATTGATAAAATTGTAACTGCTAAAAGTCAATTGGATGGATATATGGAAAGGAAGAGTTTTAAGGGCTACTAGACCAAGTGGACCCATTGGGCCCAAACCTCTCGTGCATTGGTGCAGCACCATCTCCTCTCCCCTCCCCTTCTCCCTCTCCCCCCTCCTTCCCCTCCCTCCTCCCCCTCCCCCCCTCCTTCCCCCTCCCCTCCCCTCCCCCTTTCCCCTCCCCCCCACTCCATCCCCCTCAACCCCCCTTACCCTCCATCCTCTGCCCTCCCTCCCTCCCCCAATACCTCCACCCCCCTCCCTTCCTGCCTCCTCCCTCCCTCCCTCCCTTGGAGATAGATTTAAACTTTAAAATGTGAATAACTTTAAAAATATAACACCGATTTCAATGAAACTTCTTCCATTAGCACCAAAGGGACGACGGTGAGTAAGGTGGGCCTAAAATTGTCGTGCTATCGTGTACCGGTTTGGCTGTAGTTCAGGAACAAACAAACAAACAAACAAACGAGAGTTGTAGTAGATAGATAGGCCAAATGCAGGCAAATGGGACTCGTCCAATATGCTAACCTGGTAAGCATGGACTAGGTGGACCAAAGGGCCCGTTCCTGTGCTATACTGCTCGATGATTCTAACATTCTAATCTAATGGAATGGCTGAACGTGCTCAGCGGGCCAATTGGTCTAAGAAAATAACTGCAGATGCTGGTACAAATCGATTTATTCACAAAATGCTGGAGTAACTCAGCAGGTCGGGCAGCATCTCGGGAGAGAAGGAATGGGTGACGTTTCGGGTCAAGAGCCTTCAGTCTGAAGAAGGGTCTTGACCCGAAACGTCACCCATTCCTTCTCTCCCGAGATGCTGCCTGACCTGCTGAGTTACTCCAGCATTTTGTGAATAAATGGGCCAATTGGTCTAATGCTCCTGTTTCTTGTCTTCTCACGTGAGAACAATGAGACCCTCCCTCAGCCCTCTTTAGATAAGCAGGATCCTCCTGAGCACACCAAGCTATATTTGCTGTTTAGTTTCGTTGATTGTCACGTGTAAAATGATAAGCTTTTGCTGTGTGCTATCCAGTCAGCGGAAAGGCAACACATGATTACAATCGATCCTTTACATTTGGGCTCCTGATGGTCGCAACCGGGTCATCAAGAAAAGACCTCAGAATCACTGCCAGTGTTCCCCCTTTGTTGGTATATTTTTTTGTATAGTATTCTGGTGGTGGGTTCTGTTTTGGTTTTATTGTATTGTATATATTATTTTAATATTTGAATAAATATTTTTGATTTAAATTTTTTTTTTTTTTAATTAAAAAAAAGTGTTCCCTCTTTGTTACGCGCTGATGTTGCTTAATTATGAAGAGTTGCTCCCCAGGCACTGGTCTGCGATTGGACTCTCCTTCGACTGTAACCACATCTGAGATTAGCCGGTCCAGTCATGACTGATAACCATATGTATTCATCCCAAAGGCACGCACATCTTTTTATGCAGTAGACATCAATCTTCATAAATTTATAGCAGATCGTAGCTCGAGGCAAGTTCTGTTATTAGCCGACAGATTTCAGGTTGGTGGGTGCATTTCAAAATGACCAGGAGAGAGGTCAAAGTGTTCAGCCAAGGTGCATTAGCAAAGACAATCATGGCAGATTAGATTTGGAAAGCATTGCGAGTGCGATGGTAATTTGAAGGCAAAATTAAATTAGGCTGATTTATGGCTTTTTACAGCCATGTCATTCGGTATTTTCTCATTGTGTAATTATGCAAAAAATTAAAACGAGTCTCCAAGCACTGGCTGCAAAGTGCAGCACTGAAGCAAAATGCAGCAGGTAGGAGAATGATTTAATATGACAGTGCTTGCCAAAGGAATTCAATAGTACATTGTAATTACAAAAACAATAGAGGCAAAATTTGATAGCTCCCAGATATGGAAGTGCGGTTTCCAATGTCTAATTAAACATTGATTTCAGTGCAGAAACATGCAAACCTTACTCTGACCACTTATTGCATTCATTTCAGTGGGCGGCACAGTGGCATTGCAGTTGAATTGCTGCCTTACAGCGCTTACAGCGCCGGAGACCCGGGTTCGATCCCGACTACGGGCGCTGTCTGTACGGAGTTTTTACGTTCTCCCCGTGACCTGCGTGGGTTTTCTCCGAGATCTTCGGCTTCCTCCCACACTCCAAAGACATACAGGTTTGTAGGTTAATTGGCTTGGTATAAATGTAAAAATTGTCCCTAGTGTAGGATAGTGTTAATGTGCGGGGATCACTGGTCGGTGCGGATTCGGTGGGCCGAAGGGCCTGTTTCCGCGCTGTATCTGTAAACTAAACTAAACTAAATAAGTGTCCAGCCAGTGCTAACCATGCTACAATAACCATTGACAATAGACAATAGGTGCAGCAGTAGGCCATTCGGCCCTTCGAGCCAGCACCGCCATTCAATGTGATCATGGCTGATCATTCACAATCAGTACCCCGTTCCTGCCTTCTCCCCATACCCCCTGACTCCGCTATCTTTAAGAGCTCTATCTAGCTCTCTCTTGAAAGTATCCAGAGAATTGGCGTCCGCTGCCTTCTGAGGCAGAGAATGCCACAGATTTACAACTCTCCGACTGCAAATGTTTTTCCTCATCTCCGTTCTAAATGGCCTACCCCTTATTTTTAAACTGTGGCCCCTGGTTCTGGACTCCCCCAACATTGGGAACATGTTTCCTCCCTCTATTGTGTCCAATCCCTTAATAATATTATACGTTTCAATAAGATCCCCTCTCATCCTTCTAAATTCCAGTGTATTTAAGCCTAGTCGCTCCAGTCTTCCAACATACGACAGTCCCGCCATTCCGGGAATTAACCTAGTGAACCTACGCTGCACTCCCTCAATAGCAAGAATATCCTTCCTCAAATTTGGAGACCAAAACTGCACACAGTACTCCGGGTGCGGTCTCACTAGGGCCCTGGGTCAGCTACATTAGACTGGGTCAGCTACATTATACTGAGTACTCCAATTAAAGCTAGTCCCTGCTGAGTTCCACTAGCCAGGACCTGGAACAATTGATGGGTCAGAATACAGGTTACTCCCAAACCCATTTACTCTTCCACCAAGAAGCATATGGGTTGTTGATTTGGTACAGAGGACCACTATTACATGCAGATAAACCCAAAATGCTGGAGTAGCTCAACGGGCAAGGCAGCATCTCTGGAGAACTTGGATATAGATGTTTAGGGTCGGGACTCTTTTTCAGGTGATAGTGGTTGGGGGGTGAGGGGGGGGGGGGGGGGAAGAAAGCTGGGGGCAGAACAAAGCCTGGAAAGTGAAAGGTGGATAGATAGATATAGAGTCAGTAGAAGAGTATCGGCCTTGGTCTCCTAATCTGAGGAAAGACATAGAGGGAGTACAGAGAAGGTTCACCAGATTGATTCCTGGGATGGCAGGACTTTCATATGAAGAAAGACTGGATAGACGTGGCTTGTACTCGCTGGAATTTAGAAGATTGAGGGGGGATCTTATAGAAACTTACAAAATTCTTAAGGGGTTGGACAGGCTAGATGCAGGAAGATTGTTCCCGATGTTGGGGAAGTCCAGAACAAGGGGTCACAGTTTAAGGATAAGGGGGAAGTCTTTTAGGACCGAGATGAGAAAGTTTTTTTTCACACAGAGAGTGGTGAATCTGTGGAATTCTCTGCCACAGAAGGTAGTTGAGGCCAGTTCATTGGTTATATTTAAGAGGGAGTTAGATGTGGCCCTTGTGGCTAAAGGGATCAGGGGGTATGGAGAGAAGGCAGGTACAGGAGACTGAGTTGGATGATCAGCCATGATCATATTGAATGGCGGTGCCGGCTTGAAGGGCCGAATGGCCTACTCCTGCACCTATTGTCTATGTTTTCTATGTTTCTATGGCCTGAAAGGTCATCCATTCCTTCTCTCCAGAGATGCCGCCTGTCCTGCTGAATTACTCCAGCATTTTATGTCTATCTTCGCTGTGAACTAACATCTGCGGTTCCTTCCTACACATGTGAAATGTGTATATAAAGGTGAGATGGGACTTTGATAGACAGATGGCTGGACAAAGACCAGAGATGAAAAGACGAGAAGTGTGAGATTAAGGTAGAAGAGGTGTGAATTGTAAAGCCAGAGGTAGAAGGAAACGGGGAGAGGGGTGGTAAGGGGAGAAACGTGTGTGGATCCAGGTGGAGCACAGGGAAGAGAAAGTGGGGAGGATGAGGGGAGTGGGATGGGCAGAGTGAGGGGAGGGTTGTTTTGTAGGTTAGTTACCTAAAATCGGAGAATTTGATGTTCACACTGTTAGGTTTTAAGCTCACCAAATGGAATTTGGAGTGCAATTCCTCCAGTTTGAGTGTGGCCTCACTATGACCATGAAGCAGGCAGAAGACAGGAAGGTTGGTATGGGAAAGGGGAGGGGGGGGGGGAGTTAAAATGGTTACCAATTGGGAACAGGAATTGGTAACTCAAATTTCACTGTACCTTAATTGGTACATGTGACAATAAATTGAATCTTGAATCTTGGAGAACCAGCAGGTTATACTCCAGGATCGAGTTTCCCTGGTCCTTATCTTTCACTCAACCAACCTCCACACCCAACATCTCATTCTCTGATATTTCTGCTACCTTCAATGAGATCCTGCCGCCAATCACATCTTCCCATCCCCACCTCTTTGTGTTTTCCACAGAGATCGTTCCCTCTGCAACTCCATGGTTCACTCACCCCCCCCTCCCACCCAAACCATCCCGTCCCCAGGTACTTTTAACTCCAACCGCAAGTGATGTATAACATCTGTCCCTAGACCTCCTCCCTCACATCCATCCAGGGATCCCAGCAGTCCCTCCAGGTGAGACAGTGGTTCGCGTGCACCTCCACTAATCTTTTCTCCTTGTTGCGCCACCTTTAGTCTTTTCATCTCTGGCCTTTTTCCAACCTTCTGCCAAATAAATCCTACTTCCCCTGTATCCACCTGTCATTTGCCAGGCTTTGTCCCACTCCCATCTCCCTTCCAACTTTCTCCCCATACCACAACCAGTCTGAGGAAGGGTCCCAAACCGAAACATCTTCTATCCCTTTTCTCCAGTGATGCTGCGTGACCTGCTGTTACTCCATCAATCTGTGTCTTTTTATTCCAAGAAAATACATGGTAGTTTGAACACTTTAGAATAGGTGTTTGGGAGCTGCCTTGGGAGTTTGGGAGCTGCCTTGTGAAGTGCCTTATGTTAACACAGTGAATCTGCAGATGGGAGCAAACTGGTCCCCTGTTACTTGTGCTCTTGTTTTTGTGTGATTCGTCAATAGTGATGGTTTTCTGGATTTTAGATTTTTTAGATTTAGAGATACAGCGCGGAAACAGGCCATTCGGCCCACCGGGTCCGTGCCGCCCAGCGATCCCCGCACACTAACACTATCCTACACCCACTCGGGACAATTTTTAATTTTTTTTTAACATTTACCCAGCCAATTAACCTACATACCTGTACGTCTTTGGAGTGTGGGAGGAAACTGAAGATCTCAGAGAAAACCCACGTAGGTCACGGGGAGAACGTACAAACTCCGTACAGACGGCGCCCGTAGTCAGGATCGAACCTGAGTCTCCGGCGCTTTAAAAAAAAAATCTAAATCTCCTGCTCTTCTGATGTCTGGCTATGCCTGCCTGGAGCTAGAGGCTGTCAGTACTTGATGGCTTGGGCCAACCTGTGACAAGTCTGCAGGAAGCATTGAGGGCTGGGTGCAGCTTCTTGGCATGTGTGGATCTTTCCCATACTGGGCATGCATACTCAACAGTAGAATAGCAGAGGGCTAAGGCAGTGGAACGTAGGGTCTGTGGGCTAGCACCCCATCTTGTGTTGGTGAACTTACTGTACTAACATCATTGTTGCGTGCGCTCACTTTCGCCTTCGTCCTTTCAAGATGGATATTGAAGGTAAGACATCGGTCAAGGGTTACGCCAAGGTAAACCGGATGCTCGCAGTGCTCCAATATTGTTCCAGACCAGTTTACCTGAAGTTGTCTCTTGGCTTCTCGGTTTGTCATGTGGAAAGCACGCACCTGTGTCTTTTATTCACAAAATGCTGGAGTAACTCAGCAGGTCAGGCAGCATCTCAGGAGAGAAGGAATGGGTGACGTTTCGGGTCGAGACCCTTCTTCAGACTCAGGTCCCCCACCTGTGTCCTAGATGGGTGGTTCTCCTCATAATATGGTGTTAGTTGATTGAGAGGATGTGTGTAATATATAGGGAGTATCAATTATCCTAAAGCGGGTTTGTACTGACACTCTGTATTCATTAATGGTTCACAGAATATTCAAAAACACCAGATTAAAATTGAAAGCATTTCATTGATTAAATTTCATTAATGTACAGATTAAACTCTAATGAAATAAGTCTAAAATTATGCATCCTCTTCAGCACTGTAAGTCTAATGTTTCATTTTATTGCATCTGAATTGCTCACAGCTGTGACTGTTTAAATTGCTAGTCTTACATTTCCTCCAAACTGTTACTTTTATATCCTTCTGTACCTTTGGCCGTCTCTTAGGATCGAGGATGTCTTGCTTCCACTCTGACTTCACGGATTCGCAGGCAACTGATGAGGACAACGTGGGAATTTCGATCTCGGCCATGGATGGGCAGGTGATGTTTGATTTTGGTGGGTGTGTGGCTGTGCATCTTCCACCACTGATGCAGGGATTCTAGTGCATCCAAACGGAAGGACTCGCATTTCTCAGTCGCATCCTAAGTATAATATATTCATTCTCCACAATGCATGATCCTGGACCAGGAATTTGTAGGATCAGTACACATGTTGCATTTTGGTCCGGGTTAATTCCCGGAATGGCGGGACTGTCATATGTTGAAAGACTGGAGCGACTAGGCTTGTATACACTGGAATTTAGAAGGATGAGAGGAGATCTTATCGAAACGTATAAGATTATTAAGGGGTTGGACACGTTAGAGGCAGGAAACATGTTCCCAATGTTGGGGGAGTCCAGAACAGGGGGCCACAGTTTAAGAATAAGGGGTAGGCCATTTAGAACTGAGATGAGGAAAAACTTTTTCAGTCGGAGAGTTGTGAATCTGTGGAATTCTCTGCCTCAGAAGGCAGTGGGGGCCAATTCTCTGAATGCATTCAAGAGAGAGCTAGATAGAGCTCTTAAGGATAGCGGAGTCAGAGGGTATGGGGAGAAGGCAGGAACGGGGTACTGATTGAGAATGATCAGCCATGATCACATTGAATGGCGGTGCTGGCTCGAAGGGCCAAATGGCCTCCTCTTGTACCTATTGTCTATTGTCTATTGATGCTTTGACCACATCCTCGAACCTTTTCCACTTCACTTTATACATTAGTCAGCACAGGAATTACATTTAGTGATAAACAAGTATCCAATAATCTTTTTTTTAATAGTTTGGTGCAATCTGGAAATGGCGCAATGGGAGAGACAGAGTTTTGGACAAAGTACTGGAAGACTCAGAGAATCGTATGAATTACATTGTGTATCCACAGGAGAGGATAAAATGAGGGAAAAACCCCCCACAAATTTAGATCCAAAAGTAAAATACTGCAGACGCTGGATATCTGAAATAAAGCGGAGCATTAAAAGCACTTTGTGTTTTATTTCAGATATCCAGCATCTGCAGTATTTTATTATCTTATAGATCTAAATTGTTGGTCTTTTAATACTCAGCCAGCCAGGCACCATTTGTAAAGTGAGAAGCAGAGTTAATTTTTCATTTACATGACCTTGCGTTCAGGTCATCAACTGGAAAATGTAACTCTTGTTTCGCTCTTCACTGCTGCTGCAAGACCTCCTGAGTACTTCCAGCTTTTTTTTACGAGGAAATCATTTTTGGTGCCACTAAAATACCATTGTGAGTCACACAATATCCTTGAATCTTTTCCACTTCACTTTACACATCAGTCAGCACAGGGATTAAATTTCACAGGAGTCGAATGCCTCGCTGAAGTCTAAGTAAATACCATCAACTGCCCCACCCTCATCTACTATTTTGTCACTACCTCAAAAAACTCAGTCAAGCTTGCAAGACATGATCTGCCCCAGTCAAAGCCACCCTGACTGGCTCCAATTAGCTTTTTTTCACAAAATGCTAGAGTAACTCAGCAGGTCAGGCAGCATCTATAGGAGAGAAGCAATGGGGGACGTTTCGGGTCGAGACCCTTCTTCAGTCTGAAGAAGGGTCTCGACCCGTGACAAGTATTGTCACGGGTACACGTGACAATAAACTAGTCAAGTCAAGTCAAGTCAAGTCAAGTCAATTTTATTTGTATAGCACATTTAAAAACAACCCACGTTGACCAAAGTGCTGTACATCAGTTCAGGTACTAAGAAATGAACATACAATGGCACACAAACATAACAGCACATACATAAACAGTAAACTAAACTACTTTCTCAGGGGCACTTGGGGATAGGCAATAAATGCTAGCCATGCCAGCAAAGCCCAATTCCCCAAAATGCTTGTGAAAAAAAACTAGTATTATTATCAGATGTGGGTATGATGCACCTTCGAAGGTATTACAAAATGCCGGAGTAACTCAGCAGGTCAGGCAGCATCTCAGAAGAGAAGGAATAGGTGACATTTCGGGTCGAGACCCTTCTTCAGACTGATGTCAGGGGGGGGCGGGACAAAGAAAGGATGTAGTTGGAGACAGGAAGATACTCGGAGAGCTGGGAAGGGGGAGGGGAAGAGAGGGACAGAGAAGCTGTCTAAAGTTAGAGAAGTCAATGTTCATACCGCTGGGGTGTAAGCTGGGGTGTATGATGCACCTTTTTCACTCATTTAAATCAAATGACACAGACCATGAACAGCTGAACACTCGATTCAATCCTTGTGGCACCCCATTAGCCACACCCACCCCACAGAGAATAACCTGTTTATTCCTGCTCTGTTTTTCACCATTAACTAATCCGAAATCCATTTATTGCCTTGACAAACAGTATGCCCAATACATAAGAACAATATATAATGTTCTATGTATTCCAGAATGTTTAGGCATATAACAGTGTGCTTAGTATATTTCGACAGGTTCATTCTATTTGCATTTACTTACAAGTATAGAACAGTACAGCACAAGAACAGGCTCTTCAGCACACAATGTCAGTGCTGAAAATGATGCTAAGACCATCTCTTATCTACCGACAATTAATCCATGTCCCTCCATTCCCTGCATATCCATATGCCTATCCAAAAGTCTCTTTAATGCCAACATTGAATCTGCCTCAACCAACACCCAGGAGTCATTCCTTGACAAGTGGGCCAAGGAATGGTAAATGGAGTTTAATTTGCTTAATGTGAGGTGTTGTGGCTTGGGAAGTCAAGGCAGGGTAGTACCTTCACAATGGGGTCCACATAGGGCCCTGGGGAGTATTGTAGAGTGGAGTAATCGAGTAGTGCCGGTACATAGTTCCCTGAAAGTGGTGTCACAGGTAGATAGGGCGGGAAAGAAGGCTTTGGCTTGTTCGCCTTTGTTAGTGAGGGAATTAAGCATAAAAATCGGGATATTACACTACAGGTGGTGAGGCTGCTCTTGGACGTTTGTGTTCAGATTTGGTCCCACTGATGTAGGAAAGATGTCATCAAGCTGGAAAGAGCTCAGAGAGGATTTACAAAGGTGTTGCCAAGAATGAAGGGTCTGAGCTATAGGGAGAGGTTGAGCAGGCTGCAACTTTAAACTTTGGAGGGCAGGAGACTGATGGGCGATCTTGTAGAAATGAATGGAGGTGTATAAAATCATAGGGGAAATTGATTGGGTGAGTGGGTAGGGGAATCAGGGGCTTACAGTAGGGTTTAAGGGAGTGGGGATAGATTTAATAAAACCTGATGGACAACTTTTAACTGCAGAGGGCAGTGGTTATATGGAATGAGCTGCCAACTTCCACTGCTTCGCCGATGATATCCAGCTCCTCATCTCCACCAAGTCAATCTCCTCCACCACACACTCTACACTGACAAACTGCATTACTGAAATAAAATCTTGGCTTCAATCAAACTTCCTCAAACTCAATTGCAACAAATCTGAAATCATCATCATTGGTCCAAAAATGCTCACCAAATCCACCCAAAACTTCATCCTCAACATTGATGGTCTCCCAGTATCCACCTCACCTCACATCCGGAATCTTGGAATCATCCTTGATCAAACCCTCTCCTTCGACAAACACATCAAACACATCACAAAGACAGCCTTCTTCCACCTCAAAAACATTGCCCGTCTCCGTCCATCCCTCTCCTCCACAGCTGCAGAAACCCTCATCCACGCCTTCATCACCTCCCGTCTGGACTACTGCAACAGCCTCCTCTATGGCGCACCCTCAAAAATCATCAATAAACTTCAATACATTCAAAACTCCGCTGCCCGTCTACTCACACACACCTCGATCCGTGACCATATCACCCCCGTCCTTTATAAACTCCACTGGCTCCCCATCCCCCAGAGAATCCAGTACAAAATCCTCCTCATAACCTACAAAGCCCTCCATAACCTGGCCCCATCCTACCTGACCGACCTCCTCCACAGGCACACTCCCACCTGCACCCTCCGCTCTGCCGCTGCCAATCTCCTATCCCCCCACATCCGGACTAAACTCAGATCCTGGGGGGACAGGGCTTTCTCCATCGCTGCTCCCACCCTATGGAACTCACTACCCCAAACCGTTAGAGACTCCCCCACACTCACCACATTCAAAACATCGCTGAAGTCTCACCTGTTCAGTACTGCCTTCAACCACTGAAGGTCACCTCACCTACTGTCTCCTTTCTCTGTTCATTTATTTATTTACTTATTTATCTATTTATTAATTTCCCTATGTTCTCAAAATCTCTGTAAAGCGTCTTTGAGTATATGAAAAGCGCTATATAAATAAAATGTATTATTATTATTATTATTATAGTAAGTAGTTGAGGCAGATACAATAACAACATTTAAACAATATTTGGACAGATACATGAAAGAAAAGGTTTTAAGACTATGTGGGCCAAACGTGAACAAATGGAACTAGTTTAGATGGGGCACCTTGGTTGGCATGGGCAAGTTAGGCCATGTGTCTGTGCTATGTGACTCTATGACTCTCAGATGTGTGCACCAATAACCCCATTTCTTTCTGCCCCTCCATCTCTTCGAGGATGGTATTCTTTATTACAGTATCGTCCCCTCTGATCGCTCATTTTCACACCTTACCCTGCCGTATCGCTGTGTCTCCCTCTCCCCCGACTCTCAGTCCGAAGAAGGGTCTCGACCCGAAACGTCACCCATTCCTCCAATCCAGAGACGCTGCCTGTCCTGCTGAGTTACTCTAGCATTTTGTGTCCATCTTTGATGTAAACCAGTATCTGCATTTACCTCCTGCACATCCTTTGTTTTATGTTGCCTTTCTTCATTCTTCCTAACAAGTTACATCGACCCATACTTCTCGACATTAAACTGCCAAGAGTTAGTCCATTCCTCCAGCCTGTTTATAGCCAGTAGCATTTTATCACAATCCTCACCTTGCAGTTCCAGGGGGGAATTTGTGGGGGTGGGATTTTGATTTGCGCAACGCTATGTCTTGGCCTCTAATCGCCTCCTGTGCTTTTGGTTTCAGATTCCCCTGCTCCTAACTTCCTTTCCCCTGTCCCAGCCCATTCTCCCGCCTGTTCCCCCAACCACCTTCTCATTCTCCACAGATTGCCCTTTCAAACACCCTTCTGCTCTGGCCCGCTCATATTCATTGGTTATTCAACCCATGGGCCTCCCCTCCCTCTTGAGACCACACCTGGAGTATTGCGTACAGTTTTGGTCTCCTAATCTGAGGAAAGACATTCTTGCCATAGAGGGAGTACAGAGAAGGTTCACCAGATTGATTCCTGGGATGGCAGGACTTTCAATAGACAATAGACAATAGACAATAGGTGCAGGAGTAGGCCATTCAGCCCTTCGAGCCAGCACCGCCATTCAATGCGATCATGGCTGATCACTCTCAATCAGTACCCCGTTCCTGCCTTCTCCCCATACCCCCTCACTCCGCTATCCTTAAGAGCTCTATCCAGCTCTCTCTTGAAAGCATCCAACGAACTGGCCTCCACTGCCTTCTGAGGCAGAGAATTCCACGCCTTCACCACTCTCTGACTGAAAAAGTTCTTCCTCATCTCCGTTCTAAATGGCCTACCCCTTATTCTTAAACTGTGGCCCCTTGTTCTGGACTCCCCCAACATTGGGAACATGTTTCCTGCCTCTAATGTGTCCAATCCCCTAATTATCTTATATGTTTCAATAAGATCCCCCCTCATCCTTCTAAATTCCAGTGTATACAAGCCTAATTGCTCCAGCCTTTCAACATACGACAGTCCCGCCATTCCGGGAATTAACCTAGTGAACCTACGCTGCACGCCCTCAATAGCAAGAATATCCTTCCTCAAATTTGGAGACCAAAACTGCACACAGTACTCCAGGTGCGGTCTCACCAGGGCCAGGTACAACTGTAGAAGGACCTCTTTGCTCCTATACTCAACTCCTCTTGTTATGAAGACCAACATTCCATTGGCTTTCTTCACTGCCTGCTGTACCTGCATGCTTCCTTTCAGTGACTGATGCACTAGGACACCCAGATCTCGTTGAACATCCCCTCTTCCTAACTTGACACCATTCAGATAATAATCTGCCTTTCTATTCTTACTTCCAAAGTGAATAACCTCACACTTATCTACATTAAACTGCATCTGCCATGTATCCGCCCATTCACACAACCTGTCCAAGTCACCCTGCAGCCTTGTTGCATCTTCCTCACAATTCACACTACCCCCCAGCTTAGTATCATCTGCAAATTTGCTAATGGTACTTTTAATCCCTTCATCTAAGTCATTAATGTATATCGTAAATAGCTGGGGTCCCAGCACCGAACCTTGCAGTACCCCACTGGTCACTGCCTGCCATTCCGAAAGGGACCCATTTATCCCCACTCTTTGCTTTCTGTCTGTCAACCAATTTTCTATCCATGTCAGTACCCTACCCCCAATACCATGTGCTCTAATTTTGCCCACTAATCTCCTATGTGGGACCTTGTCGAAGGCTTTCTGAAAGTCGAGGTACACTACATCCACTGACTCTCCCCTGTCAATTTTCCTAGTTACATCCTCAAAAAATTCCAGTAGATTTGTCAAGCATGATTTCCCCTTCGTAAATCCATGCTGACTCGGACGATCCTGTTACTGCTATCCAAATGCTCAGCAATTTCGTCTTTTATAATTGACTCCAGCATCTTCCCCACCACTGATGTCAGACTAACTGGTCTATAATTACCCGTTTTCTCTCTCCCTCCTTTCTTAAAAAATGGGATAACATTTGCTATCCTCCAATCCACAGGAACTGATCCTGAATCTATAGAACATTGAAAAATGATCTCCAATGCTTCCACTATTTCTAGAGCCACCTCCTTAAGTACCCTGGGATGCAGACCATCAGGCCCTGGGGATTTATCAGCCTTCAGTCCCATCAGTCTACCCAAAACCATTTCCTGCCTAATGTGGATTTCCTTCAGTTCCTCCATCACCCTAGGTTCTCCGGCCCCTAGAACATTTGGGAGATTGTGTGTATCTTCCTCAGTGAAGACAGATCCAAAGTAACGGTTTAACTCGTCTGCCATTTCTTTGTTCCCCATAATAAATTCCCCTGCTTCTTTCTTCAAGGGACCCACATTTGCCTTGACTATTTTTTTCCTCTTCACGTACCTAAAAAAACTTTTGCTATCCTCCTTTATATTATTGGCTAGTTTACCCTCGTACCTTATCTTTTCTCCCCGTATTGCCTTTTTAGTTAACTTTTGTTGCTCTTTAAAAGAGTCCCAATCCTCTGTCTTCCCACTCTTCTTTGCTATGTTATACTTCCTCTCCTTAATTTTTATGCTGTCCTTGACTTCCCTTGTCAGCCACAGGTTCATATGAAGAAAGACTGGATAGACTCGGCTTGTACTCGCTGGAATTTGGAAGATTGAGGGGGGGATCTTATAGAAACTTACAAAATTCTTAAGGGGTTGGACAGGCTAGATGCAGGAGGATTGTTCCCGATGTTTGGGAAGTCCAGAACAAGGGGTCACAGTTTAAGAATAAGGGGAAGTCTTTTAGGACCGAGATGAGAACATTTTTTTCACACAGAGAGTGGTGAATCTGTGGAATTCTCTGCCACAGAAGGTAATTGAGGCCAGTTCATTGGCTATATTTAAGAGGGAGTTAGATGTGGCCCTTGTGGCTAAAGGGGTCAGGGGGTATGGAGAGAAGGCAGGTACAGGATACTGAGTTGGATGATCAGCCATGATCATATTGAATGGCGGTGCAGGCTCGAAGGGCCGAATGGCCAACTCCTGCACCTATTTTCTATGTTTCGATGCACCCTCTGCCAATATCTGGTTATTGGATTTCCGAGACCTTCCAGGTTTCCTTTTTATCTATTAATTTGGTGGATGTGGGTTTTGCTGGCAAAGCCAGCGCATGTTGCCATTTGTGATCAAAGATGTTCACAAACACCACTTTGATTGTAGCTTATTCCCTTGGTCACTTTGGTTTTACCCTATTAGTGACATATCCCCTCCCCGCACCCTCCCAGCAATTCAACAAGCCTATTTTGTCTCCTTCTATCTCTGTGAAGGGTTTAATTTAGTTTAGTTTAGAGTTACAGCGCGGGAACAGACCATTCGGCCCACCGAGTCCGCGCCGACCAGCGATCCCCGCACATTAACACTATCCTACACACACACTAGGGACAATTTTACATTTATACAATTTTACCAAGCCAATTAACCTACAAACCTGTACGTCTTTGGAGTGTAGGAGGAAACCGAAGATCTCGGACAAAACCCACGCAGGTCACGGGGGAAATGTACAATCTCCGTACAGATAAGCACCCATAGTCAGGATCGAACTTGGATCCCTGGCGCTGTAAGGTAGTGGCTCAGTTGCGGTGCCACCGTGCTGCCCTGTTGTGTTCTGTCGTATGTTGAAAGACTGGAGTGACTAGGCTTGTATACACTGGAATTTAGAAGGATGAGAGGGGATCTTATCGAAACATATAAGATTATTAAGGGGTTGGACACATTAGAGGCAGGAAACATGTTCCCAATGTTGGGGGAGTCCAGAACCAGGGGGCCACAGTTTAAGAATAAGGGGTAGGCCATTTAGAACGGAGATGAGGAAAAACTTTTTCAGTCAGAGAGTTGTGAATCTGTGGAATTCTCCGCCTCAGAAGGCAGTGGGGGCCAATTCTCTGAATGCATTCAAGAGAGAGCTAGATAGAGCTCTTAAGGATAGCGGAGTCAGGGGGTATGGGGAGAAGGCAGGAACGGGGTACTGATTGAGAATGATCAGCCATGATCACATTGAATGGTGGTGCTGGCTCGAAGGGCCGAATGGCCTCCTCCTGCACCTATTGTCTATTATTCCAAGGAGAACAACCCCAGTTTTTTCAGTTTATCTGCTCAATTAAAGTTCCTAATTCCTGGAAGCATTTGGATGAATCTTTCCTGCACTCATTCCAAAGCCATCACATCTTCCCAAAACATGGCACAGGATTGTTGGTCTTCACATTAGGTAAATGACCAACTCGAATTAAATATGATCACACGATCACCTCGACCTCTTTGAGGACATTGGACTTGATCTAAGGAATTGATGCGCTACAATGCTGAGAGCTATATTCTGTTGCACTCGAGTTTGAATTGATTGTATCTATGTGTGGTATATCTGATCTGTTAGGATAGCATGGATAACAAAGCTTTTCACTGTACCTCGTTACACGTGACAATAATAAACCTAAACGTGAATGCTGCACATCACAGGGGCAGTTAGAGTTCCAGGCTCTCTCCAACAATACAGCACTGTGTCAATATTAGAATAAAGAGGGTCATGAAAGTACCAATTGTGTCATTAAGTCTGGAAGAATTAAACGTGTACTTCTATTCTTAAACCTATCCCGTCTTATATGCTGCACGTTACACTCAACTCCTGCTGGGAGATGCAAAACAAACTATTTAGATAACACTTTTGGAATTTTTTCTTCCACAGAAAGCAGTCCAGGTAACTCCAAGATGTCATGGTGATGTGATTCGTCCTGAACAGCCCATCGATGTCTTGAGCTGTGTCCAAGAGTGACACAGCATGGAAGCAGGCCCTTCGGCCCAACTTGCCCACACCGGCCAACATGTCCCAGCTGCCCGTGTTTTGTCCATATCCCTCCAAACCTAACCTATCCATGTACTTGTCTAACTGTTTCTTAAATGTTGGGATAGTCCCTGCCTCAACTACCTCATCTGGCAGCTTGTTCCACACACCCACTACCCTTTGTGTGAAAAGGTTACCCTTCAGATTCCTTTAAAATCTTTTCTCCTTCACTTTAAAGCTATGTCCTCTGGTCCTTGATTCACGTACTCTGGGCAAGAGACTCTGTGCGTCTACCCAATCGATTCCTCTCATGATTTTATACACCTCTGTAAGATCACACCTCATCCTCCTGTGCTCCAAGGAATATAATAATGCATTACATTTTACATTTATATAGCGCTTTTCAGACACTCAAAGACGCTTTACAGGGATTTCTAGAACATAGAGAAGTGAATAAATAGATAAATAAGTAAACGAACAGAGAAAGGAGACAGAAGGTGAGGTGACGGTCAGTGGTTGAAGGCAGTACTGAGCAGGTGAGACTTCAGTGATGTTTTGAATGTGGTGAGTGAGGAGGAGTCTCTGACGGTTTGGGGTAGTGAGTTCCATAGGGTGGGAGCAGCGATGGAGAAAGCCCTGTCCTCCCAGGATCTGAGTTTGCTCCGGATGGGCGGGGGGGGACAGGAGATTGGCAGCAGCAGAGCAGAGGGTGCAGGTGGGAGTGTGCCTGTGGAGTAGTCTCAGCCTACTCAACCTCTCCCTATAGCTCAGACCCTCTAGTCCTGGCAACATCCTTGTAAATCTTCTCTGTCCCCGCAGGTCACGGGAAGAGCACACAAACTCCGTACAGGCAGCACCCGTAGTCAGGATCGAACCTGGGTCTCTGTCGCAGTAGGGCAGCAGCTCTACCTCTGAGCCACTGCCCTGCTGATCTGCAGACTTTCACAATGTGCATTGTATAACCTCTCGTTGCATTCCCAGTAATAACCCCCTGTTAATCTCAATGGCAGTGAGTGAATTATCTGCTTCAGTCTTAGACTCACTCAGAACTTCAATTCAATATTTTTGGTCACAGAATATATAAAAGCTGCTTGATCAAATTTTCACCACACTTTTAGTATTTGCAAATGTGCTGGGGGCCCATTTTAGAAGTCCAAATAAAAAAACCTCTGGCATACACCAAAGCCTGTTTAGTGTTCGATATTCATTGAATTATGAATGAACTTCCTGGAATTGCAATTTAGATTTCTGTGAAAGAAAGTTCTGTCTTTTATTGCATTTTCACAAAGAAAGTATAACTATCATTACTACAGTCAAGTAAGTACTTTTTGAATGTGAGCACGGTTGTAAGGTAGGGAAAAAATAGCAAACGATCTGCACACTCTAATAACCCACCGAGAAGAAGGAGATCATGATCAATATGTTCATTGATATTGGTTGAGGGTTAAGTAAGACACAAGTACTTGTATGGTGTGAAATTTGCAATCTCCATGGACCACAAACCTCTGCAGAAATAAAAATAAAGTGTTGGAAACACTCAGCAGGTCACGTTTCTTCTTAGACCTAAAAATGTTAACTCTTTTTCTCTTTTCAGTGTTGCTGCCCGACCTGCAGAGTACTTAGAGTCATCGAGTCATAGGGTGATACAGTGTGGAAACAGGCTCTTCGGCCCAACTTGCCCACACCAGCGAACATGTCCCGGCTGCACTAGTCCCACCTGCCTGCGCTTGGCCCATATCCCTCCAAACCTGTCCTGTCCATGGACCTGTCTAACTGTTTCTTAACCGTTGGGATAGTCCTAGCCTCAACTACCTCCTCTGGCAGCTTGTTCCATACACCCACCACCCTTTGTGTGAAAAAGTTACCTCTCAGATTCCTATTAAATCTTTTCCCCTTCACCTTGAACCTATGTCCTCTGGTCCTCGATTCCCCTACTCTGGGGCAAGAGACAATGTGCATCTACCCGAACTATTCCTTTCATGATTTTATACACCTCTATAAGATCACCCCTCATCCTCCTGCACTCCAAGGAATAGAGACCCAGCCTACACAACCTCTCCCTCTAGCTTACACCCTCTAGTCTTGGCAATATCCTCGTAAATCTACACTGTGTAGCGACCATAGAGAATGGTCCAGGTCGTCGAACCCTCGGATTGGCCAGCGAGGTCACGTGGGAACGCGACCATGGGGATTGGTCCAGGGAGCGACATCACTGATTGGCCAGCGATGTCATGTGCGCGTTTGGCGCCCGAGTTAGTTCGGCGAAGTCTTCAAGGAAGACAGTAAGTTTGTGATGGTTGTCCTTTACCTTGTTGTTTAACTCTGTATTCGAATGTTGCGGCTGCAATAAACTTCTTCTACAACCAACAAGTTTCGGACTCGCCATAACTGAACCCTTTCAAGCTTGACAATATCTTCCCTATAACATGGTGCCCAGAACTGAACACAATATTCTAAATGTGGTCTCACCACGTCTTATACAACTGCAACATGACCTCCCAACCTCTATACTCAATACTTTGACTGTTGAAGGCCAATGTGCCAAAAGCCTTTTTGACCACCTTATCTACCTGCGACTTGACCTTCAAGGAACTATACACCTGCACTCCTAGATCCCTCTGCTCTACAACACTCCCCAGAGGTCTACCATTTACTGGGTAGGTCCTGCCCTTGTTAGACATCCCAAAATGCAACACCTCACACTTCTCTGTATTAAATTCCATCAACCTTTCCTCAGCCCACCTGGCCAATCGATCCAGATCCTGCTGCAATCGTTCACAACCATCTTCACCATCTGCAAAACCACTAATTTATGTATCATCGGCAAACTTGCTAATCCTGCCCTGTATGTTCTCATCCAAATCATTGATGTAGATGACAAACAGTAATGGGTCCAGTACCGAACCCTGAGGCACACCACCAGTCACAGGCCTCCAGTCCGAGAAGCAACCTTCCACCATCACCCTCTGCTTCCTTCCATGGAGCCATTTTGCTACCCATTCAGCTATCTCTCCTTGGATCCCATGTGATCTAACCTTCCAGAGCAGCCTACCATTCGGAACCTTGTCGAATGCCTTACTGAAGTCCATGTACATAACATCTACAGCTCTCCCCTCATCGACCTTTTTGGTGACGTCTTCAAAAACTCAATCAGTTTTGTGAGAAACGACCTCCCACGTACAAAACCATGCTGAACTATCCATGATCAGCCCTTGCCCCTACAAATGCCTGGAGAAACTATCCCTCAGAATACCCTCCAGTAACTTACCAACTACAGATGTTAAGTTCACCGGCCTATAGTTCCCAGCATTTTCCCTGCAGCCCTTCTTGAAAAGAGGCACAACATTTGCCACCCTCCAGTCTTCAGGCACCTTTCCTGTATTTAAGGACGACTCGTAAAACTGCACTTTCTGTTTTTATCTCATACTAGACCAAGTGGACCCATTGGGCCCAAACCTCTCCAGCACCCTCTCCTTGCCCCCTCCCCTCTCGCCCCCTCCCCTCGCCCCCTCCCCTCTCCACCTCCCCTCGCCCCCTCCTCCCTCCACCCCATCCACCCCCTCCCTCCACCCCCCTCTCCTCCCCTCCCCCTCCCCCCTTTCCCTCCCCCCACTCCACCACCCTCAACCCCCCTTATCCTCCCTCCTCAACCCCCCTCCCTCCACCACCCCCCCCCCCCTCCCGCCCTCCCCCCTCGGAAATAGATTTAAACTTTAAAATGTGAATAACTTAAAAAATATAACACCGATTTCAATAAAACTACTTGCATTACCATTTAGATTTTGAGATACAGCGCAGAAACAGGCCCTTCGGCCCACCGGGTCCGCGCCGCCCAGCGATCCCCGCACACTAACACTATCCTACACCTACCCCAGCCAATTAACCTACAAACCTGCACGTCTTTGGGGTGTGGGAGGAAACCGAAAATCTCGGAGAAAACACGAAAACCCGAGAAAGCGACGCCGGTGAGTAAGTTGGGCCTAAAATTGTCGCGTTGTCATGTACCATTTCGGCTGTAGTTCGATCACAAACAAACAAACAAACGAGAGTTTTAGTATCTTTTTATAGTATATAGATATTTGCAGCATCTGTGGTTTTTTTTGCTTGTTAGACGTGTGCAGAATCTGTGATGGTGAGTGCTGGTGATTACAAGGCATGGACTTGGCCAGTGTGCAGGTGGGCGCATTAACACTGCCAGTGTAAGACTATGTTCCAAGAGTGGACAGCTCAATTAGAATGCAGATGCTCCGTCTCGAGTGCCAGTTGATGCCTCTCCATCCGAGACACTAATGCCAGGTCTGAGGTGTCATTGCTGGAATGCACACACTATTCAAACAACATGCTTCAATTCATCCTGCCTGAGATTTTTTTTTTTTTTAGATTTTAGAGATACAGCGCAGAAACAGGCCCTTCGGCCCACCGGGTCCGCTCCATCCCAGCGATCCCCGCACACTAACACTATCCTACACACACTAGGGACAATTTTTTACATTTACCCAGCCAATTAACCTACATACCTGCAAGTCTTTGGAGTGTGGGAGGAAACCGAAGATCTCGGAGAAAACCCACGCAGGTCACGGGGAGAACGTACAAACTCCGTACAGACGGCGCCCGTCGTCAGGATCGAACCTGAGTCTCCGGCGCTGCATTCGCTGTAAGGCAGCAACTCTACCGCTGCGCCACCGCCCAGATGGAAGTTCAGAATAGGAATTAGTGGTTGGAAATGTGTTGAAGTGTTGATTAAGTACACCATAATGCACAATATAAATGAAAGCGTTTCTTTCCTTGTGGCTCATGTCCTTAAAGGTATGTATAGTATACCTGATCTGCTTGTACAGAATGTGAAACAAAGCTTTTCACTGTGCCTCTGTACATGTGACAATAATAAACCCAACACCAAGCCTAAAAACTCAGCGGGTAAGGCAGCTTCCATGCAGGCAAAAGGTGTTTGTCAACCCTTTGGTCAACTGGCTGAATCAGGACAATGGGAATATCTTCCTCGGCACTGTGTGAGTTCAAGAAAGGAGCACTATTCAAGAAGGGTGCACAACTCTACAGTGGCGCAGCGGTAGAGTTGCTGCCTTACAGCGCTTTCAGCGGCAGAGACCCAGGTTCGATCCCGACTACGGGTGCCGTCTGTACGGAGTTTGTACGTTCTCCCCGTGACCTGCATGGGTTTTCTACGAGATCTTCGGTTTCCTCCCACACTCCAAAGACGTACAGGTTTGTAGGTTATTAGCTTGGTGTAAAGTGTAAATTGTCCCTCGTGTGTGTAGGATAGTGTTAGTGTGCGGGGATCGCTGGTCGGTGCAGACTCGGTGGGCCGAAGGGCCTGTTTCCGCGCTGTATCTCTAAAACTAAAACTAAAAACTATTATGTCAAGGGCAATTTGGACAATACATGTTGTCCTTGCAAAGGTAACTTCAGTCCTACGCAAAAGTGCTGAAGGATCTCGGCATCTGTGGAGGGAAATGGACAGGCGACATTTTCAGTTGGGAACCTTCCTCAGACTGGTTATGTTGGTATGGTATATCCAAGCATTGTAATGGGGGTCCATCAAGCCAAGGCCAAAATAAATGTCTCAAAAACTGCTTCTGAGGTAGTGGAGTTGAGGCACCACCACCTCCTTGTGGCGAATTTACTGCAACTGTACTGCAGGGGAGGAAGCTCCAATAAGCTAGTTCAATATCTCGATTAACGCAAGGAATCATGGGATTTGTCAAAGATCATTCTGGATAAACAAAGAGTGTTGCTAGTGATCGCGAACACAGCGCTGTATAAACTGTGTGTATGTATTGGGCGGAACTCTGTGTAACTACTTCTAAACATATACATGTAACTTAATGGCTAATGTACACTGAAACAATGGTTGATAAATGATTAAATGAAATGAAAGAAATTGAGAGTTGTATGAACTTCTGTCCATTTACTGATTGAGTTCTGGGTTTCAGTTCGTATCAAATCTGGTTGAACATAAAGCTGAACTTCTGATCAAAATGATCTGCAAGTGCAACAACATCTCATTTACACACCAATGGAGGCAGTAAATTACATAATGCTGCGCAGACGATGAAAATATCATCAATATGCGGAACTAAAATGATGGGTGAAGTGTTTCTCAGGATGTTAAATCACTTTAGACGACTTATGGCCCATTCAACATGAATGCGGACATTGGCAACATTCTTGGTTTTATGTACCTTTTCTCTGGTCATTTGCTGATAACCACCGCTGGGAGGGGAATCTCTCAATAGGCTTGGTGAAACATCAAGTCTTGAATGGGAAATCCTCTATCTGCCATTATGCAATCCCCAGGATCAACTATGTTCAAAAATCCACTCTTCCTAACAATGTGTGTTGATCGCCCAACCCCAAGCTTTTGATAAGAATGTGATCATGCCGTTTGGGGCAATTCCAACTAATAGTTTCACAGTGTTGTGTTTCTTGTAGTTGGACCATGTCAAAGCCTGCAACTGTAGATGCCATTTATAGTGGTCGTTCTATAAATATCTCTGTGCAGTTGAGAATGCATCTCAGTGCTGGGCATTTATTTATTATTTGTTTCGTCTGAATGGACTTTATCAAATCACGATCTGTAAGCATGTCCATTACATACTGAGTTACAATGCAAAAGAAAATGGTGCAAGTATATTGAACTAATTTATACAATCACAAGATTATAACTGAAAATTAGAATGTCAAAAACTGATTAAAAATATCCAATGTAATGGGAAGCAGAAGAGACATGATTAGTCAGGAGACTCGTGACCAAGTTTTGTACTACATTACTTTACTTACACATGTACATGCAGAACTCATTCAGAAGTCAACAAACGTGCATCCAGCCTGTGGCCGTGGACTAGTATAGTCAGAGGTGAAAACCCCACAAATACGTTTCATATTAACTATTGATAGGTATAGAAATCATATTTCATTTCATTCTCCCCTCCTCCAAAACAAAAACAATAAAAAATCGTTGTTATTAATCGTCACGATCTCGCTCACTCACCGAAGCGGGCCAGCAAGCGACCAAGGAAAAGCCAATTAAACCATCAACACCATTTGGCGGCACGGTGGCACAGCGGTAGAGTTGCTGCCTTACTCCTCCAACATTGGGAACATTTTTCCAGCATCTAACTTGTCCAGTCCTTTTATAATTTTATATGTCTCTATAAGATCCCCTTTCATCCTTCTAATACAAGCCTAGTCTTTTCAATCTTTCCTCATATGACAGTCCTGCCATCCCAGGGATTAATCTCGTGAACCGACGCTGCACTGCCTCAATTACAAGGATGTCCTTCCTCAAAGTAGGAGACCAAAACTGTACACAATACTCCAGATGTGGTCTTACCAGGGCCCTATACAACAGCAGAAGAACCTCTTTACTCCTACACTGAAATCCTCTCGTTATGAAGGCCAACATGCCATTAGCTTTCTTCACTGCCTGCTGTACCTGCACGCCAACTTTCAGTGACTGGTGTACAAGGACACCCAGGTCTCGCTCCACTTCCCCCTTACCTAACCTACAACAGCACCTACATCAGGAGATGTCAAGCTACGATCATTGGTGTCAAACCGACAGTCGCCAAAAAATCTTAAACATTTCATAATCCAGCGGCGACCAGAAAAACGCTACGACTCTTTGGAGACGACTCACGACCGTACAGGCGTCACCCTAGCAACCGTGTGGCGACAGCCTAGTCGCCTGTAGTCGTCTAAAAGATCGCCTAAGTGGGACAGGGGCTTTAGGCATGTAATCCACCATGCTTCCTGAAGTCAATAACTAGCTCCTTTGTCTTTCTGACATCGAGGAAGAGTTTATTGTCCTGACACCATGTCTGAAGAAGGGTCTCGATCCAATACGTCACCCATTCCTTTCCTCCAGATATGTTGCCTGTCCTACTGAGTTACTCCAGCTTTTTGTGTTTGTCTTTGGTGTAAACCAGCATCTGCAGTTCCTTCTTGCACACCATGTCACTAAGTTCTCTCTCTCCTCCCCGTCATCATTGTTCGTGATTCGACCCCCCACAGTGGTGTCATCTGCAAACTTGCGGATGGTATTGGAGCCAAATCTCGGCATACAGTCGTGAGCGGAAAAGGGAGTTTGTAGGGAATTGAGAGCGTATCCTTGCAGGACACGGGCGTTGAGAGTTCTTCCAGCGTGGTGTTTTAGTTTTGTGCTTCTACTCTTCTATTAGCTAGGAAGATCGAGAAGGGAGGACTAATCTAAGTTAACGACACAGCTGACAAACCATTCAGATTATGTAAACTATTGGCTCTGAGGGCATAGTTCTTCATTATCTTTGCCCACATTTTTATTGCCTTTTGTCTGGAAAGTGAGACATATTTCAAATTCATTTTACACTGGATTAGTTCAGCTGCTGTGAATCAGCAACTTGTCGTTCAATTCATTTATTTAATTGACGGTGATGTTCTGATTAATTTTGAATATGCATTATGAATGGAACACGTTAAAAAAGGCCCACGTGATAATTATGTTTCATTTGTGCAATTCACTCAACACATCACCTCTGATTTTGTCCATTTTGGTAGCTAAACGGATGCACACCATTTCTCACTAACCCTGCAAAAAATACCTTCTGTGTAACTGAATACGAATTAATCATTTGTGGAGAAATATTTGTTGTGGAGAGTATTTTCGACCACCTGGGCAGGTCTGTGTGAGTTCCCCAGTGTGTAATCTGTTCATACTTTTCATCGTTCCTCCTCAGTCTAAAGAAGGGTGCGGTAGTTGAGGCTGGGACTATCCCATCGTTTAAGAAGCAGTTAGACAGGTGCATGGACAGGACAGGTTTGGAGGGATGTGGATCAATCGCAGGCAAGTGGGACTCGTGTAGCTGGGACAATGTTGGCCGGTGTGGGCGAGTTGGGCCGAAGGGCCTGTTTCCACGCCGTGTCAATCTATGGTTCTATGACCCGAAACGTCACCCATTCCTTCTCTCCAGAGATGCTGCCTGACCCGCTGAGTTACTCCAGCAATTTGTGTCATAGTTCCTCACGGGCGGCACGGTGGCGCAGCGGTAGAGTTGCTGCCTTACAGCGAATGCAGCGCCAGAGATTCAGGTTCGATCCTGACTACGGGCGCCGTCTGTATGGAGTTTGTACGTTCTCCCCGTGACCTGCGTGGGTTTTCTCCGAGATCTTCGGTTTCCTCCCACACTCCAGGTTTGTAGGTTAATTGGCTGGGCAAATGTAAAAATTGTCCCTAGTGTGTGTAGGATAGTGTTAATGTGCGGGGATCGCTGGGCGGCGCGGACCCGGTGGGCCGAAGGGCCTGTTTCCGCGCTGTATCTCTAAATCTAAAATCTAAATCTAAAATCCTCTTTCAGTTCAGGCAGCGGGATGCCAAGATTATAACAGGGTTTTCTAGTAGAGGGTGTGGGAAAGTCTAATGCGATGTGTCAGGAAGGAGCTACTGTCTTTTATTTATTCTATGAGTCTTGTAGTCCCAATTAATGGAGGAATTGCTTTACCTAACTTGTTATTTTATTATTGGGCGGTTAATATTAAAAATATAACCTGCTGGTTGGATGATTCTGATCAACAACCGGATTGGTTAAAGATGGAGAAAGAGGATTGTTTACCATTCGATATTGGCGCGATCCTCTTAGCTCCAATAAATTTAAATAAAAAAACATATGGAGGTAATCCCATTATACATAGTGTTATCCGTACCTGGAAACAATTAAAGCTTACGTTAAAATTGAGTAAATTATCTGTTTTCCTTCCTATTGCGAATAATCCTTCTTTTAAACCGTCTGTCTTAGATAGAGGCTTTGCTCAATGGAAAAGTTATGGAATCAAAAGGGTGGGAGATCTTTATTATAAGGGAACTTTTCTTTCGTTTCAGGAGTTACAGCAGAAGTACGGATTACATGTTAATAATTATTTTAGATATTTACAACTTAGAGATTATGTAAAATTACACATGCAAGAATATAAGTTTAGAGGTCCAGAAACACTTGATGTATGCCTGAATCGACATTATAACTCAAATAAATTAATATCTTTTATTTACAATATTCTCCTTGACATTGACATTCCGTCATCAGAATCTTATAGACGAGCATGGGAGGACGAATTGAATCAATTTATAATGCAAGATATATGGGATGAAAGTTTACAACATATACATCAATGTTCATTGAATACTAGACATTCCTTAATACAATTTAAAATAATACATAGATTACATTATTCGAAGACGAAATTAAATAGGATTTTTCCTAGTATCTCTCCTATGTGTGATAAATGTCAATTTCAAGAAGCTAATTTAACTCATATTTTCGTAACTTGTATAAAAATGCAAAACTTCTGGTTGGAGATTTTTAAAATAGTTTCTAAAGTTATTAATAAAAAATTAGATATGGACCCAAAATTAATTATATTAGGATTATCAGAACATACTACAAATTTTACAGTAAGTCAGGTACATTTTCTTGATTACAGTCTAATAACTGCGAAAAAACTAATACTTAAATTTTGGAAAAAACCAATAACCCCCACAATTAAAATGTGGACTATGGAAATGACAGAGACCCTGCATTTGGAAAAAATAAGGTTTGCCTTAATCGACAAACCCGAGTTATTTTTAAAAATATGGTCTCCATTTATTGAATTTTTAGAAAAGTAAATGGGTTTGGCACAGGACTAAAATAAAAAAAATTTAAATAAAAAGTTGAAACTTGAGTTGGGGGTTGGATGTACAGCTGTGGTTTTTGTCTCCCGGATCTACTCCCGTTAATTTTTATTGTTAGATCCTTTTTTTTTTTAACCCTCTTACTCTCTCTCCCCAAGTTTATAGTTTTATATTTTTATTTTAACTTTCTCTCTTCAAAAATTTAAAAATTGAAGCTATGTAAGAACTTTGTAACAAATGTGTTTTTTCTTATTTCGATTTGTACATATGCTTTTCAAAAATAAAATATAAAAAAAAAAAAAAAAAAGGAAGGAGCTACTGTCAAGAGTGGGAGGTGGAGAAAAAGGCATTGATTTATAAAGAAAAATGTAAGTGCAGAGGATCAATGAGGAATTAATATGGATTAATAAGGCGATGGTGCAAGTAAATTTATTCAGCTTGGTACAAAACCCGTTGTTTGAGAGGAGAGCAGCCGCTCCCCATTAAATCACACTGAATATTGCAGAGAAAATTGTTTTCCTTCCGTGGGTGGTGATTTCAGCTTTGTCACGAACGATTTATAGCCTTAATATTTTTCTTTATGATCATATTCGATTTCGCTCCTCATACATAACTGAATATTTACCGGGCATTAAACCAAGATTTTTTTTTGCGCGTTCTGAAGCTCGTAGTAACAATTCAGGAAAATAATTCTTCCATCTCTGAAAAGGGGAGATTCTCCAGCCGCCATTCTCCAGCCCATGAGCATGCATTAGCAGCCTTTGCCTTTTGGTTTTCAAGTTCAACGAGCTTCTTAATACTAGGTTCAAATGTGTAATCAAGTGCTGATGCTTTAATGAATCGTTATTAGATATCTAGTATTCTCTGGATTGCTTCTACGTTTGGTTATATTTGTGACGGGCGTGTTTCGAATGCGTATTAATGAGGCACAGCAGCAGAGAATGAAAACTTAGAGGCATAAAATTGGTCGGCTTCAGATTCATCAATAAATAATGCCACACTGCATTGGTCTCTGTTTTCTTTGTTGGTGATTTTAGAACGTCTATTAGTACTGACACGACCAGGCGTGGTACAAAAAAAACAGGCTTCCCTCAGGATTTCCAATCATCACATTAAGTTTATTGATCTGACAACGAATGATTTCGGAGCCCAGATTTAATAAGTGAGCACTGTTTGACATGTGTGACAACAGCATCTGAGCAGGCAGCTCTGCACAAACGTTACCAAGCTGATGCCAATGGAGGGTTTGATGCTTATCTTCAGTGACACTTTCCAGCTATCAGCCAGGGTGCAAATTAGAAAGAGACGTGAAAGGATTTTCCACATGATTATTGTTTTGTCGGGGGGGGTCAAGGAAAGAGCGTTCACGTCGCGGGCCTGTTTCTACCAATCTTCCCATCACCCTGCACGAGAAGCACAAGACGCCATTGCATGCAGATGCCGAGGTGCGATGTGGACTCGATAAGAAGAATTGTTTTGTCCGGGCGGCAGCTCATTAGTTCACTACTTCTTCCTGAGAACAACTAAGATTATTTTCTTCATTCATTTTCAATGGTCTGTTTTTATTTTTTATTTCCTTAATCTTTCCCCCCCACAGGAACCGACTGTCTTTCTGGATCATTGCAATCCTTCACTCGTGACTTTAGGCTTGGAAGAGGAAAGTTTCCGTGGAGCTGAGTAGTGCTGATGAACAAGGTCTGGGAATGATGATGGAGATCGATATGACCATATCCTGGTGGAAATGTACCTTACACAAGTCCTGATGCTATGCCCGTTTAGTTTCTCACACAGTTGTGTAGGATGTTGCAGTTGTGTCAGTCGTTGGTGAGGCCGCATTTAGAGTATTGAGTTCAGTTCTGGGCACCATGTTATCGGAAAGACGTTGTCAAGCTGGAAAGGGTGCTGAAAAGATTTACGAGGATGTTGCTAGGACTAGAGGGTCTGAGCTATAGGGAGGCTGTGTCTCTATTCCTTGGAGCGCAGGAGGATGAGGGGGGAATAGATTGGGTAGATGCACAATCTCTTGCCCAGAATATGTGAATCAAGGACCAGAGGACATGTTGTTGTTCGTCCTTTGGGTTCGAAGATGTCCATGACTTCACTTTCAGTTGGAGGAATGGTGACTGTGGGTCCGGAAGTGACTGGTGAGGCCAATCCGGGCCCGGAAGGCACGCCCACACGTAGGACACAAGTGGATGGGTGCTGCGGTGGAAGTGGAGATAGCCCGGGCCTTGCGCGCGGTGCGTTTCCTCTGGGCCTCCGCAGTGCGTCTGTTCTCTGCTGCACGGGCTCCTGTGGTGAGCTTGGTACGCCAGGTTGGACGGTCCAGAGCAAGAGACTCCCTTGCTCTGGAGGACATTGGTTTACAGTGAAGGAGAAAAGATTTAATAGGAATCTGAAGGGTAACCTTTTCACACAAAGGGTGGTGGGTGTATGGAACAAGCTATCAGATGACTTGGACAGGTTGTGTGAGTGGGCGGATACATGGCAGATGCAGTTTAATGTAGATAAGTGTGAGGTTATTCACTTTGGAAGTAAGAATAGAAAGGCAGATTATTATCTGAATGGTGTCAAGTTAGGAAGAGGGGATGTTCAACGAGATCTGGGTGTCCTAGTGCATCAGTCACTGAAAGGAAGCATGCAGGTACAGCAGGCAGTGAAGAAAGCCAATGGAATGTTGGCCTTCATAACAAGAGGAGTTGAGTATAGGAGCAAAGAGGTCCTTCTACAGTTGTATCGGGCCCTGGTGAGACCGCACCTGGAGTACTGTGTGTAGTTTTGGTCTCCAAATTTGAGGAAGGATATTCTTGCTATTGAGGGCGTGCAGCGTAGGTTCACTAAGTTAATTCCAGGAATGGCGGGACTGTCGTATGTTGAAAGGCTGGAGCAATTATGCTTGTATACACTGGAATTTAGAAGGACGAGGGGGGATCTTATTGAAACATATAAGATAATTAGGGGATTGGACACATTAGAGGCAGGAAACATGTTCCCAATGTTGGGGGAGTCCAGAACAAGGGGCCACAGTTTAAGAATAAGGGGTAGGCCATTTAGAACGGAGATGAGGAAGAACTTTTTCAGTCAGAGAGTGGTGAAGGTGTGGAATTCTTTGCCTCAGAAGGCAGTGGAGGCCAGTTCGTTGGATGCTTTCAAGAGAGAGCTGGATAGAGCTCTTAAGGATAGCGGAGTGAGGGGGTATGGGGAGAAGGCAGGAACGGGGTACTAATTGAGAGTGATCAGCCATGATCGCATTGAATGGCGGTGCTGGCTCGAAGGGCTGAATGGCCTCCTCCTGCACCTATTGTCTATCAGATGAGGTAGTTGAGGTAGGGACCAGCCCAACATTTAAGAAACAGTTAGACAGGTACATGGATAGGACAGGTTTGGAGGAATATGGACCAAACGCGGGCAGGTGGGACTAGTGGCGCTGTAAGGCAGTAGCAGTAGCTCTACCGCTGTGCCATCGTGCCGGCTTTTCTGGTAGTCACCCACCCCCTCTCTGTACCTG
This sequence comes from Rhinoraja longicauda, assembly GCF_053455715.1. Classification (NCBI taxonomy): domain Eukaryota; kingdom Metazoa; phylum Chordata; class Chondrichthyes; order Rajiformes; family Arhynchobatidae; genus Rhinoraja; species Rhinoraja longicauda. The sequence goes on along the minus strand of NC_135954.1, from coordinate 107,398,926 downwards.
CAGAGTGAATGGCTTAATAAAAGTACTGTCTACTACCTTCCCCACATCCCAGGTGTTCCATAGTGTGTGCATCTGCACTTCCAAGTGCTGTAAGCGGACTTTGTTAACTTTGTTTCTCTCTCCTTGGAAGCTGCCTTATCCTCTGAGTATATCCAGCATCTTCAGTATTGAGAAAGTACAGCAGCTTTTTAAACTTTACAAAATTATCCAAAATCTACTATTAACGCAAGTCTTATGCCTTTCCAGACATCAGTTCGCCATCAGGTGGTTTTCACAGGAACAATCCCATTTTTGAATTCAAGGCTGTAACTCAGGGTAACTGTGATGGTCTCCAATCATTTGCCATTTATGAGCCAAAACAGGAAGTGTTGCGGAAACTCAGCAGGTAAGGCAGCATCTAGGGAGGGAATGAATAGATAACGTTGTCCACTGGTGTAGGAAAATAACTGCAGATGCTGGTTCAAATCGAAGGTAGACACAAAATGCTGGAGTAACTCAGCAGGTCAGGCAGCATCTCTGGAGAGAAGGAATGGGTGACGTTTCGGGTCGTAGACCCTTCTTCAGACTGATGTCAGGGGAGGGGGCGGGACAAAGATAGGATGTAGTAGGAGACAGGAAGACAGTGGGAGAACTGGGAAGGGGAGGGGGAAAAGAGGGACAATAGACAATAGACAATAGGTGCAGGAGGAGGCCATCCAGCCCTTCGAGCCAGCACCGCCATTCAATGCGATCATGGCTGATCACTCTCAATCAGTATCCCGTTCCTGCCTTCTCCCCATACCCCCTCACTCCGCTATCCTTAAGAGCTCTATCCAGCTCTCTCTTGAAAGCATCCAACGAACTGGCCTCCACTGCCTTCTGAGGCAGAGAATTCCACACCTTCACCACTCTCTGACTGAAAAAGTTCTTCCTCATCTCCGTTCTAAATGGCCTACCCCTTATTCTTAAACTGTGGCCCCTTGTTCTGGACTCCCCCAACATTGGGAACATGTTTCCTGCCTCTAATGTGTCCAATCCCCTAATTATCTTATATGTTTCAATAAGATCTCCCCTCATCCTTCTAAATTCCAGTGTAAACAAGCCTAATTGCTCCAGCCTTTCAACATACGACAGTCCCGCCATTCCGGGAATTAACCTAGTGAACCTACGCTGCACGCCCTCAATAGCAAGAATATCCTTCCTCAAATTTGGAGAACAAAACTGCACACAGTACTCCAGGTGCGGTCTCACCAGGGCCCGGTACAACTGTAGAAGGACCTCTTTGCTCTTATACTCAACTCCTCTTGTTATGAAGGCCAACATTCCATTGGCTTTCTTCACTGCCTGCTGTACCTGCATGCTTCCTTTCAGTGACTGATGCACTAGGACACCCAGATCTCGTTGAACATCCCCTCTTCCTAACTTGACACCATTCAGAGGAACTATCTGAAGTTTTCCACAGGGATCTTTATACCCACTGAGTTCTCCAGCATTTTGTGTTTTACTCAATATTCCAGCATCAACAGTTTCTTGTGTCTCCATGTCAGTGATGTGAATGAGGAGATCAAGTGTAATGTAATGACATTAGCTGCTGATGCCATGCTAGATGAGAGTGGGGGCTGTGGGGTGGAGAACCTTTGGGAAGATGAGACAGGCTAAACCAATGGGTAGAATCAAACAGGATGGGATATGGTAGCTTCATAGTCATTCAACACGGAAATCTGCCCTTCAGCCCAATTTGTACATGCTGACCAAGACATACCATCTAAGTTAGTCCCATTTGTCCACTACTGGCCCATATCCCTCGAAACCTTTCCTATCCATTTACCTTCCGTTAAATATTTTTATTGTATCTGTCTCAACTACTTCATCTGGCAACTCATCCCATGTATGAATATTGTGCGCAAATGTTGCCCCTCTTGTTTCTATTAAATCTTTCCCCTCTCACCTTGAACCTGTGTCCTCTAGGTCTTGATTCTTCTCCCCTGGGAAAAAGAATGTGCACCAACTCTATCTATTCCCCTCGTGATGTTGTGCGCCTCTATAAGATCACTCCTCGGCCCCCTGCACTGCAGGGAATAAAGTCGTAGCCTGTCCAACCTCTCCCTGTAGCTCAAGCCCTCGAGTCCTGGCAACATCCTTGTTAATCGTCTCTACACTCTTTCCAGCTTAATGGAATCTTTCCTAAAGTACGGTGGCCAAAAGTGAACAAAGTCATTATATGTAATGCGGACAATTATGAGATATTCCCTCTTGGCCAAAAAAAATAAGGCAGAATATTTTTCCAAACCATTATTTGCAAGCATAACAAGATCAGGAAGATAAATGGTATGTTGGCCTTTATTGAGGGAGTATTTTAGTACAAATGGAATTAATATAGGATGTGTGGCACATAGATGTTTGATGGTTGGTACAGACTTGGTGGGCCGAAGGACCTGTTTCCATGCTCTTCTTGCTACAACTCTACAACAGCTTATGGCGGCACTGTGGCACAGCGGTAGAGTTGCTGCCTTACAGTGCTTGCAGCGGCAGAGATCCGGGTTCAATCCCGACTACCGGTGCTGTCTGTATAGAGTTTGTACATTCTCTCTGTGACCACGTGGGTTTTCTCTGAGATCTTCGGTTTCCTCCCACACTCCAAAGACGTGCAGGTATGGAGGTTAATTGGCTTGGTATAAATGTAAGTTGTCCCTAGTGGGTGTAGGGTAGTGTTAATGTGTGGGGATCGTTGGTCGGTGCAGACTCGGTGGGCCGAGGGGCCAGTTTCCGCGCTGTATCTCTAAACTAAACTAAACTAAACTAAACTAAACAAGGATAGAGAGTTTTTACTTCAATTATATAGGGCCCTAGTGTGGAATATGTGTGTAGGTCTGGAAGAAAGATGTACTTGTGTTAGATGCAATTGTGCAAAGACTCAGGAGATTGATTTCTAAGATAGCAGGTTGGTCATATGAGGAAAGCGTAATGAGACTGGGCCTGGTAGAAACAAATGAAAGGTGATCCCATTGAAATGTATAAAATTCCTGCAAGGTTTGACAGGGTAGATACTGCGTTGATATTTCCCTGAGCATGGTGTATGGAACCAGGGATCATAATCTCCAATTAGGGGATCATAGAACACAGAACAGTACAGCACAGGAACAGGCCCTTCGGCCCACAATATCTGTGCTGAACATACCAATTTAATCACATCTGCCTGCACATGATCCATATCCGTCCATTCATTGCATAGACACGTGCCTGTCTAAATGCCTCTTGAATGTTGTGATTGTGTCTGCTTTCACTATCTCCACAGCCAGCATACTCAAGGCACCTACCATTCTCTGTGTGAAAAATAAATTGGCTTGTAAATCTCCTTTAGTCTTCTTCCCTCTCACCCTAAACCTACGCCATCTTGTATTTGACATTTCTGGGATAAAGTCTCTATCTATCCCATCGATGTCTTTCATAATTTTACATACTTCTATCAGGTCACCCTTCAGCCTCCAAAGCACCAGTGAAAATAATCAAAGTTTGTCCAATCTCTCTATATATAGTTAATACTCTCTAATTCAAGCAACATGCTGGTGAACCTCTTCCACACCTCTGCAAAACATCGACATCCCTCCTTTAAAAAAAAAAAAATTAAAATCAAAAATATTTATTCAAATATTAAAATAATATATACAATACAATAAAACCAAAACAGAACCCACCACCAGAATACTATACAAACAAATATACCAATTGAAACTATTATACAATTATATTACAATCCCCATCCAGGATACATCCAATCCCCCGCGGTGCCCAGCGGTCCCGTAAATCCCCCCGGGTGCCCGTGGACAGCGCGCGGTCCCTCTCCAACACCACCCGGGCGCGGACGTAACCCCAGAAAAGGGGTAGGCAGCCGGCTCGGGCAGAGCTCCCTTCCCCCTGGCGCCGTGACTCGCGGATGGCCAGCTTGGCCAGGCCCAGGAGCAACCCAACCAGGACATCTTTAGCCCTGCCCTCTCCCCTACGCACAGGGTGTCCAAAGATGAGGATGGTAGGTGAGAAGTGCAGCCAGAAGGCAAAGAGCAGCCCCTTTAGATATTGGAACAGGGGCTGCAACCTCACACACTCCATGTACACGTGGTACATAGACACACACTCCATGTACACGTGGAACACAGACTCACACACTCCATGTACATGTGGAACACAGACTCACACACTCCATGTACATGTGGTACACAGACTCACACACTCCATGTACACGTGGTACACAGACTCTTCCAACCCGCAGCAGTGGCAGGCGGCTGGCGAGTCTGTGAACCGCGCGAGGAACAGGTTGCATGGGACTCCTCGGTGCAATACCCTCCACCCCAGGTCCCCGATGGAGAGGGGCAGAATCCCTGCGTAGAGGGACCCCCACCGGGGGGGCCCCTCGCGACCGGAAGGCAACACCGACCGCCACTTAGTGTCCGGACGGTGGACCAGGGCGAGGAAGTGCAGGGTGTGGAGGAGGAGCCCGTCCACATCCCTCCTGTAGTGCAATAACCTTGAACAACACACAATACTCCAAAAATGGCCGCACCAAAGACTTATACAACTGAAATTTTGACCTACCAACTTTTACACTCAAAATCCCATGAAGCCAAATATGCTGCATGCCTTCTTTACCACCCTGTCTAATTATGTCACCACTTTCAGAGAGTTATGGATTTGCAAAGTAATTAAAAAGAAATAACTGAAATATCACATTTACTTAAGTATTCAGACCCTTTACTTAGTACTTTGTTGAGGCACCTTTGGCAGCGATTACAGCCTCAACTGTGGGACCTTATATAGACAGGTATGTGCCTTTCCAAATCATATCCAATCAATTTAATTTACCACTGGTGGACTCCAATCAAGTTGTAGAAACATCTCAAGGATAATCAATGGAAACAGGATGAACATAAGCTCAATTTTGAGTGTCATAGCAAAGGGTCTGACTACTTAATTAAATGTGATATTTCAGTTATTTCCTTTTAATTACTTTGCAAAAATGTCTAAACACCTGTCTTCACTTTTTTATTATGGGGTATTGTGTGTAGATTGATGATAAAAAAAAAGAATCAAATCCATTTTAAAATAAGGCTGTAACGTAGCAAAATGTGGAAAAGGTGAAGGGGTCTGAATACTTTCTGAATGCACTGTATGTAATTGTCTATTTTAAGCTGTGCATTATGTGTGGGGTGTCGGGGGGGGGGGAACTTTAAAAAATAATTCTCTCTTCAACGGAGATGCGACCTTTTTACGTGTCATATCTCCGTTCGTGCTACGACCTAATATCGAGGAGTTGGCGGCCTCCAGCTGGGATCGACCTTGAAGGCTCCGGTATCAGGGCCTGGACTTACCATCTCTGAGCTGGCCGATGTTCGGAGGCTGTGGTGGCTCCGTGACCGCGGCTGCGACTCTACCTGCGGGCTCTGTGGACTGCAACATCGGGAGCTCGTAGGTCCCTGGTTGGCGACTGGCTTTCGGGAGCTCTAGCCATAGCAGTTTCGACCGCCCCGAATTGCAAGGCTCGATTGGCTTGGCCACAGGATCTTCATCGCCCTGCGCGGCTTGGTCGTGGGATCTTCCATCGGCCGGCGGGGGTTTTCTCCGAGATCTTCAGTTTCCTCCCACACTCCAAAGACGTACAGGTTTGCAGGTTAATTGGCTTGCTATTAATGTAAATTGTCTCTAGTGTGCATAGGATAGTGTTAATGGGTGAGGATCGCTGGTCGGTGCAGACTCGATGGGCCGAAGAGCCTTCATAACAAGAGGAGTTGAGTATAGGAGCAAAGAGGTCCTTCTGCAGTTGTATAAACCCCTAGTGAGACCGCACCTGGAGTACTGTGTGCAGTTTTGGTCTCCAAATTTGAGGAAGGATATTCTTGCTATTGAGGCCGTGCAGCGCAGGTTTACTAAGTTAATTCCCGGAATGGCGGGACTGTCGTTTGTTGAAAGACTGGAGCGACTAGGCTTGTATACACTGGAATTTAGAAGGATGAGAGGGGATCTTATCGAAACATATAAGATTATTAAGGGGTTGGACACGTTAGAGGCAGGAAACATGTTCCCAATGTTGGGGGGAGTCCAGAACCAGGGGCCACAGTTTAAGAATAAGGGGTAGGCCATTTAGAACGGAGATGAGGAAAAACTTTTTCAGTCAGAGAGTTGTGAATCTGTGGAATTCACTGTCTCAGAAGGCAGTGGAGGCCAATTCTCTGAATGCATTCAAGAGAGAGCTAGATAGAGCTCTTAAGGATAGCGGAGTCAGGGGGTATGGGGAGAAGGCAGGAACGGGGTACTGATTGAGAATGATCAGCCATGATCACATTGAATGGCGGTGCGTACAGGCTCGAAGGGCTGAATGGCCTCCTCCTGCACCTATTGTCTATTGTCTATTGTCTATTTCCGCGCTGTGTCTCTAAACTGAATAAACTAAACCAAGAGTGAATTGTCACAGGGTGACAATTACTTGTTTCTCGGGAAAAAGGCCTGGAGGCAGAGGTGACAGGAAGATGGACGGGGGAAAGGGTTATCACTGGGAGCCAAGGACACCTTACTGAGTAAAAGGTGTGGAGGCGGAAGTGACGGAAGAAGAATGGGAGAAGGGGTTGGGAGACGAAGACTCCTTACAGAGAAAACTAACTTTTGTGTCACCTGTACACTTACTAATCAGCCCAACTACATTTTCATCCAAACGTATCACGAACATCAGAGGTCCAAGCACTGATCCCTACAGAATACTACTGGTCTCAGACCTCCAGTCAGAAGAACACTCTACCAAAACCACCCTCTGTCATCCATGGCCCAGACAATTTTGAATCCAAAGATAGACACAAAAAGCTGGAGTAACTCAGCGGGACAGGCAGCATCTGTGGAGAGAAGGAATGGGTGACGTTTCGGGTCGAGACCCTTCTTCAGACTCAGAATTATAGATTTTTTTTTAGAGATACAGCGTGGAAACAGGCCCTTCGGCCCACCGGGTCCGCGCCGCCCAGCGATCCCCACACTATCCTACACACACTAGGGACAATTTTTACATTAAAAAAAAAATTAACCCAGCCAATTAACCTACATACCTGTACGTCTTTGGAGTGTGGGAGGAAACCGAGGATCTCGGAGAAAACCCACGCAGGTCACGGGGAGAACGTACAAACTCCGTACAGACGGCGCCCGTAGTCAGGATGGAACCTGAGTCTCCGGCGCAGCATTCGCTGTAAGGCAGCAACTCTACCGCTGCGCCACCATTTGAATCCAATCTACCAAACTGCTGTGGATCCCATTTGTATTACTTTTCTAGATCAACCTCTCATGCTGGACCTTATTGAATACTTTATTGAAGTCCATGTATCTACCACACTGCTCTCACCAATCATATTTGTCACCTCCTCAAAAAACCCAATCAAATTTGTAAAGGGCTTGTCCCACTTAGGCGATTTTTTAGGCGACTGTCAAAGTCGTAGCAGATCGCCAAAATTTTATTTTACCCTACGACAATGACCACGACAGTGCCGAGTCAGATCGATACAAGTTACTTTTTTTGTGAAACTAGCACCTGGCTAAGAGATTACACCGTCTTCGGAAACATCGTGAAATTCCCACGCTTATCAATGCTTCTCCGGCGTCCTAATTCTCGCTGAAATAACATAACATAACAACACTTTATTGTCACTCGGCTTTTTACACCGAACGAAATCACTTTCAAGTCTGTAATTACTTGAGAGTTTTGAAATATAACATCTTGCCCGGGTTACAAGCTTCACGGTAACGGCATAAACCAGATTGACTTCCAGTTTACTAATAGCAGTATTAAGAAATTTAATTTTAAACGTGGTTAAATGGATTTTTGTGCGGAGTGCGGGCATTCTTTGAAAATGTACGGGAGATGCAAATCTGGTTTCTGGGTTGCATATCTGGGTTGGGAGCCTACTTTAAAAGTGATCGCTGATGGCCATAAACATTGCAAAAATTCACACGCTTACCTGAACGTCAAACTGTCGCCTCCAATCTACCTGTCAAATGTCCTGACGGTAAATAAATTGGTTAAACACAAGTATTTTATGCTATCTTCAAATGACTTTACTTAATTTAATATTACGTGCTTCTAAATGCATCTGCGACAACCCAGCAAACCTTGGGACAGCATGCGACAGCGCCCGCAATAAGCAACGATACCTGGCGACAAGCCAGCTGTTGCTGAGAGATTTCTATCTGGAAAATTTCTCAGCGACGCGTCGAGATCCACTACGATTCTTTGAAGACTCCTCACGATCAGGCCCGTGACACCCCGGCGAACTGTCGGCGACAGCCTAGTCACTGGCAGTCGCCTTAAAATCGCCTAAGTGGGACAGGCCCTTAAGACGTGACCTCTCCCACACAAAAACCATGCTGACTATCCCTAATAAATTCCATGCAAATCCTGCCCCCTCTAATCCTTTGGCACTAAGGAAATCCCAGCAAGGTTGGGGAATTTTATGTTATCACTGCAACAAACCTGTTGCCTTTATATCTGTCATTCACATGGATTTACATGGGTAGGACAGGTTTGGAGGGATATGGACCAAACGCAGGCAGGTGGGACTAGTGTAGCTGGGACGTGTGGGCAGGTTGGGCCAAGGAGCCTGTTTCCACACTGTATCACGCTATGACTATGACTTCACAACAAAGATAAGAAAACATTTCTTAAATAAGTAAATAGTGAATCTTTAGACTTCTCTGCCTAAATGGGTTGCGGTGTGTCAGTCACTGAATATATTCCAAACAGAGTTTGCGTAGGGTTTTGGGTATTAGGAGAATGAATTGATATGGGGTCAGTGCGGGAAAGGCACTAAGGCGAGAGATTAGCTATGCTGAGCTAAGCTCAGGGGTGACCGCGCTTTTGCGGTTACAGCTCCGAGACTGTGGAACAGCATCCCTCTCCCCATCAGAACTGCCCCCTCCATCGACTCCTTTAAGTCCAGGCTCAAAACCTATTTCTACTCCCTAGCGTTTGAGGCCCTCTGAGGGGGCGCTGTGAACTGTTTATGTATGTGCTGTTATGTTTGTGTGCCATTGTATGTTCGTTTCTTAGTACCTGAACTGATGTACAGCACTTTGGTCAACGTGGGTTGTTTTTAAATGTGCTATACAAATGAAATTGACTTGACTTGACTTGACTTTATTGAATGGTGGTGCAGGCATGAACATCCAAAGGCTTACTTCTGCTACTTCTCATGTTACTGAAGAGCAAACTAGAGGTTTTGCAGCTGAATTACCACTCTTTCAACAATTTTGAGATTCCTGCGTTTGGAGTCAATCTGTTCATTGAAAAAGAAAATTGATTGTTTCTCAGATTTAATCCTCAAACCAACCATCTACCTCTTGCGAAAGGAAAGAAGACGCCAGACTTACAATGATGATGATTATTAGGCAGCTATCAGCCTTTTTTAGATTTAGATTTAGAGATACAGCGCGAAAACAGGCCCTTCGGCCCACCGGGTCTGCGCCGCCCAGCGATCCCCGCACATTAACACTATCCTACACACACCAGGGACATTTTTTTAAACATTTTCCCAGTCAACAAACCTGTACGTCATTGGAGTGTGGGAGGAAACCGAAGATCTCGGAGAAAACCCACGCAGGTCACGGAGAGAACGTACAAACTCCGTACAGACAGCACCCGTAGTCGGGATCGAACCTGAGTCTCCGGCGCTGCATTCGCTGTAAGGCAGCAACTCTACCGATATGCAGTCCCAGTGAAATTCATATCTCAGGACACGCAGGCAGGGTGTGAACTGACCCACCGAGCAGCTGGTCATTACTAACCCACTTCCATAAGGCCGGTACGGTAGAGCTGCTGCCTTACAACGGGACCCGGGTTCCATCCCGACTACGGGTGTTGTCTGTACGGGGTTTGTACGTTCTCCCCGTGACCTGCGTGGGTTTTCTCCGAGATCTTCGGTTTCCTCCCACGCTCCAAAGACACACAGGTATGCAGGTAAATTGGCTGGATATAAATGTAAATTGTCGTTAGTGTGTAGGACAGTGTTAGTGTGTGGGGATCGCTGGTCGGTGTGGACTCGGTGGGCCGAAGAGCCTGTTTCCGTGCTGTATCTCTAAAATAAACGAAACTAAACCAAACCTGCCTTGTTGATTCATATTATGGACTTCATCCTATATTATACCCTCAAAGTGAAGATGTGCCCTGCTGAGATTGGACAGTCACACAGAGCTAGCAGTGATCTTGCCTTGATGTGCAAAGTACAAAACTGCAGTCAGCACATAATAGCAGTGAGCAAAGTCTACAAGCAAGCATCTGCTTGCCCATACATACATTATTCTTAAAGGTACAGTCCCCGATAACTATAGGAATTAATTTTTATATCACATCACCCATTCCTTCCCTCTACATTCTTCCTTTGTCCCGCCCCCTCCCCTGACATCGGTCTGAAGAAGGGTCTCGATCCGAAACGTCACCCATTCCTTCTCTCCTGAGATGCTGCCTGACCCGCTGAGTTACTCCAGCATTTTGTGGTACCTTCGATTTGTACCAGAATCTGCAGTTATTTTCCTACACAACATGATTGTTTGAGTAATTCTGATTGATTTGTGGCCCAAATACAGTTATTTTGTGCGTGCCTGCCGGGTGCCTGTGTTTCTGCATGAAGTGCCAGCTAAGAAGGACATTTCTCGTGGTATACGTTCTATAGAGTGCTTCCACAAAAGGTCCTTGGCTGATATCCTGAGGTTAGCGAACTGCTTCATCAGCTGCTGCAGGCCCATTAGATGTGAAGGCAGGGGAGTTGTCCCCAGTTGCCCCGGCCACAATGTTTGCTGCTTCAGCATCACCGATGCAGATGATCTGGGTCGTTAATGCGTTGGTTTTTTGGGTTATACTGCCTCTTGCAATTCCTGCAGCAACACACAGAAATGTTCATTTGACCCACTTCCACGTCTGAAAAATTGCACTCGGGAGTGTTTGCACAGCTGTGCCATTTCTTTCCAGTGATTCACTTGCTGCCTACGATCTTCTTCATTCCAGCAAATTGATTTCACCTTTTAAGTGGCAGCTGCAGTTAAAGCTGTACCAGGTCACCCATTCCTCCCCGCGTCGCGTGCTCTCCCAGCCCAATCCAGAGCAGGCAGTGAAGAAAGCCAATGGAATGTTGGCCTTCGTAACAAGAGGAGTTGAGTATAGGAGCAAAGAGGTCCTTCTACAGTTGTACCGGGCCCTGGTGAGACCGCACCTGGAGTACTGTGTGCAGTTTTGGTCTCCAAATTTGAGGAAGGATATTCTTGCTATTGAGGGCGTGCAGCGTAGGTTCACTAGGTTAATTCCCGGAATGGCGGGACTGTCGTATGTTGAAAGGCTGGAGCGATTGGGCTTGTATACACTGGAATTTAGAAGGATGAGGGGGGATCTTATTGAAACATATAAGATAATTAGGGGATTGGACACATTAGAGGCAGATAACATGTTCCCAATGTTGGGGGAGTCCAGAACAAGGGGCCACAGTTTGAGAATAAGGGGTAGGCCATTTAGAACGGAGATGAGGAAGAACTTTTTCAGTCAGAGGGTGGTGAAGGTGTGGAATTCTCTGCCTCAGAAGGCAGTGGAGGCCAGTTCGTTGGATGCTTTCAAGAGAGAGCTGGATAGAGCTCTTAAGGATAGCGGAGTGAGGGGGTATGGGGAGAAGGCAGGAACGGGGTACTGATTGAGAGTGATCAGCCATGATCGCATTGAATGGCGGTGCTGGCTCGAAGGGCTGAATGGCCTCCTCCTGCACCTATTGTCTATTGTCTATTGTCTATTGTCTATTGTCTATTGTCTATTGTCTATTGTCTATTGTCTATTGTCTATTGTCTATTGTCTATTGTCTATTGTCATTCCGGCTGAATTTGAACCAAGCCTTCAAAGATCTGGAGGTGACTCTTGTTTCCGCTTCATATGAGTGCAAAATCTGGTAGAGCTTGTAAAGGGTCCTGCAGCCAAAATATACGAACCAGAGTGTGTCTGGAGCAGTGACAGATTATCCGACCTTCTCAAAACGTTCCATTAAGTTAAGATGAACAAGCTGGAGTGACTCAGTGGGTCAGGCAGCATCTCTGGAGAAAAAGGATGGGCGATGTTTTGGGTCGAGAACCATCTTCTGACCCGAAACGTCACCTGTTCAATAGACAATAGACAATAGGTGCAGGAGGAGGCCATTCGGCCCTTCGAGCCAGCACCGCCATTCAATGTGATCATGGCTGATCATTCTCAATCAGTACCCCCTTTCTGCCTTCTCCCCATACCCCCTGACTCCGCTATCCCTAAGAGCTCTATCCAGCTCTCTCTTGAATGCATTCAGAGAATTGGCCTCCACTGCCTTCTGAGGCAGAGAATTCCACAGATTCACAACTCTCTGACTGAAAATGTTTTTCCTCATCTCCGTTCTAAATGGCCTACCCCTTATTCTTAAACTGTGGCCCCTGGTTCTGGTCTCCCCCAACATTGGGAACATGTTTCCTGCCTCTAACGTGTCCAACCCCTTAATAATCTTATACGTTTCGATAAGATCCCCTCTCATCCTTCTAAATTCCAGTGTTCCTATTCTCCAGAGCTGCTGCCCGTCCCGCTGAGTTACTCCAGCTTTTTGTGTCTATCTTCGGTTTGAACCAGCATCTGCACTTCCTTCCTACGCGTTCTATTAAGTTAGTCAGGTGTGACTTTACTTTACTTTAACAAATCCATGCTGGATTTATGCCAACTACATGCAGGTTTATGCCATTCCTCAGATTGACTGTGGCCTGTAGTTATTTGTTCTATCCTTTCTCCTGTTTTAAAGAACGGTACCAAATTAAAATCTTAGTCCTTTAGCACCACCCCATGAGAAATTATAGTCAAATATTACTTATTTGCTCCCTTTCTTTTTCAAAAAGCTGTGGTACATTTTAATTTTATTTATTTATTTTTACTGTAGAGATACAGTGTGAAAACAGGCCCTTCAGCACACCGAGTCCAAGCCGACCGGCGATCACCCCTACACTAATTCTCCGTACACCCAGAGAAAACCCATGCAGTCACAGGGAGAACGTACAAACTCCACACAGACAGCAACCGTAGGCAGGATCGAACCCGGGACCACGGCGTTGTAAGGCAGTAACTTTACCGCTGAGCCACAGTGCCGCCCAATCGCTCCGTCTACTTTTGAGTCGGCTTGTTGGTGTATCGACTTTAATAGATCATCTGCCCTTTAAGATGCCCTTTCTCTCTTGATGTTTAGCATTTTTTATACTTCACATTCTCCCTCGTATCATCCCAATCCTCTGTAAAGATGAATCCAAGGTTTTCATTCAGAACATCCCTCATTTTCTGCCTCCATATCTAGGGCTTTATTAATCTTTTGGGACCCACTCTTTCCGTTCCTAACCTCTTTTACTTCATGTCTTTATAGACAATTGTAAAACGTTTCTTGATTTTACTTGTCAATATTTTTCATGAACTCTTTTTGGGCTTGCTAATATCCTTTTTTCTTTTACTCCTGCATCTTCTACACTCCTCCAGGCTTTCTGCTGTGGCAACCTGACAGTGCTAATGTGAGAAGAAAATGGCTCCCCTTGGTGTTGAGGCAGTGTCTGATGGAAATAAAATCAGACATTGCTGGAAGGACTCAGCAGGCAAGTCAGTACCTCTGGAACGAGAAGCAGAGTTAACATTTCAGGTTGACGACCATTCATCAGACCTGTGAAAAATAAAAACACGTGGAAGGTTGTAAAGAAGGGGAAGAGGCGGAGAGAGAGATAAAGTCAATGTCTGTTCAAACATGGAGATCAATAGAGGCTATGTAGGAAGAAACTGCAGATGCTGGAGAAGGGTCTTGACCCAAAACGTCACCCATTCCTTCTCTCCAGAGATGCTGCCCGACCCGCTGAGTTACTCCAGCTTTTTGTGTCTATCTTCAATAGAGACTGTGATGCAAATCATGGCAATGTTGCCTGAGAGAATGTGTTGGAGGCATGTCAATTGGAGGGGAAATAGAATGGGGAAAGAAGAAAATCATGATGGTGGGACTGTGAGATGCAAACTGCAGTAGATGGAACAGGCTCCGATGCGATCCCTGCTGAGTTTGTTTGACCAAGGAATACTGGTAAAACTAAAATCAATGGACATCATTGTACATACAAACCACTGGAAAGGTATCTCAGACGAAGTATGATCATTACAATTGTCGGGAGTGAGACATCCTAACCCCTGGGTCTCTCTGCAAATGTTCCTCAGCTCCATGTCCCAGGTTTGACCGTTTTCAGCTGCCTCATCGGTGATCTTCCTTTCTTCACGAGTTCAAAAGGTGGAACGGATGTTGATAACTGTGAAATGCACGATTCCTCAGAAAGACAACTAGCCCATGCACGCATGCAGCAAGCCCTAGAAACCATTCAGACATGGCTGAAGTGAGAACTCTAATTTCTGACCACGGGAGGACAAGAAGGAAGAGACTGAACGTTTTTTTCGCCTTCCATCGCAGTGAGGAATGTGGAGGGGTCACTGTGGTGGATGTTCATGTTAAAATGCATTTTGTGTGTTCTGTTGCTTTTTATTGTTATGACTGTGCGGCAAATGAAGTCCCTCGTTATGTTGCAAAACATATTTGGATAATAAAGTGTGATTGTGAAACTCAACTTGACTTGTTGAGGCTATTCTGAAATCCATGCGTTTAACGTTGCAGACTTAATTCTTTTTCCTGGAACGATTGAATATTATTCCAGATTCTTGCCTATTCTAGGCATGGTGCTAACACTACGCCAATTTCTCAAGAAGGACAAGAAATGGAGTTGGATTGATGCAAAACAGAAAATGTAATGAAACAATCAATGTAAGAACGGTGGTAGTACCAATTTTCTACTGATTCTCCTAACGCTTGCATGCAATGCAATGAATACAATATAGAAAGAACTATCTGCTTCACATAATTGTAACAAAACTGGCAAAAATGTGCAAATTACTAAAACAAAAGGGATAGAAGTTGTCTTCTACTACTTCCAGCTTTGTTCTCAATAAACAATAGACAATAGGTGCAGGAGGAGGCCATTCGGCCCTTCGAGCCAGCACTGCCATTCAATGTGATCATGGCTGATCATTCTCAATCAGTACCCCGTTCCTGCCTTCTCCCCATACCCCCTGACTCCGCTATCCTTAAGAGCTCTATCCAGCTCTCTCTTGAATGCATTCAGAGAATTGGCCTCCACTGCCTTCTGAGGTAGAGAATTCCACAGATTCACAACTCTCTGACTGAAAAAGTTTTTCCTCATCTCAGTTCTAAACGGCCTACCCCTTATACTTATTCTCAGTATGGATCACCAAGTTTGTTAGTAATTCAGGGTTCAAAAATAGCGGTTTTAACGATGGGAATTTCTAGGATGGGAAGGTGTGTGTTGTTTCTGTTAAAATGTGCCTGTATGATTAAAAGATGTTCACCAAGGCAAACTGTAATAGCTGATCTTTGTCCAGATTACCACATGAATCACATTTGTGTTGGAAGGAACTGCAGATGCTGGTTTACACCGAGGATAGACACAAAATGCTGGAGCAATTCAGTGGGACAGGCAGCATCTCTGGCGAGAAGCAACAGGTGGCGTTTCGGGTCGAGACCCTTCTTCAGACTGAGAGTCAGTGGAGAGGGAGTCTAGAGATATAGATGGGTAAGGTGTGAATAAGACAGATCAAAGCTGACGGTGCTAAGGAAATGTGGAGAGGTTCATTGTTAGCTGAGGGGAAGGTGATAACGAGGCATACAATCAGTAATATTTAATCAGGTGGACAGTAGAACTGGTCGGGGAACTAGGATGGGGGAGGGACGGGGACAGAGAGGGAAAGCTAGGGTTACTTGATGTGAGAGAAGTAATATTCATACCACTGGGTTGTAAGCTGCCCAAGCGAAATATGAGATGCTGTTCCTCCAATTTGCACTGGGCCTCACTACATCAGCGAAGGAGGCCCAGGACAGAAAGGTCAGTGTAGGAATGGGAGGGGGAGTTAAAGTGTTTAGCAATCAGGAGATCAGGTAGGACTGAGCGGAGGTGTTCAGTGAACATTTGTTCCCATTTGTGGAATTTTGTTTTTCACATCACAACTTGTAGAACAAGATTTCTCAGTGACAGCCACAGAGCCACTTGCTCAAGTGATTCAGGAGGATGATTTTTAGAGATACAGCGCGGAAACAGGCCCTTCGGCCCACCGAGTCCGCGCCGCCCAGCGATCCCCGCACATTAACACTATCCTACACACACTAGGGACAATTTCTTTACATTTTACCCAGCCAATTAACGTACATACCTGTACATCTTTGGAGTGTGGGAGGAAACCGAAGTTCTCGGAGAAAACCCACGCAGGTCACGGGGAGAACGTACAAACTCCGTACAGACGGCGCCCGTAGTCAGGATTGAACCTGAGTCTCCGGCGCTGCATTCGCTGTAAGGCAGCAACTCTACCGCTGCGCCACCATGCCGCCCGATGCAGTGGTGAAGCATGTCCATGAACACACTTTGAAAGGATGGATGATTGTGAACATGGGACCTAACGGAGCTTTGCAGCCATTATGTAAGGTTGAATTCGTCGTCGTCGTCATGGCTACCCCTCGAGGTCGAGGATGATGGTCTACGTTCCGATGTCAGAGCGAAGACGCCTGTGCGTGTGTTTGTTTAACGTGTGCTTGATGTTGCACTCCAAGAAGCGCACGGTCCTTCACAAATCAATCAACTAATTCCAACGGCAAGGGAACCGAGACGACTGGAGCTGATAGATCTGTGGCAGCCTTCATCCGCCTTCACAGACGTTGAGTTTGAGGTAACTTTGTCCGCCTGGTCGGCCGTTGAGGTCTTGTACGTTGGATCGTTCTTAGTCTGGATCTTCATCCTCGACCTTACCGCCATGGGTGGCTCTACCAGAAGCTAGTGCTTCCGGCGGCATCGCTCTCCGAATCATGGGGGCACGCAAGCCTCTTCACCACAACAAGGTGAACGATCCGGAGAGGAAGGTTGAATTATCCATTAACAAAAAGTGATATCTAAAATATGGACATTGACTGGACACGTGTTCTCAGGAGAAGGATTATGGATGAGCTACAAACTGAACACACTGAACATTTATATTGTCAATATCAATACCACTGCTGGGAGTGTTGTAGTTTGACCAAGTAGTGATTGAGTTTGAGGGATTTACATAGATACATAGAATACATAGAAAATAGGTGCAGGAGTAGGCCATTCGGCCCTTTGAGCCAGCACCGCCATTCAAATAAACATTTATTCACTCGGCTCCTAGCTTCCTATGGGGCTGGTGAGAAATGCATGACATGTATTAACAGCAGCCCTGAAGAAGCAAGCATTCTAATGTTACTGAAGCTTCACAGTGAATCACCGATCGATCAGCCACCATGTTTAAAAACTGTTTGACTCTACACTCCATTCCTGGTTTCCTGCAGATGGATTGCAAATTTGACTGAGAAAGGGGATTAGAATCATTAAACCCGTGAAACATAGCAATGGTATTTTAATGAGGTTGTCCAAATCTATCATCCTAAAATGGTATTTTGCTCTTATCAGACGTCTTACAAATGTCTTTTAAAATTTTGTAATGGTACCTGCCTGGAATTTAGGTGAATGTTGGGGGACCTCATTGAAGCTTACCGAATAGTGAAAGGCCTGGATAGAGTGGATGCTGGAGTGGATGTTTCCACTAGTGGGAGAGTCTAAGACCAGAGGTCACAGCATCAGAATAAAAGGATGAAAGGAGATGAGGGGGATTTTTTCTTTAGTCAGAGGATGGTGAATCTGTGGAATTTATTGCTACAGACTGCTGTGGAGGCCATCATTGGATATTTTTGCAGAGATTGACATGGTTCAATAGACAATAGGTACAAGGGGAGGCCATTCAGCCCTTTGAGCCAGCACCACCATTCAATGTGATCATGGCTGATCATTCACAATCAGTACCCCATTCCTGCCTTCTCCCCATACCCCCTTCGATAGGGTGTCAAGAGTTGTGGGGAGAAGGCAGGAGAATGGGGCTGAGAGTGAAAGACAGATCAGCCACCTCCAGGTAAATTCCATTTGGAATAGTTTGATGGACCAAGAACCAAGAACCAAGCCTTGATTGAATGGTGCAGTAGACTCAATGGGCTGAATGGCCTAATTCTGCTTCTATGACATAAACATATAATGCATTCTTCACCACTCTGTCCACCAGCGTCACCGCATAGCGTCCACATAGGGAACTATGTACTTTGACCCGTTGGTCTCCCTGTTCTGCAACACACTCAGGGTTTAACCATTTACTCTGTAAGTCTTATCCTCTTTCACTTCACACTTGCCTGAGCTAAGTTCCATCCCTTATTGACATGCTCCCCTCCCAGCCTCCAGCTGCCCAGAGGGACTGTTGTAGAAGCCACATGCTGTTTGCTGACGGTGCAGCTACATGCAGACTGGACTCCGGTTCCCACATGGACCTCCCGAGCAACCTCATGCCCCAAACGGTTGGTTGCAATGCTGGAGGTTTCACTGTGGCCTCTTTGAACATATGATGAGCGTTTGACAGCACTGAGCCTGTATTCGCTGGAGTTTAGAATGGAT
The DNA here is from genome assembly GCF_053455715.1 of Rhinoraja longicauda. Taxonomy (NCBI): domain Eukaryota; kingdom Metazoa; phylum Chordata; class Chondrichthyes; order Rajiformes; family Arhynchobatidae; genus Rhinoraja; species Rhinoraja longicauda. The sequence continues at coordinate 107,380,356 of NC_135954.1, read as the reverse complement.
GAGAGGGACCCTCATTGAAAATAACCGAATAGTGAAAGACTTGGATAGAGTGGATGCAGAGAGGATGTTTCCACTAGTGGGAGAGTCTAGGACTAGATGTCATAGCCTCAGAATTAAAGGACGTTCCTTTAGAAAGGAGATAAGGGGGAATTTCTTCCGTCAGAGGGTGGTGAATCTGTGGAATTTCTTGCCGTAGAAGGCTGTGGAGGCCGTCAGTGGATAGTTTTAAGGCAGAGATAGATAGATTCTTGATTAGTACGGGTGTCGGGGGTCATGGGGAGAAGGCAGGAGAATGGAGTTGGGAGGGAGAAATAGATCAGCGTGATTGAATGGCGGAGTAGACCTGATGGGCCGAATGGCCTAATTCTGCTCCTATCACTTATGAACTTATGACCTTGACCAGCAAACACCGCCCCAGTAGGCTACTGTTACCAAAGCAAGGAACAAATCCTAGGCCTCAAGAGCACATTTCCCGCCATCTACTGGTGGTATTGTGTGGACGCGTGACTTTAGGAACTGACTGTTGAGGTCTCTGCTGGCCAAGAGATATTCATCCATGAAGCTGCCTGTGGTACTCTGGAGTGAGATAATGCTGTAGTTTTAAAACAGAAAGTGAGATGTACATTAGCATTTTAGCACTGAAGGAAATGGCACAGTTGATTTTTGTTTTGGCCCAAACTTCCAATGGATTGTACGTTCTTGCCAATTTAAGCAAATTTGTGGAAATAACATTTCAATAGGTGAGTGAATAATTTATGGAACTGGCTCCGCAGGGAGATGTTGCAAACTGTTCTTATTGATTGTTCCTTCCCTCTGCTCCAGAGAGCAGAGTCCTTGGGTTTCATAACATCACGGATTTGTCTTTAAAGCAAAGTAAAACTGACAGGATATAAAACTGGCAACCAATCCCATTTGTTTTCCTGGTGGGCGGATTAGATTAGAACCTACCCTGGGCGATACACGATGGCGCAGCGGTAGAGTTGCTGCTTTACAGCGCTTGCAGCGCCAGAGACCCGGGTTCCATCCCGACTACATGTGCTGTCTGTTTGTACGTTCTCCTTGTGATCACCTGGGTGACCACCTGGGTTTCCCCCGGGATCTCAGGTTTCCTCCCACACTCCAAAGACGTACAGGTTTGTAGGTTAATTGGTTTGGCACAATTGTAAATTGTCCCTAATGTGTATGTAGGATAACGTTAATGTGCGGGGATCGCTGGTCGGTGCGGACTCGGTGGGCCGAAGGGCTTGTTTCGCGCTGTATCTCTAAAAGTAAAACTAAGGCTTACCCCTTGTGTATGTGTGTACCATGTGTTAATGCCCTTTCCACAGTTATCATCTCAAAGGTTGCCAAACTGCTCTGACTGTCCAATATCTGGTATTATTCCATTATTGCTTCTTTATTCTGTACAATGTTTATGAGGTCAATTACTGTTGAACTCTTATTATTCATTCATGGGATGAGGACAGCATTTATTGTCTGTCCTTAATTACTATTGAGTAGTTGAGCCATGTTCTAGAACTGCTGCAGTTCTGCCTGTGGCAATACTCCACAGGGAGGTTCTGCTGCAGTTGTACAGGGCATTGGTGAGACCGCACCTGGAGTATTGCGTACAGTTTTGGTCTCCTAATCTGAGGAAAGACATTCTTGCCATAGAGGGAGTACAGAGAAGGTTCACCAGATTGATTCCTGGGATGGCAGGACTTTCATATGAAGAAAGACTGGATAGACTCGCCTTGTACTCGCTGGAATTTAGAAGATTGAGGGGGGATCTTATAGAAACTTACAAAATTCTTAAGGGGTTGGACAGGCTAGATGCAGGAAGATTGTTCCCGATGTTGGGGAAGTCCAGAACAAAGGGGTCACAGTTTAAGGATAAGGGGGAAGTCTTTTAGGACCGAGATGAGAACGTTTTTTTTCACACAGAGAGTGGTGAATCTGTGGAATTCTCTGCCACAGAAGGTAGTTGAGGCCAGTTCATTGGCTATATTTAAGAGGGAGTTAGATGTGGCCCTTGTGGCTAAAGGGATCAGGGGGTATGGAGAGAAGGCAGGTACGGGATACTGAGTTGGATGATCAGACATGATCATATTGAATGGCGGTGCAGGCTCGAAGGGCCGAATGGCCTACTCCTGCACCTATTTTCTATGTTTCTATGTTCCAGCAGTACTGTTGGTAACGAGTTTAGTTTATAGATTAGAGATACAGCAACTGGCAAGTGGGTTGCAACTTCCCTTTTTGAAGTTAGTGATTTGTTCCTTGGTTTTAGTCATTTTTAAGGTCATAAGTGGTAGGAGCAGAATTAGGCCATTCGGCCCATCAAGTCTACGTCGCCATTCAACGAGCAGCATCTCTGGAGAAAAGCAATGGGTGACGTTTCGGATCGAGATCCGTCTTCAGACCCGGCTGATCTATCTCTGCCTCCTAACCCCATTCTCCCGCCTTCTCCCTATAACCCCTGACACCCGTACTAATCAAGAATTTTGCAAAAGACGTTGCTGTTCTACCTTTCTGTCGCCATCCATGAATCGGCCAACAACATTGGTGTGGCCGGTGAATTTAAAGATGATATCAGAGCTGTGCCTGAAGAGAGAGTTACGGGTGTAAACTGTGTAGAGCAGGGGGCTAAGTGAATGAATGAATGCATGAGTGAATGAATGAATGAATGAATGAATGAATGAATGAATGCTTTATTGTCACAGTGATATTCTTTGTTTTGCATTCCCAAGGTATGCAAATAGTCGCCACATAAAGAGGGGGTCAAGGATCCAGTTGCAGAGGAGATACAAAAGCCCAGGGTGTGATGTTTGGTGGACCGTGTGGGGTGGGAGGACCTGTTGCTCCTCCCGTGCAGCAGGTGGCGCTGCACGGGACAAAGGGAGATGTTTTGTACATAGATATCTTGGCTGTACACAATGTGTGTGTGTGTGTGCAGTCAGATCGTGTGGTTGCAGCCATTTTTAGTTGTCTTGCTGCCAGCATTGAGTTAATGTAATAAAGCCTTCTGTTGTACCTTGAAGACTCTCAAGTTTTATACAGACATAGAACAAGAACATGAAACAGGGCTTGTAGCTTGGTGAGGAGTTTGAAGGCAATGATTGTATTGAACACCGATCTGTCATCAATGAACGGCAGCCTTACATTCCTATGTGCTCCTGTTGTCCAGATGGTGTGGAGTGGAATGCAGAGCCAGTGAGAGAGAGCATCTGCTGTTAACCTGTTGTGTCACAAGGCAATGTGAAGCATATCCAGGTAATCTCTGAGGCAAGAATTGACTGGTGCCACAGCCAACCTCTCAAAGCACTTCATAACAGTGGATGTAAGTGGTATTGGACAGTAATCATTGAAGCAGGTCATCATGCCCTTCTTGAGTGTGAAAGATGCCCCTTTGACGCAGATTGGGACTTCGGACTTTAGACTTTACTTTAGCCTTTAGAGATTCACTGCGGAAACAGGCCCTTTGGCCCACCGAGTCCGCACTGATCAGTGATCACCGTACACCAGCACGATCCTGCACACAAGGGACGCTTCACAATTTTACCGAGGCCAATTAGCCTGCAAACCGTTACGTCTTTGGAGTATTGGAGGAAACCCAGAGCACCTGGAGACAACCCACAGGATTACAGGGAGAACTGTACAAACAAAAGGGTGGCACGGTGGCGCAGCGGTAGAGTTGCTGCCTTAGAGCGAATGCAGCGCCGGAGACTCAGGTTCGATCCTGACTACGGGCGCCGTCTGTACGGAGTTTGTACGTTCTCCCCGTGACCTGCGTGGGTTTTCTCCGAGATCTTCGGTTTCCTCCCACACTCCAAAGACGTACAGGTTTGTAGGTTAATTGACTGGGTAAATGTCAAAATTGTCCCTAGTGTGTGTAGGATAGTGTTAATGTGCGGGGATCGCTGGGCGGCGCGGACTCGGTGGGCCGAAGGGCCTGTTTCCGCACTGTATCTCTGAAAAATCTAATTCTAAACTCCGTATGGACAGCAGCCGAGGTCGGGATCGAACCCGGATCTGTTAGGCAGCAAGTCTACCGCTGCTCCATTGTACCGCAGAAGTGTGAGGTTGAAGATGTCCCAGGTTACTCCAGCCAGTTGGTCCGCACAGCTTTTCAGCATTGACCCAGGTAGGGCATCTTGAGTCCTCGCTGCCTGCAGGTTATCCTCCAACTCGCACACCATCCTGATATTGTCACGTACCACCAAGCCCTTATAAACCTGGAGTATTGCGTGAGACCACACCTGGAGTATTGCGTACAGTTTTGGTCTCCTAATCTGAGGAAAGACATTCTTGCCATAGAGGGAGTACAGAGAAGGTTCACCAGATTGATTTCTGGGATGGCAGGACTTTCATATGAAGAAAGACTGGATGGACTCGGCTTGTACTCGCTGGAATTTAGAAGATTGAGGGGGGATCTTATAGAAACTTACAAAATTCTTAAGGGGTTGGACAGGCTAGATGCAGGAAGATTGTTCCTGATGTTGGGGAAGTCCAGAACAAGGGGTCACAGTTTAAGGATAAGGGGGAAGTCTTTTAGGACCGAGGCGAGAAAGTTTTTTTTCACACAGAGTGGTGAATCTGTGGAATTCTCTGCCACAGAAGGTAGTTGAGGCCAGTTCATTGGCTATATTTAAGAGGGAGTTAGATGTGGAGAGAAGGCAGGTACGGGATACTGAGTTGGATGATCATCCATGATCATATTGAATGGCGGTGCTGGCTCGAAGGGCCGAATGGCCTACTCCTGCACCTATTTTCTATGTTTTCTATGTTTAAATCCTTCAACTCCCTCCCCAAGAGCACGGTGGGTGCACCTCCTCCAGAAGAGCACAGGGAAGTAGAAGCAGGAGGAGTAGCGTGTTGGAAGGAACTGCAGATGCTGGTTTACACCGAAGATAGACACAAAATGCTGGAGTAACTCAGCGGGACAGGCAGCATCTCTGGGGAGAGGGAATGGGTGAGACCCTTCTTCAGACTTCAGTCACCCATTCCTTCCCTCCAGAGATGCTGCCTGTCCTGCTGAGTTACTCCAGCATTTTGTGTCTATAGTATCAAGAGTAGCCACCGGGACAGCAAGCCTGCCCCTCCATTCAGTGTAATCATGGTTGCCTCCTTTTTAATACCAGCCTCCATTAGCCCTGAATTCCCTGAGCTTTCAAAAAAAAAAAAAAAATCTGCCTCCTCTTCAAATAAACCCTATGACCGAGCCTCACTGATACTCTGGGACAAATCACTCCTGAGATTCACCACCCTCTGTTAATTAAGAAATTCTGATGCCCCTCAGCTTTAAATGACTTCCCTTTATCTTCACAAGAAGGAGCACAGTGATGCAGGAAGACCTTCTGAAGGCATTGTCTCAGGACGCATCGCAGAGTGGTCTGGGAACAGCTCCATCCAAGACCGCAGGAAATCGCAGCGAATCGCGGACGCAGCCCAGACCATCACACAAACCAACCTCCCTTCCATTGACTCCATTCATACCCCACGCTGCCTCGGCAAGGGCAGCAGCATAATCAAGGACGAGTCGCACCCTGGCCACTCCCTCTTCTCCCCTCTCCCATCAGGCAAAAGGTACAGAAGTGTGAAAACGCACACCTCCAGATTCAGGGACAGTTTCTTCCCAGCTGTTATCAGGCAATTGAACCATCCTACCACAACCAGAGAGCAGTGCTGAACTATTATCTACCTCTGATATCTCTCGGGCTATCCTTGACTGGACTTTGCTGGCTTTACCTTGCATTAAACGTTATTCCCTTAACATGTATCTATACAGAGTAAATGGATTGATTGTAATCAAGTATTGTCTTTCTGCTGAGTGGTTAGCACACAACAGAATAGAAACATAGAACATAGAAACGTAGAAAAATAGGTGCAGGAGTAGGCCATTCAGCCCTTCGAGCCAGCACCTCCATTCAATATGATCATGGCTGATCATCTAAAATCTACCCCATTCCTGCTTTCTCCCCAGAGCTAAATCTAACTCTCTCTTGAAAACATCCAGTGAATTGGCCTCCACTGCCTTCTGTGGCAGAGAATTCCACAGATTCACAACTGTCTGGTTGAAGAAGAAATGTTTCCTCATCTCAGCCTACCCCTTATTCTTAAACTGTGACCCCTGATTCTGGACTCCCCCAACATCGGGAACATTTTTCCTGCATCTAGCCTGTCCAATCCTTTAAGAATTTTATATGTTTCTATAAGATCCTCTCATCCTTTTAAATTTCTGTGAATACAAGCCCAGTCGACCCATTCCTTCATCATATGTCAGTCCCGCCATCCCGGGAATTAACCTGGTGAACCTACACTGCACTCCCTCAATCCTTGATCTCCTAGTATTTCCGGGAGATTGTTTGTGTCTTCCTTAGTGAAGACAGAACCAAAGTGCTCGTTTAACTGTTCTGCCATTTCCTTGTTTCCCATTATAAATTCACCTGTCTCTAACTGTAAGGGACCTACATTTGTCTTTACTAATCGTTTTCTTTTTACATATCTAAAGAAGCTTTAAGAGTCAGCCTTTATATTCCCCGCAAGCTTTCTTTCATGCTCTTTTTCCCCCCTCTTAATTAACCCCTTTGTCCTCCTCTGTTGAGTTCTAAATGTCTACCAGTCCTCCAGTTTGCTGCTTCCTCTGGACAATTTCTATGCCTCTTCCTTGGATTTAACACTATCCTTGACTTCCCTCGTCAGCCACGGTCGAGCCGCCTCACCCATTTTATTTTTTCGCCAGAGAGGGATGAACAATTTCTGGAGTTCATCCATGCGGTCTTTAAATCTTTGCCATTGCATCTCCACCGTCAACCCTTTAAGTAGAATTTGCCAGTCTATCCTAGCCAATTCCCATCTCTTACCTTCAAATTCTCCTTTATTCAGGTTCAGGACCCTAGTCTCTGAATTAACCCTGTCACTCTCCATCCTAATGCAGAATTCCACCATATTATGGTCACTGTTGCCCAAGGGGCTTTGCACAACAAGATCGCTAACTAATCCTTCCTCATTACACAATACCCAGTCTAGGATGGCTTGCCCTCTAGTCTGTTCTACATATTGGTTTAAAAACCCATCCCGTATACATTCCAGGTAATCCTCCTCCTCAGCGCTGCTACCAATTTGGTTGGCCCAATCTACGTGTAGATTAAAGTCACCCATGATAACTACTGTACCTTTTCCACCCACATCCCTAATTTCCTGCTTGATGCTATCCCCAACCTCCCTACTGCTGTTTGGTGGTCTATATACAACTCCAACAAGCGTTTTCTGCCCTTGGCTATTTCGCAGTTCTACCCGATTTTACAGCATCCAAGCTAATGTCTCTCCCTGCTATTGCATTAATCTCCTCTTTAACCAGCAATGCCACCCCACCTCCTCTTCCTTTCGGTCTACCCTTCCTGAATATGGAATACCCCTGCATGTTTAGCTCCCAGCCTTGGTCACCCTGGAGCCATGTCTCCGTAATTCCAACGATAACATATTCCTTAACTACTAACTGCACATTCAATTCATCCACCTTATTACGACTGCTCCTCAATGTAAGGGACAAAGCTTTCAGGTTTGTTTATCTTATCTCCCTTCTAGCTTTTGCTTTTCAATGTACCCCAGTACACGTGACAATAAACTAAACCGACGGAACTGAACTGAACTGAAGGGCAATTATGGATGTGCAAAAAAATGCTGCTGCCATCCCGAAAAACGAATACCAAAAATAATTTAGACGGTACACACTGCTATCACAGTGAGCTGGTGACAGAGGGAATCAGTATTGGAGGTTGGTGGACACCTGAGATGCAAGCTGGTTAGTCCTGGATATTGCTGAGCCTCTTCCATGTGGTCGGAGCTGCCCTCATCAACAAAAGAGGAGTGCAATACATCACCCTTGTGTGCTGTGCCTTGTAGATGGTGAAGAATTGGTAGAAGATGTTAGGGCGGTCACAGTGGCGCAGCGGTAGTGTTGCTGCCTTACAGCGCTTGCAGCACCGGAGACCCGGGTTCAATCCCGACTACGGGTGCTGCCTGTACGGAGTTTGTACGTTCTCCCCATGACCATGTGGGTTCTCTCCGAGATCTCTCCGAGATCTCTGGTTTCCTCCCACACTCCAAAGACGTAGAGGTTTGTAGGTTAATTGGCTTGGTTTCAGTGTAAAATTGTCCCTAGTGTGTGTGTGTGTAGGATAGTGTTAGTGTGCGGGGATCGCTGGTTGGTGCAGACTTGGTGGGCCGAAGGGCCTGTTTCCGTGCTGCACCTCTAAACTCTAAAAGAAAAGAAAGACACAAAAAGCTGGAGCAACTCAGCGGCCCAGACAGCATCTCTGGAGAAAAGGAATAGGTTGTAGGGACATAGGGATTGGCTGGGAGAGTTCGAACCCTCGGATTGGCTAGTGATGTCACCAGGTGTGCCAGCGCGGGAGGGACAAGCAGTCTAGTGTTGAACTCCGTCTGATGAAGACGTTTTGTTGGTTGTCTACAGTTTTGGGTGTTGCGATTGTCACGGAGTTTTGCCCATGCAATAAACTCTGTCTGCAACACCCATCCGCTACCAGACTTGCCACATTGGTGACCTCGACGTGATCAACGATCACAAGAACATGTCGCAGGAAGGAGCGGGCAGTGGGCAGCCGAACGCGGGCGGCGTTCACCTGTCCCCGTTCTGGGCCCATCAACCGCACCTGTGGTTCGTGCAGGCAGAGTCCCAGTTCCACCTCAAGAAAGTCTCGGAGGACCAAGAGAAGTTCCACCACTTGGTAAGCTGTCTACAGCCCGAGGTGGCCGCGCGGGTGGGACGGTACCTGACCAGCCCCCCCCCAAACCGAGAAATATGAGGGGCTCAAGAAGCTCCTGCTGAGGACTTTTGGTTTTAGCCAAAACCAGCGGGCCCTGAAGCTCCTGCATTTACCGAAGCTAGGGGATCGGCTACCGTCTGTCCTGATGACCGAAATGCTAACCTTGATCGGCGACCACCAACCTTGCATGATGTTTGATGCGGCATTCCGGGAGAAATTGCCCCGGGACATCAGGTTAGTTTTGGCGGATGTCTCCTTCGAAGACCCGGTGGCGTTCGCGGAGAAGGCCGACGCGCTCGTAACGGAGAACTCGACGGGAGACGACTCGGTAAATCAGGTTTCAAGGCCTAGGAGCGACCGGCCGTGCGGCCAAGATGGCGGCGCATCGGTCGCCATTTTACAGAAAGCCCGCCAAGACGGAGCTGCAGCGCCCGCCATTTTGCAGCGGGCCCACGCAACAGAGCCACACAGGCGCGGCTGGTGTTTTTTCCACCAGCGGTGGGGCGGAGAAGCCCGAAATTGCAGGGCCCCATGTACCTTTCCGGGAAATGCCTCGGCCGATCGAATATAGAGGCAGTCTCGATCGGCCGCAATCGCCGCCTCTACGTCACGGATCGAGGAACCGGCACCGTTTTCCTGGTCGATACGGGAGCTGTCGTTAGCATCGTGCCTCCCTACGGCTGCAAAGTTCGAGCAGGTAGGAAAGGTCTGTCCCTCATCGCGGTCAACGGCAGTCCCATCCGCACCTATGGCAAGATGGCCATGTCCCTGTCCTTCGGGTCCGAGACCTACCATTGGGATTTCATCGTTGCCGACGTGGGCCAGGCCATCCTGGGCGTGGATTTCCTCTGTGTTTTTTCGTTTGTTGCAGACGTCCGCGGGAAGGGCCTACAACTCTCGGCTAGCAGTATGAAGCCTGCTACTCCTCCACCTGCCACCCTACCCTGCCCGTCGATCCGGGCCGTCACCACAGCTCCCGATCAGTTCGCTGCGGTCCTCGCCGACTTCCCGGAGCTCCTCGTACAGTGGTTCGATGCCCCTTCCGCTAAGCACGGTGTCGTCCACTTCATCCCTACCGAGGGGCCGCCTGTATTTGCCCGGGCTCGGCGCCTGCCTCCCGACAAGCTGGCCATGGCTCGGGAGGAGTTCCTGAATTTGGAACGGCTGGGGATTGTTCGTCCTTCAGAAAGCCCGTAGGCCTCCCCCTTGCATATGGTCTCCAAAGCATCTGGGGGGTGGAGACCATGTGGGGATTACCGGCGTCTTAACGCTGCCACCCGGCCTGACCGCTATCTGATCCTTCACATACAGGACTTCTCAGCCAGCCTCGAGGGCGCTACGGTGTTCTCGAAGATCGATTTGTTGCGAGGATATCATCAGATCCCTGTCCACCCACCGGACATTCCCAAGACGGCTACGATTACCGCGTTTGGGTTATTTGAGTGGTTGCGCATGCCGTTCGGTCTCAAAAACGCGGCTCAGGCATTCCAACGTCTCATGGATCATGTGGGTCGCGGGTTGTCTTTTGTGTTTATTTATCTCGACGACATTCTGGTTGCTAGTCGTTCGGTCCCAGAGCACCTGGTCCACCTCCGCACTGTGTTCCAGAGGCTGCAGGACCTCGGCCTGATCCTCCACCCGTCCAAATGCCAGTTCGGTCTGTCCTCGGTGGATTTCCTGTGTCACCGGGTCACACCGGCCGGTGCCACTCCATTGCCCGCTAAGGTGGACGCCGTCCGCGCCTTTCCCCGCCCTACCACCATCAAGGGCTTGCAGGAATTCGTGGGCATGGTGAATTTTTATCACCGGTTCGTGCCTGCGGCAGCTCGGATCATGCGCCCCCTTTTTCAATGCCTCGCCGGTAATCCCGCTGAGTTGGTCTGGTCCACAGTTGCCGAGACGGCCTTTGATGCGGTCAAGCTGGCCCTCGCCAACGCCAACATGCTCGTGCACCCCCGCTCCTCTGCCCCCACGGCCCTGATGGTGGACGCCTCAGACGCGGCGGTGGGGGGGTCTTATAGCAACAGGTCAATGGTCACTGGCAGCCTCTGGCATTTTTCAGCCGGCAGCTTACTCGACCTGAGCTGAACTACAGTGCCTTCGACAGGGAGCTCCTGGCCCTCTATTTAGCTGTTCGTCATTTTTGCTATTTTTTGGGGGGCCGTGTTTTTGTTGCCTACACGGATCACAAGCCCCTCACGTTTGCTTTTTCTAAGGTTTCTGATCCGTGGTCAGCCCGCCAGCAACGGCACCTCACCCTCATTTCGGGTTCACCACGGATGTTCGCCACATCGCGGGTAGGCTCAACGCCGTTGCTGACGCCCTGTCCCGGCCGGCCATTTCCTCTGTTGCTGCGGTGGGGGCTGAGGTGGTTTTTCGGGAGCTAGCGGAGGCTCAGCGCCTGGAAGACATTGCCTCAGCGTACGCCTCCACCGCCTCAGGGTTGCGGTTGGCCCAGGTAGCGTGCGGCCCCACAGGTACCACACTTTGGTGTGACGTTTCCCTTCCCCGCCCCCGCCCGGTTGTACCGACCGCCCTGCGGCGTAAGGTTTTTGAGGCCATTCATGGCCTGGCACACCCGTCCATTCGGGCGACCTCGGCCATGGTGGCCGCCCGATTTGTCTGGCACGGCCTGCGGAAGCAGGTGGCCGCCTGGGACCGCGCCTGTGTCCCGTGCCAGACCTCCAAGGTCCACCGCCACGTCCAGCCTCCGTGCCAGAATTTCGTAGTTCCGCCCGTCCGTTTTTTCCATATCCATGTAGATTTGGTTGGTCCATTGCCTTACTCTAGGGGCTACACTCATCTCCTGACGGTGGTCGACCGTTTTACTCGTTAGCCGGAGGCTTTTCTGTTGTCGGACACCTCGACGGCCTCCTGTGCACGGGCCCTGGCGTTACATTGCGTTGCCCATTTCGGCGTCCCGGCCATCATCACTGCCGACCGGGGCGCCCAGTTCACCTCGTCCCTGTGGGTTGCGCTTGCGCAGCTGTATGGGTCCCGCTTGCAGCAGACTACCGCCTATCATCCCCAGGCTAACGGGATGGTAGAGCGCTTCCACCGACAGCTGAAGGCGTCCCTCTGTGCCCGCCTGACCGGCCCTGACTGGGCTGACCAGCTGCCTTGGGTCCTCCTCGGTATTCGCACGGCCCCTAAGTCCAATCTGGGTACTTCCTCGGCGGAACTCGTCTACGGCTCGCCCCAGCGGGTGCCGGGTGACATTTTTCCTCCATCCTCCGCCCTGCCATCTTCCGTCCCGTCAGTTTTGGCTTCTCTCCGGGCTCGGGTAGGTTCCCTGGCCCCGGTCTCGGCCTCCCGTCACGGGAGTACCGCAGCGCACGTACCGGCGGACTTGCAGGACTGCGAGTTCGTTTTCCTCCGGTGGGATTCCCACCGCCCCCCTCTGCAGCCGGTCTACCAGGGCCCGTTCCAGGTGCTGAAAAGAGGAACGGTCACCTTCACTCTGCAAGTGGGCACCCAACAAGAGCTTGAACCGGCTGAAACTGGCCCACTTAGACCAGGACCGTCCCGTTCTGGTGGGTCAACCTCCTCGCCGGGGCCGCCCTCTGGCCGGTCCACCTGGTTTCCCAGCTGCGTCTCTTCTCCCACCGCTCGGGCCTCCGCTACCCCCGGTCGTGTTTCCTCTGCCCCCTCCAGCGTCGCCCCCATCGCCTCCACCTGCAGGGCCCTCCCTGCCTCCCCCTCCAGCTGCGCCCCCATCGCCTCCACCTGCAGGGCCCTCCCTGCCTCCCCCTCCAGCTGCCCCCCATCGCCTCCACCTGCAGGGCCCTCCCTGCCTCCCCCTCCAGCTGCCCCCCATCGCCTCCACCTGCAGGGCCCTCCCTGCCTCCCCCTCCAGCTGCGCCCCCATCGCCTCCACCTGCAGGGCCCTCCCTGCCTCCCCCTCCAGCTGCGCCCCCATCGCCTCCACCTGCAGGGCCCTCCCTGCCTCCCCCTCCAGCTGCCCCCCATCGCCTCCACCTGCAACGCCCTCCCCGCCTCCCTCGTCGCCGGGGGTACCGGCCTCCCCTCTCCGTACCCGTTCAGGTCGGGCGGTCCGGGTGCCCGTTAGGTACCGTACCGAGGGTTCTGTGGGGGGTACATGTAGAGACATAGGGATTGGCTGGGAGAGTTCGAACCCTCGGATTGGCTAACGATGTCACGGGGTGTGCCAGCGCGGGAGGGACAAGCAGTCTAGTGTTGAACTCCGTCTGATGAAGACGTTTTGTTGGTTGTCTACAGATTTGAGTGTTGCGATTGTCACGGAGTTTTGCCCATGCAATAAACTCCGTCTGCAACACACATCCGCTACCAGACTCGCCACAAGGTGACATTTCAGGTCGAGACCCTTCTTAATTGTTAGTGTGTTAGAAGTCAAGTCAAGTTAGTGTGTTAGAAGTCAGAATGCCCACATCTGACCTGCTCTTGTGATCAGGATATTTATCTGAATGAGCTGTTTAGATTTCTGGTCCAAACGGTTGAGTTCACACATTCAGGGAATTGTGTATTTCCACTGCATTTATATTGACTTCAAGCCCTGCATGGTATTTATGAACTCAGCACTGCCCCCTGGGGGCTACCGCAAGCAGCACCAAGTTACCCCACTTCATTGATTCCTGTCCATCAACTGTGACCCAATTTGTGTTGCAGCACCTCACCAGAGAATATTAACAGCTCAAACAGCTGCCATCTGAGCTGCGGTCTGTGCTCTAATCGCAGCACTGCATGCATTCACCAAGGAGTTTGTTCAAATGAGGTTTAATGATATGGGGTTCCATGTTATGATTAATCCTCTCAGCGGACAAGGGGCTTCAAGCAGCTTGCTTTATTGGCACCCAGCCTATCCCATGTGTAGGAAGGAACTGCAGATGCTGGTTTACACCGAAGATACGCACAAAAATGCTGGAGTAACTCTGCGGGTCAGGCAGCATCTCTGGAGAGAAGAAACGGGTGACATTTCAGGTCGAGTCCCTTCTTCAGACTGAGTCCCCATCTCTCCAGAGATGCTGCCTGTCCCCGCTGAGTTACTCCAGCATTTTGTGTGTATCTTTGGAACCTATCCTAAACATTCACTCCCTCCAACAGTCGTGCATTGTGCTTCAACAATGTACATCGCGGTTACCAGCCCAGGCAATTCTAACAGCACCCCTAAAACATGCAGCTTAATAGTCAATAGACAATAGACAATAGGTGCAGGAGGAGGCCATTCAGCCCATCGAGCCAGCACCGCCATTCAATGTGATCATGGCTGATCATTCACAATCAGCACCCCGTTCCCTGCCTTCTCCCCATACACCCTGACTCTGCTATCCTTAAGAGCTCTATCTAGCTCTCTCTTGAATGCATCCAGAGAATTGGCCTCCACTGCCTTCTGAGGCAGAGAATTCCACAGATTTACAACTCTCTGACTGAAAATGTTTTTCCTCATCTCCGTTCTAAATGGCCTACCCCTTATTCTTAAACTGTGGCCCCTGGTTCTGGACTCCCCCAACATTGGGAACATGTTTCCTGCCTCTAACGTGTCCAACCCCTTAATAATCTTATATGTTTCGATAAGACCCCCTCTCATCCTTCTAAATTCCAGTTTATACAAGCCTAGTCCAGTCTTTCAACAAACGACAGTCCCGCCATTCTGGGAATTAACCTAGTAAACCTACGCTGCACGTGTATCCTTCCTCAAATTTGGAGACCAAAATTGCACACAGTACTCCAGGTGCGGTCTCACTAGGGCCCTGTGCATCTGCAGAAGGACCTCTTTGCTCCTATACTCAACTCCTCTTGTTATGAAGGCCAACATTCCATTGGCTTTCTTCACTGCCTGCTGTACCTGCATGCTTCCTTTCAGTGACTGATGCACTAGGACACCCAGATCTCGTTGTACGTCCCCTGTTCCTAATTTGACACCATTCAGATAATACTCTGCCTTCCTATTCTTACCACCAAAGTGGATAACGTCACACTTATCCACTTATTCACCCACTAATTCTCCCTGCGATCATATCCCCGTGGCATTCCCATCAACTCTTCCAAATTCTACCACCTCACTGACAATCTACAGTCGCCAATATACCCACCAGCCAGCAGGTCTTTGGGATGTCGGAGGAAAACGGAACAACGGAGGGAATTCCACGCGGTCACAGGGGAAATGTGCAAACTCCACACAGACAGCTCCAGAGGTCAGCATTGAACCCGGGTCACTGGAACCGTGAGGCGGCAGCACTACCTGCTGCAGCATTGAGCTGCACAATAACTGTGATGTGCCCTTTCAACAGGAGTCAGGTTTAAGGTCCAGTTCATGGGAGTCCCATCACCTCCACGTATCCCACCTTCCCACGCTGTCCTGGTTGGGAATACAGATTCAACGTTACACAGCAGGGACATAGTCCCTTTGGCTCAACTTGACCACGCTGACCAAGATGTCCATCTGAGCTAGTGCCATCTTCCTGCTTTTGTCCCACATCCCTCTAAATACTTTCTATCCGTTTGCATTTCCAAATGTCTTTTCATAATCATAATCATAATGATACTTTATTAGTCAAGTGTGTTTTGCAACATACGAGGAACTTCATTTGACATACAGTCATACCAATAAAAAGCAACAGGACACACAAAATACACTTTAACATGAACATCCACCACAGTGACTCTTCCACATTCCTCACTGTGATGGGAGGCAGAATAAAGTTCAATCTCTTCCCTTCTTTGTTTAGTTTAGTTTAGAGAGAGATACAGCGTGGAAACAGGCCCTTCGGACCACCGGGTCCGCGCCGACCAGCGATCCCCGCACATTAACACTATCCTACACCCACTAGGGACAATTTTTACATTTACCAAGCCAATTAACCTACAAACCTATACGTCTTTGGAGTGTGGGAAGAAACTGAAGATCTCAGAGAAACCCCACGCAGGTCACGGGGAGAACGTACAAACTCTGTACAGACAGCACCCATAGTCGGGATCGAACCCGGGTCTCTGTTGCTGAATTCACTGTAAGGCAGCAACTCTACCGCTGCGCCACCGTGCCGCACCGTGCCGTCTCCGGCTGTTGGGGGCCTCGAGCCTTCCGTTGACGGGGCGATCTTGTTGACTCCCGTAGCCGGCGGCATTTGGGGCTTCCATGTCAGGGTGATCGAGCTCCTGCAACGGAGGTAATCTCAGCTCCACCGAGCCGGGCGATCGGACCCGGGTCTGGACTGGTGGAACCTTCTGCGACTTTAGAGCTTCCCGACATCAGTCTCTACCCGTGACTGCGAGCTCCTTGATGTTGAAATCCGCAGGCCGCGGTTGGAGCGTCGATTCCAGGCAAGGGATCGCAGGCTCCGATGGTACGTCCACGGTCCCGCGGTGGGGCTCAAAGTCAGTCCCGCCAGCTCCATGATGTTGGGCCGCAGAGCGACCAGAGATACAATCCGGAAAACAATCACATCTCCGGCAAGGTAAGAGATTGAAAAAAATTCCCTCGACCCCCTCCCCCACCCCCCAACATAAAACAAACCTGAGAACATTAGCACAAACTTTTAAAACACACAAAAAATACGAAAAAGGACGAAAAACAGACAGACTGTTGGCGAGGAATATCTGTGGAATTCTCTGCCTCAGAGGGCAGTGGAGGCCAATTCTCTGAATACATTCAAGAGAGAGCTAGATAGAGCACTTAAGGATAGCGGAGTCAGGGGGTATGGGGAGAAGGCAGGAACGGGGTACTGATTGAGAATGATCAGCCATGATCACATTGAATGGCGGTGCTGGCTCGAAGGGCCGAATGGTCTCCTCCTGCACCTATTGTCTATTGTCTATTGTCTATTGAGGCTGCCATCACTGACGGCGCCACCCGGTGTATGATAAGGGAATAACCTTTAGTGCAAGGTAGCCAGTAAAGTCTGATCAAAGATAGTCCGAGGGTCACCAATGAGGTGGATGGTAGTTCAGCACTGCTCTCTGGTTGTGGTAGGATGATTCAGTTACCTGATAACAGCTGGAAGAAACTGTCCCTGAATCTGGAGGTGTGCGTTTTCACACTTCTGTACCTTTTGCCTGTTGGGAGAGGGGAGAAGAGGGAGTGGCCAGGGTGCGACTCGTCCTTGATTGTGCTGCTGGCCTTGCCGAGGCAGCACGAGGTATAAATGGAGTCAATGGAAGGGAGGTTGGAAAGGTGCGATAATTGTAGAGAGATCTGAAATAGAGCAGAAAAGATACTGCAGCACATTAATGGTAAACTGAATGAGGTAAGGTTGAGTATTTCCAATGTTTTCCATGTAGGGAGGATCGACAGATGCTGGTTTACAATGAAGATTGGCACAAAATGCTGGAGTAACTCAGCAGGACAGGAGGAATGGGTGACGTTTCGGGTCGAGACCCTTCTTCGGACTGAGAGTCAGGGAGAGAGGGAGACACAGAGATAGGGAAGGGTAAGGTGTGAAAATGAGGCATCAAAGGGGATAAAGTTCAAGGAAAATGTAGAATAGGTCATGGTTAGCTAGGAGAAGGTGACAACGAAGCAAACAGAGATAAAATATAATCAGGTGACAAGTCTGGCTGGTCACTAGGATGGAAAACAATAGACAATAGACAATAGACAATAGGTGCAGGAGTAGGCCATTCGGCCCTTCGAGCCAACACCACCATTCAAAACTAGGATGGAAATGTGGTGTGAAAGAGGTGATTGGTTCAGGAATCTGATAACAGTGGGGAAGAAGCTGTTCTTAAGTCTGGGCCACTGGGCTTTCAAGTCTGGGCCACTGGGCTTTCAAGTCTGGGCCACTGGGCTTTCAAGTCTGGGCCACTGGGCTTTCAAGTCTGGGCCACTGGGCTTTCAAGTCTGGGCCACTGGGCTTTCAAGTCTGGGCCACTGGGCTTTCAAGTGCCTGCATCTTTTCTCAGAAGGTAGAAGAGAGAAAAGGGAAAGGCCGGGGTGGCAGGCATCTTTGACGATACTTTCAACCCTCCTAATGCAAGGCACGGTGCAGTCGGGCAGGGTGTAAGGGAGTGCCGAGCCTGTGATGGACCGGGCCGTGTTCACCACTCTCTGCAGGTTCAGGTAATCAAGAGCAGAGCAGTGTGGACACAAGAGACTGCAGATGTTGGGATCTTGAGCAAGAAACAGCGTGCTAGAGGAACTCAGCAGATCAGGCAACATCTGTGAAGGGAAATGGGCAGACGCCTTTCAGTTCAGGACTCTTTTTCCGTCTCACGAGTAAAGCAGTTGCCATACCTGACTGAGATGCATCCTGTCAGAATACTGATTTCTCTAACTTCACGTAACCCTCTCTCTCTGTCCCTCCCCCATCCTTGTACTCCGACTAGTTCCTCTGTCGTCCTGATTCAATTTTACATATTTCAGGCTGCATCCACAACTCTCTGCAGTTCCTCTGCAGTTTCCTTAAGCAAAGCTTTTGCCAAACCAAGTTATGACATCCCAAAAGGAGACTTTCTCCAGTGCCCCTGTAGATGTTGGTAAGGGTCATTGGAGACATGCCCATTTTCCTTTGTCTTCCCGGGAAGTAGAGGTGGTTTAGATTAGTTTCAAGATTCAGCACGGAAACAGGCCCTTCGGCCAACCAGGTCTGCGCCGACCAGCGATCCCCACACATTAACACTATC
Source organism: Rhinoraja longicauda (assembly GCF_053455715.1). NCBI lineage: Eukaryota > Metazoa > Chordata > Chondrichthyes > Rajiformes > Arhynchobatidae > Rhinoraja > Rhinoraja longicauda. Next base: position 107,361,994 of record NC_135954.1, on the reverse strand, counting down.
CTTTTTGGGGTACTGATTGAGAACGATCAGCCATGATCACATTGAATGGCGGTGCTGGCTCGAAGGGCCGAATGGCCTCCTCCTGCACCTATTGTCTATTGTCTATTGTCTATCCTACACACACTAGGGACAATTTTTACATTTACCAAGCCAATTAACCTACAAACCTGTACGCCTTTGGAGTGTGGGAGGAAACCGAAGATCTCGGAGAAAACCCATGGGGAGAACGTACAAACTCCGTACAGACAGCACCCGTAGTCGGGATCGAACACGGGTCTCCGGCGCTGGATTGTCTGTAAGGCAGCAACTCTACCGCTGCGCCAACGTGCGGTTGTGCTTTTTTTGGCCGAAGGGTCAATATGTTTGGGACCAAGAAACATTATCGGTGATATTTACGCCCAAGAACTTTAAGCTCTCATCTACCTCCAATTCTGCACCATTCTGGGCTGCCACACAATCTGCCTGCATTTCGCCCGTATCCTTCTAAACCCTTCCTATCCATACATGCGCCCAGAAGTCTTTTGAAAATTATAATTATATCCAGGGCCGTCTTAACGCATGGGCCTGATGGGCACTTGCTCGGGGCCCCACGAGCATAGGGGCCCCATGCTGATCTGTGTATGTTAAGTGACTTGCAATAAATAAATACTACTTTAAAAATGTAGGTTCAATAAGTGCTTTTTTCGCAACATTTTCGGTCCCTAAGTGCTTCTCACAGCGATCTGTAAGTGCTTTTCGCAACAATGTAGCACCCTAAGTCCATCGCTAAGTGCTTTTCGGTAAGTGCTTTTTGCCGGCACGACAGGGGGGGGGGGGCTGGTAGGGAAAGGGGGGTGGGGGAGAGTAACGGTAGGGGCCCCAGTACACTGCTTTGCCCGGGGGCCCATAATGCTGTAAAAACGGCCCTGATTATATCCACTTCTTTAGCTTCCTATAGAACCAAACGAAACTCACCAAACAGTGGGGCAGAATGTAAAGGACTAATACTGCAGGGAACACTTAGGGCGTTTGGTCAATCGAACAGGTGATTAGAAAGGAAGAAGCCAAAACAGATCATTAAAATGGCTGATTCTCCGTGAAAAATAACATTTGCCCTTGTTGGGGGGGGGGGGGGGGGGGGGGGGGGGAACAGACCAGGTGGGTTAAGAAGAAAAGTGCTCACTTTTATTTTTTTATAAATACGATTTAATTTGAATACTTAGAAAAGGGGTGAAAACAAAAGGATTCATTTACGAAATCAATATAATAAGCCGCCTAATTTATTGGCATAGATAGAGAGGCATAGAAAAGCCTGGATAGAGTGGATATGGAAAGGATGTTTCCACTAGTGGGAGAGTCTAGGACCAGAGGGCACAGCCTCAGAATTAAAGGGCGCTCTTTTAGAAATGAGGTGAGGAGGTTGAAGGGTAGTCAAGAAGGTAGGGATCTCATTGCTACAGAAGGCTGTGGAGGCCAAATCAGTGGATATGTTTAAGGCAGAGATGGATGGATTCTTATTCACAAAATGCTGGAGTAACTCAGCAGGTCAGGCAGCATCTCAGGAGAGAAGGAATGGGCGACGTTTCGGGTCGAGACCCTTCTTCAGACTGATGTCAGGGGGGGCGGGACAAAGGAAGGATGTAGGTGGAGACAGGAAGATAGAGGGAGATCTGGGAAGGGGGAGGGGAAGAGAGGGACAGAGGAACTATCTAAAGTTGGAGAAGTCAATGTTCATACCACCGGGCTGCAAGCTGCCCAGGCGAAATATGATTCTTGATTCGTACGGGTATCAGAGGTTTTTCGGGAAAAGGCAGGAGAATGGGGTTGGGAGGGAGAGATAGATCAGCCGTGATTGAGTGGCGGAGTAGACTCGATGGGCCGAATGGCCTAACTCCAATCCTATCACTTATGACCTTATGTGATTTTATTGTCTGTGCTGCCGACTAGTGGAGGAGTAGCTGTATTACAGTCAGTACCTTGGATCATGAATAAATGAAACACAGCCTCTTGTGTTTACAGTCTTTCACCAGATAATAGAGTTTGTGAGGGAAGGAACTGCAGATGCTGCTTTACACCGAAGATAGACACGAAATGCTGGAGTAACTCAGCGGGACAGGCCGCATCTCGGGAGAGAAGGAATGGGTGACGTTTCGTGTCGAGACCCTTCTCCAGAAGGTCTCAAGGAGGGTCTTAACGTGACCTCGTGACCTGTGTCTCCTCGTGACCTGTGTCAGTTTTCTCCGAGATCTTCGAGTTCCTCCCACACTCCCAAAGATGTACAGGTTTATAGGTTAATTGGCTTGGTTATAAATGTAAATTGTCCCTAGTGTGTGTAGGATAGTGTTAATGTGTGGGGATCGCTGGTCAGTGTGGACTAGGTGGGCCGAAGGGACCATTTCCGTGCTGTATCTCCAAAAAAATATATATATATATCTACTTATCATCATATCATATATATACAGCCGGAAACAGGCCTTTTCGGCCCACCAAGTCCGTGCCGCCCAGCGATCCCCGCACACTAACACTATCCTACACCCACTAGGGACAATTTTTACATATTACCCAGCCAATTAACCTACATACCTGTACGTCTTTGGAGTGTGGGAGGAAACCGAAGATCTTGGAGAAAACCCACGCAGGTCACGGGGAGAACGTACAAACTCCTTACAGTGCAGCACCCGTAGTCAGGATCGAACCTGAGTCTCCGGCGCTGCATTCGCTGTAAAGCAGCAACTCTACCGCTGCGCCACCGTGCACTTCTTGGGCAGATCTATCCCTGCTGAGAATAACCCTTACTTCATCCTATTGATCCTTTCTCCATTGAATTGGAGTATTGTGTATACCTATTCTGTTTCATGAATGAGAATGTTCATCTAAACTAATAGTAATGCAGAGAGCTTGAGAAATACATGAATTGGTCTTTCCGCCCATTCTCACCTGTGCAGATGCTAATTGGGTTACTGTTCATCTCAGTAGATTGGTGGAGCACCTTGCTACTAGCTAGTTGTAGCAACTGCAACTGGGACTGGGATTGGAAGCTTCTTGTGAAGAAGATGATGTTGTTTAGCTGGAGGGAAGGAATGGGTGTCCTTTCGGGTCAAGACCCTTCTTCGGAGTGAAGAAGTCTGAAGAAAGGTCTCGAGCCAAAATGTCACCCATTCCTTCTCTCCAGAGATGCTGCCTGTCCCGCTGAGTTACTCCAGCATTTTGTGTCGGTCAATAGAGTTTGTATGTTAAAGTGTGTACTGGAATATGTTAAAGGTGGCACGGTGGCGCTGCAGGAAGAGCTGCTGCATCTTCGCGCCAGAGACCCAGGTTTGATCCTGACATTGAACATGAAACAGTACGGCACAATAACGGGCCCTTCGGCCCACGATGACTGTGCCTAACACGATGCTGATCAGATAAACTGATCTCATTTCAGTCAGCGGGTTGTGAATCTGTGGAATTCTCTGCCTCAGAAGGCATCGGAGGCCAAGTCTCTGAATGCATTCGAGAGAGAGCTAGATAGAGCTCTTAAGGATAGCGGAGTCAGGGGGTATGGGGAGAAGGCAGGAACGGGGTACTGATTGTGAATGATCAGCCATGATCACATTGAATGGCGGTGCTGGCTCGAAGGGCCGAATGGCCTCCTGCACCTATTGTCTATCGTCTATTGCCTATTGTCTATCGTCTATCGTCTATCGTCTATCGTCTATCGTCTATTGCCTATTGTCTATCGTCTATCGTCTATCGTCTATCGTCTATCGTCTATCGTCTATCGTCTATCGCCTATCGCCTATTGCCTATTGTCTATTGTCTATTTGCAACTCCATGCTCCATATCCCTCCATTCATTACACCTCTTTGTGCCGATCCAAAACCTTCTTAAATGCCACTATGGTATCTGCCACCTACACTGCCCCTGGCAGCACGTTCCAGGCCTCGACCACTCTCTGTGTAAAAAACTTGCCCTGCAGCTCCAGTATCTTTGCCCCCTCTTACGCTACAGCTGAACATTTTCACCCTGGGATAAAGGCTCTGACTGACTGCCCAATCTGTGCCTCCCGCTGATACTGACTGATGTTCTTCTCTGTGGATTGTCACTTTTTTTTTGACAAATCAGCTTTATGACTTTTGACCAATTATACAGTACTAAAGTATACCATTTAATTTCCAACATTAAGGGCAGTACAATTGTCTGATAATTTTCACATTACAATCAGATTTTGTAACATAACTTAAATATATTCATTTTTCCATGTTTCACTCAAAGCAAGTTTAATCATTCTGCAAATAAGGTTCGGGAAGGGAGCAAAATGGAAAAGTTACAGCAGATTATGAGATTTTACTTTTTATTTCTATGTTGATGTATTTATTTCAAAAATACACACGTCGGTAAAAACAAGTGCAATTAATCAATCTCTGGCAGTGCAGAATATTTTTATTAAATGTTCCTGCTGTAAAATAACGCTCGTCGTGGTGGAGAAGCTTGAGTGGTCCTGAGATCCTGAGAGCGATGCCGTCTGGAGCTACGGTCCTGGTAGGGTCACCCATGGTGGTAAGGTCGAGGGGGAGGTCCCTGACAAAGAGCAATCCAACCAAGACCTCAACGGTGGAACAGGTGGAGGAGGATGATGGCTGACTTTAGTGGAGCGTCACAACGGCTGGGAAGGCGGATGAAGGCTGCAGCAGTAAAGGGTCCCCGGTCGTCTTGGACTCCACGCCACTGGATCCTGGCCCAGATCTGTCAAGGGCCATGTGGTGGCTGTCTGTGCACCAGTCTCCCCACGTTAAACAAAGTCACGCACAGGCGTCCGACCCTATGGAGAGGACAGTCATACTCGTTTCGAGTGACCGCCGATGATGATGATGTTGGATACTGTGTGGAGTTTGCACGTTCTCCCTGTGACGGTGTGGGTTTCTTCCAGGTGTTCCACTTTCTTCCCACATCCCCCAAAACGTGCTGGTTTGTAGGTTGATTGGTTGATTGGTTGGTGTAAATTGCTCCTATTGTGTGTGAAGTGGAACAGGATAGAATTAGCATGAACTCCCCTCTCCTATCGGGCAAAAGGTGTAGAAGTGTGAAAACGCACACCTCCAGATTCAGGGACAGTTTCTTCCCAGCTGTTATCAGGCAACTGAACTATCCCACCACAACCAGAGAGCAGTGCTGGACTACTATCTACCTCTTTGATGACCCTTGGACTATCCTTGATCGGACTTTGCTGGCTTTACCTTGCCCTAAACGTTATTCCCTTATCATGTGACTATACACTGTAAATGGATCGATTGTAATCATGTATTGTCTTTGCGCTGACTGGTTAGTACGCAACAAAAGCTTTTCACTGTACCTCCGGACATGTGACAATAAACCAAACTGGAACTGGAGGTGATCGAAGGTGGGTGTGGACTTGGTGGGTCGAGGGACCTGTTTTCATGCTGTATCTCAAAAACTGCCTGAAGCCAAAACTAAATGATTTTCATAGTAGAGCAGAGACATTTCACAGAGGTGAGGAATGAAATTTCCAACAGGAATAGGCTGTATTAATATATTGAATGGAGAATTTCTAATTGGGTTTGTTATGTGACTTTTTGATGACTTCTGTAGAGGGTATAAGTTTCTAGCTCAATAGATATCTCCCTAGAACTCTTCATTGAAAGCAATTCGCATGAACTATCTGGAAACAATTTAGTTTCGTTTATTGTCACATGTACCGAGGTACAGTGAAAATCGTTTTGTTGCATTCTAACCAGTCAGCGGAAAGACTATCACCAAACTCCACCAGCTAGGCCTCAGATCGTCGTTATGCGACTGGATCCTGGACTTCCTACTGGAGCGACCGCAGGCAGTGAGAATGGGCCCGCATCTGTCCTCCACTATCACCCTGAGTACCGGCACACCACAGGGCTGTGTTCTGAGCCCCATGCTCTACTCCCTATTCACACACGACTGTGTTCCTGCATTCGACACCAACACCATTGTCAAGTTTGCAGACAACACAACGGTGATCGGGCCGATCACCAACGGTGATGAAACAAAATACAGAACGGAGGTGCAGAACCTGGCAGACTGGTGCTCTGATAACAACCTGTCCCTAAACACCTCAAAGACCAAAGAGCTGATCATCAACTTCCATAGGTCACACAACGAGGAATACGGCCCGATCCTTATCAATGGGGACAGTGTGGAGAGAGTGTCCAGCTTCAAGTTTCTGGGCACTCACATTTCGGAGGACCTAACATGGTCCAATAACACTGCTGCGCTGGTCAAGAAGGCACAGCAATGACTGTTCTACCTTAGAACACTGAAAAAGTCTGGTCTACCCCAACAGCTGCTGACGACCTTCTACCGCTGCACCATATAGAGCATCCTAACACATGGCATCCCTGTGTGGTATCTCAGCTGCACGGAGGCCGAGAGCAGGTAGTCCATAGAGCTCAGAAGGCTATCGGAACACAGCTACCAGCCTTGGAGGGCATCTACAACACACGATGCCCCAGAAAAGCCACCAGCATCCACAAAGACTCTTCACACCCCTGCAACAGTCTGTTTGAACTTCTACCATCGGGCAGACGATACAAGGCCTTCTACGCCCGTTCCTCCAGACTCAGGAACAGCTTCATCCCCAGTGCCATAGCTGCTATGAACCGGTCCTGCTGGGCCGGATGGTCACATCGCACAGTGAACCGGCACAGATCTACTTGCACTTTATTCTGTTTTAAAACTGTTCTAATTTGTTTCATTGGGTTGTTTAAATTAGTACTGATTAGCTAATTCATTTATTGCATCGTATGGGAGGCACATTCCCAATCTCGTTGTACCCCTGTACAATGACAATAAAGATATATTGTATTGTATTGTATTGTATACATGATTACAATCGGGAAGTTCACAGTATACAGATACATGTCAAAGTGAATAAGGTTTGAAAAAGAAGTCCAGTAAAGTCCAAGTAAAGATAGTCCGAGGGTCTCCAATGAGGTGGATAATAGCTCGGTTTGCTCTCTAGTTCAGTTGTCTGATAACAGCTGGGAAGAAACAATAAGCACTATTGGTATATCTGCAATTACATATCGGATTTAAGTGAACAAATAGATGGACTCTTACGCAATCTGGTAGTTCCATCATTATTGTAATGGCAGTTTCTATACCTTCTCAGAGTCCAACTTCAATAGCCATGACTGCTCGGGATGTGGTGGAGGTATAGCTTACGCAGAAGATAGCAAAAACTAATCTTCCAAACGCTGTTTCTTGATTAATTGGTCTTTATTAAATTAGCACAAATCAAAAGAGTCATTCATAACTTATCGTTCTTATCAACTGTTTCTTCTTCAACCAATACAGTAAAAATCATGTCATCTTAAGGATAGCGGAGTCAGGGGGTATGTGGAGAAGGCGGGAACGGGGTACTGATTGTGAATGATCAGCCATGATCACATTGAATGGCGGTGCTGGCTCGAAGGGCCGAATGGCCTCCTGCACCTATTGTCTATCGTCTATTAAATTAGCACAAATCAAAAGAGTCATTCATAACTTATCGTTCTTATCAACTGTTTCTTCTTCAAACAATACAGTAAAAATCATGTCATCGTTACCGTGAGGTCCTTGTAAGTGTGGCTGGCACGCGTGGGGTAAAACACTGTATTCTCTCCATCCTCCAAGACTAAACTGACCCACAATCTCTGTGACTACGCCAGCCTCCTCAGATGTGGACACTCCCCGTTACGTATCCAATCACACCCACAAGCATGCAAAAAAGACAGAAACTAGAAATAATAAACACAGCCATAATACAATGACAGTAACTAAATTAAGCGTAAATAGCTCCTACAATTATCGTTACTGAAAATGTTTACATTTTAGATTTATTTAAGTACTCATTCCCTTAGATCAATGACTGATAATCCAGCACATTACACTTCCATATACAAGGTGGCACAGCGGTAGAGTTGCTGCCTTACAGCGCCAGAGACCCCAGTTCGATCCTGACTAGGGGAGCTGTCTGTACGGAGTTTGTACGTTCTCCCCGTGACCTGCGTGGGTTTTCTCCGAGATCTTCAGTTTCCTCCCACCCTCCATAGGCGTACAGGTATGTAGGTTAATTGGCTTGGTGTAAATGTAAAATTGTCCCTAGTGTGTGTGTAGGATAGTGTTAATGTGCGGGGATCGCTGGTCGGCGCGGACTTGGTGGGCCGAAGGGCCTGATTCCGCACTGAATCTCGAAACCAAATTAAAAATGAAATTAATTTCCCATTCCTTCTCTCCAGAGATGCTGCCGGTCCCGCTGAGGTACTCCGGCATTTTGTGCCATACTTTCAATATAGTATCAAATACAAGGGCAAATGCAATGCTAGCAGTTATTTCAAGAGGGCTAGAATACAAAAACAGGGACGTAATGCTGGGGCTCTAAAAGACGCTGTTCAGGCCGCATTTGGAGTAATTGAGACAATAGACAATAGACAATAGGTGCAGGAGGAGGCCATTCGGCCCTTCGAGCCAGCACCGCCATTCAATGTGATCATGACTGATCATCCACAATCAGTACCCCGTTCCTGCCTTCTCCCCATACCCCCTGACTCCACTATCATTAAGAGCTCTATCTAAATATCTTTTGAAAGCCTCCAGAGAATTGGCCTCCACTACCTTCTGAGGCAGAGAATTCCACAGATTTACAACTCTCTGAGTGAAAAAGTTTTTCCTCATCTCCGTTCTAAATGGCCTACCCCTTATTCTTAAGCTGTGGCCCCTGATTCTGGAATCCCCCAACATTGGGGACATGTTTCCTGCCTCTAGCGTGTCCAACCCCTTAATAATAGCAATTAATGTGGTCTGCCAAAGTGGAAAATCCATCAAGGCTTTGGAACGGGAGGTGCCATGGAATCGGTGGTGTACTTGAACTCAACTCTATACCATCCCACAGAATTTCTATCCGTTCTTATCTATTGTTTGTCATGCATATTAATGATTTGGCCGAGAATGTAGATGGCGTGATTAATATATTGGCAGATTGCACCAGTATTTAGATCAACTGGCAAAATGGGCAAAGGAATGGCTGATGGAATATAACTCAGACATGTGTGAGGTGATGTGTTTTGGGAAGTTAAATCAGGTGCATCGTAAATGATAGGGCTCTGGGGGACGTTGTAGAACAGAAAATCCTTGAGGTACAGTACATAGTTCCCTGAGAATGTTGACACGGACTGACAAGATGGTGAAGAACGCGTATGGCATGTTTACCATCATCGGACAGGACATTGAGTATAGGAGTGGGGAGATAATGCTAAACTGTATAGGACTTTGGTGCGTAGGAAGGAACTGCAGATGCTGGTTTAAACCGAAGATGGACACAAAATGCTGGAGTAACTCAGCGGGACAGGCAGCATCTCTGGATAGAAGGAATGGGTGATGTTTCAGGTCGAGACCTTTCTTCAGACTGAGAATCGGAGGAAAGGGAAACGAGAGATATAGAACAAATGAATGAAAGATACGCAAAAACTTAACAATAATAAAGGAAAGAGGCCATTGTTAGGTGGGAACAAGAAGCTGGTGTGACTTGTGTGCAGGGAGGGATGGAGAGAGAGGGAATGCTGGGGTTACTTGAAGTTAGAGAAATCAATATGTTCATACCACTGGGCTGTAAGCTGCTCAAGCGAAATATGAGATGCAGTTCCTCCAATTTGTGTTTGGCCTCACTCTGACAATGGAGGAGACCCAGGACAGAAAGGTCAGTGTGGGAATGGGAAGGGGAAATAAAGTGTTTGGCAAACAGGGAGATCAGGTAGGTCCAGGTGAACTGAGGAAGGTTCAGCGAAATGTGTTCCCCTTATTCTTAAACTGTGGCCCCTGATTCTGGAATCCCCCAACATTGGGAACATGTTTCCTGCCTCTAGCGTGTCCAATCCCTTCATAATAGTGTACCAGCGAAATGTGAGATAGGTTCTGGAAGACAGTGTGCCATAGAATGAAGACACACCAAAAATATCCTGAGATAATATCTCAAACAAATAGGAAACTTAAATCTGAAATTTGATACACTTTAATTTAACCAGCAGATGGCAAACCCACCACGTGAAATTGATATTCTTTGCCTTGGAATTAATTATGTCTAACTCCATACACTTAGAGATGGGATTTCAAATAATGGATTGTTATGACTGCACTTAGAGGTTAAATAAATTGATTAAATTAATATGTTCAACGTCTGTCTTCATATACATAGAGACAGGGTTTTAAAAGAACATTTATTATTACATTTAGGACACATCAATGTGAAGCTGCAACAAGACAGAATTTCATTGTACTGGTGCAGCTGACAAATAAACTCTCTTGTGGTGTCAAGTGCAGTGAGATTTGGTTTGTCAACCTTGAGCTCAGCTTTCGTGCAGCAGGGGAGTGCAGTGAAAGGAAGGTGATTACCTTGCAAGTGGATCAGGAGTAGCACTGGTACAACCTAACCCACTTGGGCCTAGCAAAAGTACAAATCCTCCTGAGTAAGTCAAAGCAAGTCATAAGTGATAAGAGCAGAATTAGGCCATTCGGCCCATCAAGTCTACTCCGCCATTCGATCATGGCCTGATCTATCTCTCCCTCCTAACCCCATTCTCCTGCCTTCTCCCCATAACCCCTGACACCCGTACCAATCAAGAATCTGTCTATCTCTGCCTTAAAAATATCAATTGACTTGGCCTCCACAGCCTTCTGTGGCAGAGAATTCCACAGATTCACCACCCTCTGACTAAAGAAATTCCTCCTCATCTCCTTCCTAAACGAACGTCCTAGACTCTCCCACTAGTGGAAACATCCTTTCCCCATCCAAGTTGAACAAATATTTAACATCATTGAAAATCTTAATTAATTTATTGAAACACCGAGTGCAGTCACACCCAACCTATTTTTTTGAAGTTAGAGAAGCTAATATTCATACGGCTGGGTTGTGAGCTGGGTCAGTGTGGGAACGGGAGGGGGAGTTAAAGTGTTTAGCAACTGGGAGATCAGGTAGGTCTAGGCAGCCTGAGCGAAGGTGTTCAGCCAAACGATCACCGAACCTGCGCTTGGTCTCGCCGATACATAGGAGTCCACACCTGATCTCAGTCTGAAGAAGGGTCTCGGGTGTCAGCGTTATAAGTGTCATCTCCTTCTTTACGTGGATACGGTCATAAGGTCACAAGTGATAGGAGCAGAATTAGGCCATTCGGCCCATCAAGTCTACTCCGCCATTCAATCATGGCTGATCTATCTCTCCCTCCTAACCCCATTCTCCTTCCTTCTCCCCATAACCCCTGACACCCGTACTGATCAAGAATCTATCTATCTATCTCTGCCTTAGAAATGTCCACTGACTTGCCCTCCACAGCCTTCTAGAAACATAGAAAATAGGTGCAGGAGTAGGCCATTCGGCCCTTCGAGCCTGCACCGCCATTCAATATGATCATGGCTGATCATCCAGCTCAGTAACCTGTACCTGCCTTCTCTCCATACCCCCTGATCCCTTTAGCAAAAAGGGCCACATCTAACTCCCTCTTAAATATAGCCAATGAACTGGCCTCAACTACCTTCTGTGGCAGAGAATTCCACAGACTCACCACTCTCTGTGTGAAGAAATGTTTTCTCATCTCGGTCCTAAAAGACTTCCCCCTTATCCTTAAGCTGTGACCCCTGGTTCTGGACTTCCCCAACATCGGGAACAATCTTCCCGCATCTAGCCTCTCCAACCCCTTAAGAATTTTATATGTTTCTATAAGATCCCCCCTCAGTCTTCTAAATTCCAGCGAGTACAAGCCTAGTCCATCCAGTCTTTCTTCATATGAAAGTCCCGCCATCCCAGGGATCAATCTAGTGAACCTTCTGCGGCAAAGAATTCCACAGATTCACCACCCTCCATCTGAAGAACAGTCGCGACCCGAAACTTCACCTGTTCCTCATCTCCAGAGATGCTGCCTGGCCCGCTGAGTTTCACCAGCATTTCGCGTCTAACTTCGGTTTAAACCAGCATCTGCTGTTCCTTCCTAGACACTCCCTGTTTTCTCTTTGGTCTCCGGCAATCAGTCGCAGTGAAATATGTTTTGTGTGTGTTTTGTGTGACATATAAATTTGCTGCGGTATTTTTGAAAAGATCAGGTGGGTCAGGGAAGACAACAGGATAATTGGAATGGAGAAGAATGTGCTACTGATTTGCGTGGGAGTAATTATCTGGCGAGTTAAATGCTCACTCAAAATAGTTCATTTCCTAGAAAAATAAAATAAATTATCTCTTGATGAAGTGGGTTTTACTGAACCGCCTGCAATCGTTTGGTAGGGGATTGGGGGTGGAGGGGGTGGGGATCTCATTTTCTATGCTTCTCAGAAGTTCTGATCCTGTAAGGCAAACTACAGTGTTATTAGACAGGAGCTCGGGAAGGTACGTTGGAATCATAGAAACATAGAAACATAGAAAATAGGTGCAGGGGGAGGCCATTTGGCCCTTCGAGACAGCACCGCCATCCATTGTGATCATGGCTGATCATCCACAACCAGTAACCCGTGCCTGCCTTCTCCCCATATCCCTTGATTCCACTAGCCCCTAGAGCTCTATCTAACTCTCTTTTAAATTCATCAAGTGAATCGACCTCCACTGCCTTCTGTGGCAGGGAATTCCACAGATTCACAACTCTCTGGGTGAAAAGGTTTTTTCTCATCTCAGTTTTAAATGGCCTCCCCTTTATTCTTAGACTGTGTGACCCCTGGTTCTGGACTCGCCCAACATTGGGAACATTTTTCCTGCATCTAGCTTGTCCAGTCCTTTTATAATTTTATATGTTTCTGTAAGATTCCCTCTCATCCTTCTAAATTCCAGTGAATTCCAGTGAACTAATCGGTTGTTTAGTTTAGTTTAGTTTAGTTTACTTTAGAGATACAGCGAGGAAACAGGCCTTTTAGCCCACCGAGTCCGCACCGACCAGCGATCCCCGCACATTAACACTATCCTACGCACACTAGGGAAAATTTCCACTCATATCAAGCCAATTACACTACATACCTGCACGTCTTTGGAGTGTGGGAGGAAACCAAAGATCTCGGAGAAAACCCACGCAGGTCACGGGGGAGAACGTACAAACTCCGTACAGACGGCGCCCGTAGTCAGGGTCAAACCCGGGTCTCTGGCGCTGCATTCGCTGTAAGGCAGCAACTCTACCGTGGCCACTGTTATTGGGTAAGTCCATATCTGACATATGGGAGCCTTTGAAGGCCAGTTGATTGAACTCCAGAACCAGCACGTCTCAGTAAGGAGGAAGGATAAACATGGCAAAGTATGGGAATCTTGGATGATCAAAGAGGTTGTAAATTAGGTCAAAATGAAAAAAGGAAGCAGATGCAAGGGTTAAGAGGATGGATTCAGACAGGGCCTTTGAGGAATATAAATAAAGGCCAAAGGAACTCAAGCAGGCAATTAGAAGGGCCAAAAGAGGCCACAAAATGGCTTAGGTGAGTCAGATTAACAAAAACCTTAAAGCTTGTTATACCTACATTAAAAACAAGAGGGAGAACATAGGATTTCTCAAGGATAAAGCAGGGAATTTGTGGTTTGAATCTGAGGATGCAGGCAACGTACTAAACAAGTACTTAGCATCTGTTTTAACTAAGGAGAAGGACATTGGCCAATTAACCAATGTACCTGCACGTCTGTGGAGTGTGGGAGAAAACTGAAGGTCGCAGAGAAAACCCACGCAGGTCACAGGGAGGACGTTCAAACTCCTTACAAACAAGTACCTGCAGACAGGATCGAACCCGGGCCTCTGGCGCTGTAAAGTTGCAGCTCTATCGCTCCGCCACCGTGTCGCTACTCCAGCATATCGTGTCTTTTGTTTTACAAACATGCAAGACTAGTCTGAGATAAAGAAGGAGGAGGTGTTAGAGCTCTTGAAGAGCATTAAGGTGGATAAATCTCCAAGATCCGATTTATCCCAGGTTATTGAGAGAGGCAAGACAGGAGATTGTGGGGGCCTTGGCGAAGATCTTTGTGTCTTTTCTAGCCACGGGTGAGGTCCCAGAGAAGTGGAGAGCAAATAATGTTGTCCTTTAATTTAAGAAGAGAACATCCAGGGAATAACAGGCTGGTGAGTCTCAAGAAAGAGTCAAGAGTGGTTTATAGTCATGCTAGACCAAGTGGACCCGTTAGGCCCAAACCTCTGCTGCATTGGTGCAGCACCCTGTCCTACCCCCCTCCCCTCTCCCCTCCCTCCCTCCTCCTCTCCTCCCCTCCCCTCCACCCCTCCCCTCCACCCCTCCCCTCCCCCTCCCCACCTCCCCTCCCCCTCCCAAGGCTCATCGATGCGTGAGTGCAACGAAGACCATCACGTCCGATCCACGGCGTTTCCACCTCGAAACTTACAGGACTTGAAGGATCTGCTGCTAATGTTTTGGTGCCAGATACCACAGGACACCTTCAGGGGTCTTGTAGAGTCCGTGCCTCGGCGGGTCGGCGCTGTTTTGGTGGCACACGGAGGACATAGAAACATAGAAAATAGGTGCAGGAGTAGGCCATTCGGCCCTTCGAGCCTGCACCGCCATTCAATATGATCATGGCTGATCATCCAGCTCAGTAGCCTGTACCTGCCTTCTCTCCATACCCCCTGATCCCTTTAGCAAAAAGGGCCACATCTAACTCCCTCTTAAATATAGCCAATGAACTGGCCTCAACTACCCTCTGTGGCAGAGAATTCCACAGACTCACCACTCTCTGTGTGAAGAAATGTTTTCTCATCTCGGTCCTAAAAGACTTCCCCCTTATCCTTAAGCTGTGACCCCTGGTTCTGGAACTGTGACCCCTGGTTCTGGAGCAACCAGAGATCAACAGCATATTAGGCAGGTGGGCATAATGTTTTAGCTAATCGGTATATATGGGAGAGGGGAGAAGAGGGAGTGGCCAGGGTGCGACTCGTCCTTGATTGTGCTGCTGGCCTTGCCGAGGCAGCGTGAGGTGTAAATGGAGTCAACAGAAGGGAGCATAGACCGCAGACTGCGAGGAAGGTTGTTGAAGTACACAGTGTGATACCTAATCCACAACAGATTTTTGAGTTTTGAGATGCTCCAAGTAGTCTACAGTCTGTTGTTAATTCATTATGTGCAAACTAATACATTTTCAGTAAACCAGATGAAGGTGTAGAAAGGAACTGCAGATGCCGGTTTAAACGGAAGATCGACACAAAAAGCTGGAGCGACTCAACGGGACAGTCAGCATCTCTGGAGAGAAGGAATGGGTGACGTTTCGGGTCGAGACCCTTCTTCAGTGGGAGTCATGGGAGAGGGAGGGTGGGTAAGGTGTGAAAATGAGACATCAAAGGGGATAAAGTTCAAGGAAAATGTAGAATAAATCATCGTTAGCTAGGAGAAGGTGACAACAAAGCAAACAGAGATAAAGTATAATCAGTTGACCAGCCAGACTGGTCGGAAAACTAGGATGGGAGACAGATGGAGAGAGAGAGAGAGAGAGAGAGAGAGAGAGAGAGAGAGAGAGAGAGAGAGAGAGAGAGAGAGAGGGAAAGCAAGGGTTACTTGAAGAGAGTTGTGAATCTGTGGAATTCTCTGCCTCAGAAGGCAGTGGAGGCCAATTCTTGCTATTGAGGGCGTGCAGCATAGGTTTACTAGGTTAATTCCCGGAATGGCGGGACTGTCATATGTTGAAAGACTGGAGCGACTAGGCTTGTACACACTGGAATTTAGAAGGATGAGAGGAGATCTTATCTTATAAGATTATTAAGGGGTTGGACACGTTAGAGGCAGGAAACATGTTCCCAATGTTGGGGGAGTCCAGAACAAGGGGCCACAGTTTAAGAATAAGGGGTAGGCCATTTAGAACTGAGACGAGGAAAAACTTTTTCAGTCAGAGAGTTGTGAATCTGTGGAATTCTCTGCCTCAGAAGGCAGTGGAGGCCAATTCTCTGAATGCATTCAAGAGAGAGCTAGATAGAGCTCTTAAGGATAGCGGAGTCAGGGGGTATGGGGAGAAGGCAGGAACGGGGTACTGATTGAGAATGATCAGCCATGATCACATTGAATGGTGGTGCTGGCTCGAAGGGCTGAATGGCCTCCTCCTGCACCTATTGTCTATTGTCTATAAGTTGGAGAAATCAATATTCATACCACAAGGGTGTAAGCCGCCCAAGCGAAAAACTTGAGGTGCTGTTCCTCCAATTTGCGCTGGGCCTCACTCTGACAATGGGAGGAGGCCCAGGACAGAAAGGTCAGTGTGGGAATGGGAGGGGGAGTTAAAGTGTTTGGCGACCGGGAGATCAGGTTGGTTTAGGCGGGAAGAGCGGAGGTGTTCAGCAAAACGATCGCCGAGTCTGCGCTTGGTCGCGCCGATGCATAGGAGTCGTCATGTGTACAAACGTTGTGGGGGACATGTAGCAGGCAAGGTGCCACCCGCCTACTTCAAACTTTGAAGAGGCATCAAACAAATCCGTCGTATCTGTTGGGAAACTTAGCCCAAACAATTCTGTTTGTCGAATGTCGCTTTGAAGTCTATACATTCAACATGAAAATGGGTCGTCTAATGCGACTAGTTCTCTATTGCACTTGTGATTTATTGAAAACATAAATCTGAAATTAGAACCAACATTACCACGGCAACGGCAATAATTATTCCACGGTCCCCGGCATCTAAGAAAATCTGTCGCTGAGTATTCTCCGAGTAATGAGACATGTTTTCCACCGAGTTAAATGAATGCAGATGAAAGGATGTTTAGGAAGGGGGAGTACAAGTCCCAAGTGAATGCAAACCCTTACCTGCCAGAGTGCTGACAGAGCATAGCTCAGCCGCAGAATCACAAGAGGCTGCTGGATACTCGCTTCAAATCAGCAAGTCTATCCATGAACGGAAAACTGCCCAATCTTT
Source organism: Rhinoraja longicauda (assembly GCF_053455715.1). Lineage (NCBI taxonomy): Eukaryota > Metazoa > Chordata > Chondrichthyes > Rajiformes > Arhynchobatidae > Rhinoraja > Rhinoraja longicauda. The sequence continues at coordinate 107,345,160 of NC_135954.1, read as the reverse complement.
ATAAATGACTGATTCTGCCCCACTCTGCGCACTGTGCTTCAGAAGAAGTGTAAGAAAATAACTGCAGATGCTGGTACAAATCGAAGGTATTTATTTCACAAAATGCTGGAGTAACTCAGCAGGTCAGGCAGCATCTCAGCAGAGAAGGAATGGGCGACGTTTCGGGTCGAGACCCTTCTTCAGACTGATGTCAGCGGGGCGGGACAAAGGAAGGATATAGGTGGAGACAGGAAGATAGAGGGAGAACTGGGAAGGGGGAGGGGAAGAGAGGGACAGAGGAACTATCTAAAGTTAGAGAAGTCAATGTTCATACCGCTGGGCTGCCAGCTGCCCAAGCGAAATATGAGGTGCTGTTCCTCCAATTTCCGGTGGGCCTCACTATGGCACTGGTGGAGGCCCATGACAGAAAGGTCAGACTGGGAGTGGGAGGGGGTGTTGAAGTGCTCAGCCACCGGGAGATCAGGTTGGTGAAGGCGGACTGAGCGAAGGTGTTGAGCGAAACGATCGGCGAGCCTGCGTTTGGTTTCGCCGATGTAAAGAAGTTGACATCTAGAGCAGAGGATACAATAGATGAGGTTGGAGGAGGTGCAGGTGAACCTCTGTCAAACCTGGAAAGACTGTTTGGGTCCTTGGATGGAGTTGAAGGGGGAGGTAAAGGGACAGGTGTTGCATCTCGTGCGGTTGCAGGGGAAAGTGCCCGGGGATGGGGTGGTTTGGGTAGGAAGGGACGAGTGGACCAGGGAGTTACGGAGGGAACGGTCTCTGCGGAACGCAGAGAGGGGAGGGGATGGGAAGATGTGGCCAGTAGTGGGGTCCCGTTGGATGTGTCTATTGTCTATTGTCTATTATCTCCTTCCTAAAGGAACGTCCTTTAATTCTGAGGCTGTGCCCTCTGGTCCTAGACTCTCCCGCAAGTGGAAACACCCTCTCCACATCCACTCTATCCAAGCCTTTCACTATTCTGTATGTTTTAATGAGGTCCCCCCCCTCATTCTTCTAAACTCCAGCGAGTGCAGGCCCAGTGCCGACAAACGCCCATCATATGTTAACCCACTCATTCCTGGGTTCATTCTTGTAAACCTCCTCTGGACCCTCTCCAGGGCCAGCACATCCTTCCTCAGATACGGTGCCCAAAATTGCTCACAATACTCCAAATGTGGTCTGGCCAGCGCCCTGTAGGGCCTCAGCATTACAACCCAGTTTTTGTATTCTAATACTCAATATTGAATTCAACAATTTCAGATAACCGGCCTCTCCAGCTTCGTCTGACCGTACAGCTTCTTAGTTTAGTTTAGAGATACAGCACGGAAACAGGCGCTTCGGCCCACCGGGTCCGCGCCGACCAGCGACCCCCGCATATTAACACTATCCTACACACACTCGGGACAATTTTTACATTTATACCAAGCCACTTAACCTACAAACCTGTACATCTTTGGAGTGTGGGAGGAAACCGAAGATCTCGGAGAAAACCCACGCGGGTCACGGGGAGAACGTACAAACTCCGTGCAGACGGCGCCCGTAGTCGGGATCGAACCCGAGTCTCCGGCGCTGCACTCGCTGTAAGGCAGCAACTCTACCGCTGCGCCACCGTGCCGCCCTGGGTGAGAGTAGGAAATGTGTGTGTGTGTGTGGGGGGGGGGGGGGGGGGGGGGGGGTCACTTGGTGTTTGGGTGGCATCGGTTGTGGTGGCTGCAGGGAGGAGACACAAGGAGTTGATCACCAATCAAAGAGGGATGGGGTTGTTGATCTCAGGTGTTAATCCTCCTTCTCTCTCTGCAGTCGCTGCCAGGCCAACTGAGCATTCCCAGCATTTCCTCTACGGTACACGTGTCAGATTTCCAGCGTCTGCTCTTTCTTCACTTTTACAACCTCTGACCCCTTTAGGTGATGTGCTCTCTCCACACGTGCTGCCTGACCCGCTGCGATTTTCTTCTTTCTCGTTTTTCTTCTGCTCTCCCCCTCTATTGAAGGATTAGCTTCCGTCAACAAATCGTCAGCCCCCTCGTCGCATCAACACTGTCATCCCCCAGACTCAGTCCCCCAGTCATTCACTCTATTATAGACAATAGACAATAGACAATAGGTTCAGGAGGAGGCCATTCGGCCCTTCGAGCCAGCACCGCCATTCAATGTGATCATGGCTGATCATTCTCAATCAGTACCCCGTTCCTGCCTTCTCCCCATACCCCCTGACTCCGCTATCCTTAAGAGCTCTATCCAGCTCTCTCTTGAATGCATTCAGAGAATTGGCCTCCACTGCCCTCTGAGGCAGAGAATTCCACAGATTCACAACTCTCTGACTGAAAAAGTTTTTTCTCATCTCCGTTCTAAATGGCCTACCCCTTATTCTTAAACTGTGGCCCCTGGTTCTGGACTCCCCCAACATTGGGAACATGTTTCCTGCCTCTAACATGTCCAACCCCTTAATAATCTTATACGTTTCGATAAGATCTCCTCTCATCCTTCTAAATTCCAGTGTATACAAGCCTAGTCGCTCCAGTCTTTCAACATATGACAGTCCCACCATTCAGGGAATTAACCTGGTGAACCTACGCTGCACGCCCTCAATAGCAAGAACGTCCTTCCTCCCTACCTTTTTTTTCTGCAAGATAAAACATCTCTGCTTTTAACACAGATGGTGATGACTGCCTTGAAGGGGGGGCTGGTGGAGGCAGATAGAATGGTGGCCTTTAAGAGACGCATGGATATGCAAGGAATGGAGGGAGATGGACCGCGTGCAGGCTGAGGAGATTAGTTTAACACTGTGGGCCGAAGGGCCTGTTCCTGAGCTGCACTGTTCTAAGTTCAGTGTCATAGAGCCATGCAGCACGGAAACATGCCCTTCGGCCCGATTTTCCCATGCCAATGAAGGTGCCTCATCTGTGCTGGTCCCATGTGTGTCCTAGAGCACTCCAAGTCTTTCCTATTCATGTACCTCACCAAATGTCTTTTAAGTAGCACCTACATCAACAACCCTCTTGTTTTTAATGTCGGTATAACAAGCTTTAAGGTTTTTGTTAATCTGACTCACCTAAGCCATTTTGTGGCCTCTTTTGGCCCTTCTAATTGCCTGCTTGAGTTCCATTGACCTCGCCAAATGTCTTTTAAATAGCACCTACATCAACAACCCTCTCACCTTAAACCTATATTCTCTGGTTCTTGATTACCTTACTCTGGGTAAAAGACTCTGTGCATTCACCCTATCTATCCCCCTCTTGATCTTATGTCCATTTTCAATACCTTCTTATTTCTGAGGAGAGGCTATTGACTCAAAATTGTAACTGTTTTCTCTCACTACAGATGCTCCTTCACCTGCTGAATGCTTCTAGCAATCTCTGTTCTTATTTCAGATTTCTCGCATCTGCATCTTTTGGTTTTCAATTTCCCTTTTTCTTATTCATTCACAATTTACAGATCTAGGCATCACTGCCAAGCTCGGCATTAATTGCCCATCTGCGACTAGTCTTGAAAGGATGGTGGCGATTTATTGTGTAGGAAGGAACTGCAGATGCTGGTTTAAACTGAAGATAGGCACAAAACGCTGGAGTAACTCAGCGGGGCAGGCGGGCAGAAAAGAAGTAGGTGACCTTTCGGGCTAAGTCCGAGTCCGAAACGTCACCTATTCCTTCTCTCCAGAGATGCTGCCTGACCCGCTGAGTTACTCCAGCATTTTGTGGTGGTCTATCTCCTGAAGGGTTGCAGAAACATCCACTGTAGGTACTCCTGCACTGTTGATGAGGTGGGTTTCCCAGGATATGGAGCCAGCAGAAATGAAACAGTAATATATGTTCAAGTCAGACCCTCTGTGGGGAGGCATATACTAGAGCTCCTATGCAAATGCTGCCCTTGCCCTCCTTGGCTAGAGATGCCGAAGGGTTTAGAAGATGCATATAGACCAGCCTAGGCAAATAACAGCAACGCTTTCACCATATGGTACACAAGTCAATGGGCAGGAGAGATGAAGATAATAATAATAATAATAATAATAATAATAATATATTCCTTTATTCGTCCCACACCGGGGAAATTTACAGTGGTTACAGCAGCAAAGTGAATAGTAAGAGATCATTCATTATAAATAAAAGATACATAAATTGTCATCAGTTTTCTGTGTGTTCTTAGCTGTTACTGTTGACTCGTCTGCCGGGAGCAGTGCTGGTTGTGCAGTCTCACAGCAGCGGGAAGGAAGGACCTCCTACATCTCTCCTTCACGCACTTGAGAAGGGAACAAGTGTTCAGGATTGTGGATGGGTACTTTGTGCAGGAAGGAACTGCAGATGCTGGTTTAAACCGAAGATAGACTCAAAATGCTGGAGTAACTCAGCGGGACAGGCAACATCTCTGGGCAGAAGGAATGGGTGTCATTTCGGGTCGAGACCCAAAACGTCACCCATTCCTTCTCTCCAGAGAGGCTACCTGTCCCGCTGAGTTACTCCAGCATTTTGTGTCTGTGATGGGTACTTTGTTTCGGATAGTGCTGGGTTTCTTGAGTATTGTTAGAGCTACGCTCGCATAAACAAATGGAGGATATTTCAACACACTACCGATGTGTGCATGGCAGCTGGTGGAAGGGTTCTGGGATGCTAGGTGGACAGTCACTCCTGACAGGATATCCAAACTCTGACACGCTCCTGTAACGGCTGTATTTATGTGGCAGGACCAGTTGAAATTCCGGTTAATGTTCATGTTCTTCCCCCATCCTTTCTGTGTTCAGGACGTGACTCTCCCAATTTCAGTTTAGTTTGGAGATACAGTGGGAAAACAGGCCCTTTAATGAACCGAGTTGATTAGCGCTGCACACTAACACTATCTTACACACACTAGGGACAATTTTGCATTCATACCAAGCCAATTAACATACAAACCTGTACGTCTTTGGAGTGTGGGAGGAAACCGAAGATCTCCGGAGAAAACCCACGCAGTCATGGGAAGAACGTACAATCTGCATACAGTCGGCACCCGTAGTCGGGATCGAACCCGGGTCTCTGGCTCTGTAAGGCAGCAGCTCTACCGCTACACCACCATGCCCCCCTTCTGATGAAAGGTTTTTGATCTGAAACACATGAACTCTGCTCCTTTCTCCATCTCTTCAGATTCCACTTGGTTTACTGAGCATTTCAACCTTTTGAGTTTTTATTTCAGATTTTGAACATCGGCATTCCTGACTTTTTGCCTAATACGTTCTCATTTTGCTGTGCTTTGTTTTGTTAAGCAAAGAAACCATTTGCGACTTTTGAGGTGCAATCATATTTTTAGGATTGTTCTTTCGAAAACATCTGTTGCCTCAGCCGAAAGATTTTTTAATAAATTTAGAAATAATGAGCACTCCACAGTCTTATTCAGCAAAAACCTTTTATGCTTAGTTTTATTTGCTATGCATTTTAATTAACCATGCAATCGTTAGCATTTGAATAGTTTCTAAAATGTAAATTGTTACTGGATTTTACTTTTAATTTAAGTTTTAGATTTTAGATTTTTTTTTAGATTTAGAGATACAGTGCAGAAACAGGCCCTTCGGCCCACCGTGTCCGCGCCGCCCAGCGATCCCCGCTCATTAACACTACCCTACACCCACTAGGGACAATTTTTACATTTGCCCACCCAATTAACCAACAAAGCTGCACGTCTTTGGAGTGTGGGAGGAAAGCGAAGATCTCGGAGAAAACCCACGCAGGTCACGGGGAGAACGTACAAACTCCGTACAGACGGCGCCCGTAGTCAGGATCGAACCTGAATCTCCGGCGCTGCATTCGCTGTAAGGTAGCAACTCTACCGCTGCGCCACCGTGCCGCCCACAAGTTGAACAAATACTTGTTAATATTTCCAAAAGTCCTTTAAATGGAAATCAAAACAGCATGATGAAGATCATTGAAAATGGGCATGCATTTTATATTTGTGCCACCATTTCATTCGGAAAAGTAGTTTGAAGTTAATTTTAGTTTAGTTTAGTTTTAGTTTAGAGATACAGCGCAAGACAGGCCCTTCGGCCCACAGATTCCGCCGCGCCGACCAGCAATCCCCGCACACTAACATTATCCTACACACACTAGGGACAATTTACACATACACCAAGCCAATTAACCGAAGATCTTGGAGAAAACCCACACAGGTCACGGGGAGAACATATACAAACTCCGTGCAGACAGCACCCATAGTCGGCATCGAACCTGGGTCTCCGGTGCTGCAAGCGCCGTAAGACAGCAACTCTACCGCTGCGCCACCGTGCTCCCATTGTTACACAATGTGTTTCATCTGGGTAATTTTCATCTTGATGCTTTCAAGAGAGAGTTAGATAAAGCTCTTAAAGATAGCAGAGTTAAGGGATATGGGGAGAAGGCAGGAACGGGGTACTGATTGTGGATGATCAGCCATGATTACAATGAATGGCGGTGTTGGCTCGAGGGGCCGAGTGGCCTACTCCTGCACCTATTGCCTATTGTTTATTGTCTAATTTGACATCCATATTTCTACATGGGACTGTATTTGAATTTTAACTTTCTACCAAGTTTTGAAAGATTCCTTTGCTCATCACTATCAAACTCAGTGGCCAAGTCAAATTTTCATGGAGGTTTTTACCAACTTGAGGTTCAGTGTCAAACTTGGCTTGACTTTCAGAGCAATAGCTTGTATGTTTGATAAAGGATCAGGCAGTAACATAATAGAAACAACCATTTGATCGCAGAACAATTATCCCCCTGGTGTGTCGTGGTAAATGTCACCACAATGTCACTGAAACATTGCCAAAGAGCTGCAAAAAAAAGTGTCCAATGCATCAGTGAACATGATTTTTCCTTTTACTAATTTAGATTAATTCCCCAGACCAAGCATATTAATAGCATTTAAAGGACACCGGAGCCCAGGAAGTGCTGACTGAATAAAGCCCGGAGCTCTGAAATGGTTTAATGAAACAGTAGCAATTTATCATTTCAGTGAAGGCCAATGACAGTTAAATAAGGCCAGTTAGTGCAAGTCACTGTGAATAAACCGGAACTACGAATCTAATCTGTTGCATGCATTATGGTCATTCTTTAAACTTTGTTGAATTTCCGACATTTTATCCGTGTCAATGTGTGTCTGTATGCGTTGCCAATCTTCATTCTTTCCTCCCTCTCTGCCGCCCATCACAGCCTTTCATTGAACTGTGTAGCAAGGAACTGCAGATGCTGGTTTACGTGGAAGATTGACACAAAATGCTGGAGTAACTCAGCGAGACAGGGAGCAAACTCTGGAGAGAAGGAATGGGTGACGTTTCGGGTTGAGACCCTCCTTCATACTGGAGAAGTCTGAAGAAGGGCCTCGACCCGAGACATCGCCCATTCCTTCAATCCAGAGATGCTGCCTGTCCCGCCGGGTTACTCCAGCATTTTGTGTCCATCTTTCATCAACCTGTACGTTTGGGTTTCAGCCCCCAGATCTCATTAAAGCCTGGCCATACCCTGGGGGTATGGAGAGAAGGCAGGAACGGGGTACTGATTGAGAATGATCAGCCATGATCACATTGAATGGCGGTGCTGGCTCGAAGGGCCGAATGGCCTCCTCCTGCACCTATTGTCTATTGGACTAAAGAGATGCATTACAGAGGTGATATGAGAGTGGTTACTCTTGATATCAAGGCACCCTTGATTGAGTTCGGCATTGAAGAGACTTGGAAAATATGAGTCAATAGACAATAGACAATAGGTGCAGGAGGAGGCCATTTGGGCCTTCGAGCCAGCACCGCCATTCAGTGTGATCATGGCTGATCATTCTCAATCAGTACCCCGTTCCTGCCTTCTCCCCATACCCCCTGACTCCGCTATCCTTAAGAGCTCTATCTAGCTCTCTCTTGAATGCATTCAGAGAATTGGCCCCCACTGCCTTCTGAGGCAGAGAATTCCACAGATTCACAACTCTCTGACTGAAAAAGTTTTTCCTCATCTCAGTTCTAAATGGCCTACCCCTTATTCTTAAACCGTGTCCCCTTGTTCTGGACTCCCCCAACATTGGGAACATGTTTCCTGCCTCTAACGTGTCCAACCCCTTAATAATCTTATACGTTTCGTTTAGATCCCCTCTCATCCTTCTAAATTCCAGTGTATACAAGCCTAGTCGCTCCAGTCATTCAGGGAATTAACCGAGTCAAGGGTTAAACTCAAGGGTTAAAAAAAAGCCAATGGTTGTGGTCTTACTTGGTTTTTAACCCTGGTTATGTTGTTTCACCCTAGGGATCCCTACTCAGAGGTGATGTGGAAATACCTCCACAGAGCACAGCCTCGTGGTTCAAGGTGACGTCACAGCACCACCTTCTCAAGGGCAACAATGCTGGTCTCATGAGTGATCACAGCATCCCTATTAAATGTCAGTTTTAGTTTTAGAGATACAGCGCGGAAACAGGCCCTGCGGCCCACCGAGTCCGCGCCGACCAGCGATCCCCGCACACTAACACTTCCTTACACACACGAGGGACAACTTACAATTTTACCAGGCCAATTAACCTACAAACCTGCACGTCTTTGGAGCGTGGGAGGAAACCGAAGATCTCGGAGAAAACCCACGCAGGTCCCGGGGAGAACGTACAAACTCCGTACGGACAGCACCCGTGGTCGAGATGGAACCCGGGTCTCTGTCGCTGTAAGCGCTGTAAGGCAGCAACTCTACCGCTGCTCCCCAATATTAAAACAAGGGGAGCTGGTGCAGTTTCTTAGCATCGGTGAAGATTAAAATAACTGCAGGTGCTGGATATCCGAACAATAAGAACCGAAAATACAGGAAATGCTCAGGTCGGGCATAGCCCCTGTAGAAAAGAAAGCACTTCAAATCAGAGATCTTTTGTCAGAACCGGAAAAGAGAAAAAAATCTGACTATATTGTTGTAGAGGAAGCGTGGGTAGAAAAAAGGAGACATCTCTGACAGGGTGAGACCAAAGATTTACAGGGCCCTAGTGAGACCGCACCTGGAGCACTGTGTGCAGTTTTGGCCTCCAAATTTGAGGAAGGATATTCTTGCTATTGAGGGCGTGCAGCGTAGGTTTACTAGGTTAATTCCCGGAATGGCGGGACTGTCATATGTTGAAAGACTGGAGCGACTAGGTTTGTATACACTGGAATTTAGAAGGATGAGAGGGGATCTTATCGAAACGTATACAATTATTAAGGGGTTGGACACGTTAGAGGCAGGAAACATGTTCCCAATGTTGGGGGAGTCCAGAACCAGGGGCCACAGTTTAAGAATAAGGGGTAGGCCATTTAGAACAGAGATGAGGAAAAACCTTTTTAGTCAGAGAGTTGTGAATCTGTGGAATTCTCTGCCTCTGAGGGCAGTGGAGGCCAATTCTCTGAATACATTCAAGAGAGAGCTAGATAGAGCTCTTAAGGATAGCGCATGTCAGGGGGTATGGGAAGACGGCAGGAACAGGGTACTGATTGAGAATGATCAGCCATGATCACATTGAATGGTGGTGCTGGCTCGAAGGGCCGAATGGCCTTCTCCTGCACATATTTTCTATTGTCTATTGTCTATTGTCTATTATAAACGTGACATTTATAAATTTATGTTATCCTTATTTCCCTGTATTATGTGTAGCTAAAGCAGGGCTATGGGACAGTGTATACTAATAGAGTGAGAAAACCGAAGATAAAATAGAGAGAGAAACTAGCGATTCACTTGCACTTCAGTAACAAAAATAAACGTCATCCACAGTTTATACTGTGCAGGAAGGAACTGCAGATGCTGGCTGAAACCGAAAATAGACACAAAGTGCTGGAGTGACTCAGCGGGACAGGCAGCACCTCTGGAGAGAAGGAATGGGTGACGTTTCGGGTCGACACCCTTCCTCAGAGGCTTGTTTATACTCCCGCACGCTGAAGAAACTAAATACAAGTCGGGTGATTGTTTTGTGGAATAGCTGTGCGCATTTCACAAGCGTGTCCCTGGTCTTCCAGTTGCCTGTAACTGTAATCTCACATCCCAGCTCTGGGCAAGCTTGACGAACAACATGCCATCTGCTACCCGGGCACATGACAGCAATCTGGGGTAGGAAAATAACTGCAGATGTGGTTCTGATCGAAGGTAGGCACAAAATGCTGGAGTAACTCAGCGGGTCAGGCAGCATCTCAGGAGAGAAGGAATGGGTGACGTTTCGGGTCGAGACCCTTCTTCAGACTGATGTCAGGGGGGCGGGACAAAGGAAGGATACAGGTGGAGACAGGAAGATAGAGGGAGATCTGGGAAGGAGGAGGGGAAGAGAGGGACAGAGGAATTATCTAAAGTTGGAGAAGTCGATGTTCATACCGCTGGGCTGCAAGCTGCCCAGGCGAAATATGAGGTGCTATGATACTTCAGATAGTTCCTCTTTTCCCTCCCCCTTCCCAGTCTTCCCACTGTCTCCCTGTCTCCAACTACATCGTATCTTTGTCCCGCCCCCTCCCCTGACATCAGTCTGAAGAAGGGTCCCGACCCAAAATGTCACCCATTGCTTCTCTCCTGAGATGCTGCCTGACCCGTTGAGTTACTCCAGCATTTTGTGTCTACAGCATCCTGGAATTTCTCCACCTTTAGCTAACTCGTGCTTTCTCCCTGTTGCATTACAACTGGTAATTTCTGCCAGTTAGCCTCCTGTGATTTGGCACAGTTTTACTTTCTCCAGTTAAATCCATTGTCCATATTACTTCACAAGACTACTTCTAGTAAGCCTATAAGGAACACGGATTATTCCTCTCTGTGTGTTTTTCTCTAGTTCACTTCATATGCCTTCGTGTTGCCACCAACCTAGCCGTCAGACTGATGCAGTGATCACGAAAGTTCATCTGAGAAGATTCAGCACGTTTGCACAAGGATTCTCTCAGACTGATGCACTGTGGAAAGCGTGTAGGAAAGAACTGCAGATGCTGGTTTAAATCGAAGAAAGACACAAAATGCTGGAGTAACAGGGCAGCATCTCTGGAGAGGAGGAATGGGGGATGTTTTGGGTCAAGATCCTTCTTCAGACTTCATGGGGAAAGGGTCGAGATGGGTTGACCCGAAGTGTCACCCATTCCTTCCCTCCAGAGATGCTGCCTGTCCCGCTGAGTTACTCCAGCATTTTGTGTCTGTCTTCGCACTACAGAAGGTATGCTGCTGGGATGCTCGCAGCCTGGTATTGATCTGCCCTGCCATCACCGCCTGAACCCATAGAGAGTGGTGAACACAGCCCAGTCCACTCCAGGCTCGTCACTCCCTCCCACCCAGTCCATCTGCAGGATGCATGCGTCAGGGAGGCTGAAAGTATTTTCAAGGATTCTTGCAACTCTGGCCATTTCCTTTTCTCTCTTCCACCTCCTGGGAGAGGATACAGGAGCTTGAAAGTGTGGACATCCAAATTTAAGAACAGTTTCTTCCACGCTGCTATCAGACTCCTGAAACAATCACTTCTTTCACACTCCCAACCTGATGGTGCTGCCACACACTCTCACTGACGAAGGATCTCGACCCAAAACGTCACCCATTCCTTCTCTCCAGAGAGGCTGCCGAAGTTACCCCAGCTTTTGTGTGCCAACTCTATCTCATTTGGTTAGTATGTATTTTGCATTACTTCAGTGAAATACAATCCCATGCACTATTCTGCTTTTGTTTTTGGATTTGCTGTTGCGTTTATTGTCGTATCGATCACTGCCAAGTATACATTGTACTCCTTGAGCTTGATGCAAAACAGGAATTTCATTGCACCCCGGTGAAACTAACTGAACCTAAATCTGAAGGTAGACACGAAAAGCTGGACTAACTCGGCGGGTCAGGCAGCATCTCTGGAGAGAAGGAATGGGTGTCGGTTCGGGACGAGACCCTTCTTCAGACTTCAGGGGGAAAGTGAACGAGGGATATAGACAATGATGTAGAGAGATTTAGATTTAGATTTACAGCGCGGAAACAGGCCCTTCGGCCCACCGAGTCCGCGCCGCCCAGCGATCCCCGCACATTAACACTATCCTACACGCACTAGGGACAATTTTTTACATTTACCCAGTCAATTAACCTACATACCTGTACGTCTTTGGAGTGTGGGAGGAAACCGAAGATCTCGGAGAAAACCCACACAGGTCACGGGGAGAACGTACAAACTCCGTACAGACGGCGCCCATAGTCAGGATTGAACCTGAGTCTCCGGCGCTGCATTCGCTGTAAGGCGGCAACTCTACCGCTGCGCCACCGTGCCGCCGATGTAGAACAATGAATGAGAGATATGCAATAAAAGTAACAAAAAAGTAACAAATCTGCCTACGTCAAGACTCATTAATCTGACCCTCACTATCCTGGCGTATTCACTTTCCTATACTAAATTGTGTCTTAATGAAGCATAAACATACGTCTTAATCTGATGATTCATATTCCGATATCAATGGCTTCTCTAACTTTAGATAGCTCCTCTGTCCCTTTCTCTTCCCCTCCCCTTCCCAGTTCTCCCACTGTCTTCCTGTCTCCACCTATATCCTTTCTTTGTCCCGCCCCCACCCCTGACATCAGTCTGAAGAAGGGTCTCGACCCGAAATGTCACCCATTCCTTCTCTCCTGAGATGCTGCCTGACCCGCTGAGTTACTCCAGGTATTGTGATGCCTTCAATTTATACCAGCATCTGCAGTTATTTTCCTACATAACCTTCCGATATCGAGGAATCGAAGAAGCACAACAAGCCCACGCCAACAGAAGTCTCTACTGCTTAGAAGATTTGTGTTTATACAAGTAAAATTATTTTTTAGTTTGTTATAAATGTTTTAACATTTCAATGAATATTTAAACCTTAATTCTTAAACCTTAAACCTTGGCGGCACAGTGGCGCAGCAGTAGTGTTGCTGCTCGTGAGAGACCCGGGTTCGATCCCGACTACGGGTGCTGTCTGTACGGAGTTTGTACGTTCTCCACGTGACCTGCACAGGTTTTCTTCCGAGATTTTCGGTTTTGCCCCACACTCCAAAGGAGTACAGGTTTGTAGGTTAATTGACTTGGTATAAAAATGTAAGAAATTTTCCCTAGTGTGTGTAGGATAGTGTTAATGTGTGGGTATCAGTGGTCGGTACGGACCTGGTGGGCCGAAGGGCCTGTTTCCGTGCTAACCTAAGCTAACCTAAACAGAACTTATTTACTGATTATTTTTAATCTTCTACAAAATGGTTGCATTTTTTAATTCATATAAAAGGAATAACAAACATTGCTTCAAAAAATATGCGTATGTATGTTTTTACCATTAACATATTTATGTATGTTATTACATATGTTATGGGTGGGAAAGAAAGCTGCAGATGCTGGTTTAAATTAAAGGTAGACACAAAAGGAGTAACTCAGCGGGTCAGGCAGCATCTCTGGAGAGAAGGAATGGGTGACGTTTCAGGTTGAGACCCTTCTTCAGACTGAATAACATATGCTATGTTTGTTATAGAAAACATTTTTAATCATAAAGTTACATGTCAATATATGCTGTGCTTACAACATTAGAAACTTGTCACTCATTGTCAGACAGTTATGTCCAAGATCGTAAAATTAGATAATCCGATTTATTTGATAATCTGACATATACAATGCATAACGGATTGGTTTGGATTAACACGCATCTACTGTATTTATTTGTCTCAAGTATACCATGTGGTAACAGGATTTACACTCGAATCAGTTTCTGGAGGTGAGAATTCACCAAAATTTCTCATTGGATTTATTAATGTTCACCACATTCATAACCTCTTGTTTTGGATTCCCCTACAAATGGAACCATTCTATTAATATGCCAAGTTTATCAAACACTTCCACAGTGTGAAAGATGCACATGAGAGGACATATCTCAGCTTTGCAGAGAAATGTGAGGTGTTGCATTTTGGGACGTTGAACAAGGGCAGGACCTACGCAGTGTACGGGAGGCCTCTGGGTAGTGTTGTAGAGCAGAGGGATCTAGGAGTGCAGGTGCATGGTTCCTTGAAGGTCGAGTCGCAGGTAGATAAGGTGGTCAAAATGACTTTTGGCACATTGGCTTTCATCAGTCAGAGTATTGAGTATAGAAGTTGGGAAGTCATTGTTGCAGTTGTATAAGACACTGCTGAGACCACATTTAGAGTATTGTGTGTGTTCAGTTCTGGGCACCATGTTATAGGTAAGATTTTGTCAAGCTTGAAAGGGTTCAGAAAGGATTTACGAGGATGTTGCCAGGACTAGCTCAGGGTCTGAGCTATAGGGAGAGGTTGAGTAGGTTGGGTCTCTATTCCTTGGAGCGCAGGAGGATGAGGGGTGATCTTATTGAGGTGTACAAAATCATGAGAGGAATAGATCGGGTAGATGCACAGAATCTCTCGCCCAGAGTAGGGGAATCGAGGACCAGACGACATAGGTTCAAGGTGAAGAGGAAAAGATTTAATAGGAATCTGAGGGGTAACTTTTTCACACAAAGGGTGGTGGGTGTATGGAACAAGCTGCCAAACGTGGTAGTTGAGGCTGGGACTATCCCAACGTTCAAGAAACGGTTAGACAGGTACACGTTTGGAGGGATATAGACCAAGCGCAGACAGGTGAGGCTAGTATAGCTGGGACATGTTGTCCGGTGTGGGCAAGTTGGGCCGAAGGGCCTATTTTCCACACGGAATCACTCTATGACTCTATGACTGTCCTCTACAAAAAAGTGCCTCTTTCTGGTTTACAATTAAAAAGAAGGTAGGGATATAGATATGAGAAAGAGCAGCACAACGACACAGTAGTAGAGATGCTGCCTCACATCACCAGAGACATAGAAACATAGAAAGTAGGTGCAGGAGTAGGCCATTCGGCCCTTCGAGCCTGCACCGCCATTCAATATGATCATGGCTGATCATCCAACTCAGTATCCTGTACCTGCCTTCTCTCCATTAAATTGACTTCATGGTCTGCAGAGACATTTGTGGGTCAAAGAGCCTTTTACTGGGTTGTACTGTTCTATCAGACATTTACTTCGGGCATTCTATCTTACACACCTCTTACATAGGGCAGCACTGTGGCTCAGCAGTATTGTTGCTGCCTTACAGTGCCAGAGGCCCGGGTTCCATCCTGACTGTACCGAGTTTGTACGTTCTCCCAGGGACCTGTGAGTGTTTTCTCCAGGTGCCCTGATTTCCTCTCACAGTCCAAAGACGTGCAGGTTTGTAGGTAAATTGTAGGTTAAATTGTAAATTGTCCCTAGTGTGTATAGGATAGTGTTATCGCTGGTTGGTGCAGACCTGGTGGGCCGAAGGGCCTGTTTCCGCACTGTTTCTCTAATCTAAACAAAAAAATTCTAACTTAAGTCACTAAATTGCAAAATAGAGCACAAGTCATCCAAATCATTAAGAAAAACCAACAGGAATTCTTAATCAGAAGTCAGAAAACCTACCAAAAGGCTAAAACGGAGAAAGATATTTCCTGTAAAAGTAATGTTAGGATGAGATATGTATTACTATTTTAGAGATGCGACATGGAAACAGGCCCTTCGGCACGCCGTGTCCATGCCAACCATCGATCACCCATACACTAGTTCTATGTTATCCCACTTTCACATCCTGCACACTGGAGGCAATTTACAGAAGCCAATTAACCTACAAACCTGCACGTCTTTGCAACGTGAGAGGAAATCAGAGCGCCCGGAGAAAACCCACACAAGAACGTATAAACGCCACACAGTCAGCGCCCGTAGTCACGTTCAAACCCGGGTCTTTTAGGA
The DNA here is from genome assembly GCF_053455715.1 of Rhinoraja longicauda. Lineage (NCBI taxonomy): Eukaryota > Metazoa > Chordata > Chondrichthyes > Rajiformes > Arhynchobatidae > Rhinoraja > Rhinoraja longicauda. The sequence goes on along the minus strand of NC_135954.1, from coordinate 107,329,498 downwards.
CCGAGATGAGAAAGTTTTTTTTCACACAGAGAGTGGTGAATCTGTGGAATTCTCTGCCACAGAAGGTAGTTGAGGCCAGTTCATTGGCTATATTTAAGAGGGAGTTAGATGTGGCCCTTGTGGCTAAAGGGATCAGGGGGGTATGGAGAGAAGGCAGGTACAGGATACTGAGTTGGATGATCAGCCATGATCATATTGAATGGCGGTGCAGGCTCGAAGGGCCGAATGGTCTACTCCTGCACCTATTTTCTATGTTTCTATGAAAGATATGCAAAAAAGTAACGATGATAAAGGAAACAGGCCATTGTTAGGTGTTGGGTGAAGAGAGAAGCTGGTGCGACTTGGGTGGGGGAGGGATGGAGAGAGAGGGAATGCCGGGGTTACTTGAAGCGAAATATGAGATGCTGTTCCTCCAATTTGTGTTTGGCCTCACTCTGACAATGGAGGAGACCTTGGACAAAAAGGTCAGTGTGGGAATGGGATGAGGAATTAAAGTGTTTGGCAACCGGGAGATCAGTTCGGCCCAGGCGGACTGAGCGAAGGTGTTCAGCGAAACCATCGCCCAGTCTACGTTTGGTTTCGCCGATGTATAAGAGTCCACATCTTGAACAATGGATACAGTCAATGAGGTTGGAGGAGGGTGTAAATGAACCTGTGCCTAACCTCTGCCTTCAAGATTCTCAGCCTCCTTTTGAACTGAGAGAGGATGAGAGATTCAAAAAGAGCATCTGAAGAAAGGCCCTGTCCCAAACGTTGACCGATCTATGTTCTCCAGTGATGCTGCCTGAACCACTGAGTTATTCCTGCACTTTGTGTTTTTGCTCATGATTCCAGCATCTGCAGTTCTTTGAGTCTATTTAAATTAGTCCCTTCCCAACCACAAGTCATCTATAAATTCCCCAAAGACCAGTATTCCTTTCCCAGCCAACGCCATTGATCAGCTTATTTCATTGTCACATGCACTGAGGAACAGTGAAACTATCCAGTCTGCAGAAAGACAAACCATGATTACAATCGAGCCATTTATAGTGTATAGATATATGATGAGGGAATAACATTTAGTGCAAGGTAAAGCCAGCAAAGTCCGATCAAGGCTAATCCGAGGGTCACCAAAGAGGTAGATAGTAGTTCAGCCCTGCTCTCTGGTTGTGGTGGGATGATTCAGTTGCCTGATAACAGCTGGGAAGAAACTGTCCCTGAATCTGGAGGTGTGCGTTTTCACACTTCTATATCTTTTTCCTGATGGGAGAGGGGATTAATTATGCACCAATCATTTTGCAGTTGAAAATATTCTTGCAGTGTGCAATTTGGATGTTGCATCTAATGGCGAAGCATCTCTGGCGAGAAGGAATGGGTGACGTTTCGGGTCGAGACCCTTCTTTAGACTGATGTCAGGGGAGAGGGAGATACATAGATAAGGAAGTGTAAGGTGTGAAAACAGGACAAAGGGGATGAGGCTCAAGGAACATCTGCAGTTCCTTCCTACACAACTATCTCCTTTGTCTTGCTAACATTGAGGGGGAGAGGTTACAGTCCTGACACAAAGTTAATAACTTTTCTATCTCCTTCTTGAATTCCATCTCATGGTTGTTTGTGATGCAGTGGTGTCATCTGCAAACATGTAGATGGAGTTAGAGACGAATTTTGTCATACAGTCTAGTGTGTAGGGAGTGAGTAGGGGACGGAGAATGCATCCTCGTGTGGCATTGGTGTTTAGTTTAGTTTAGAGAAACAGCGCGGAAACAGGCCCTTCGGCCCACCGAGTCCGCGCCGACCAACGATCCCCGCACACTAACGCTCTCCTTCTGCGAGGGACAATTTATGCATACACCAAGCCAACCAACCTACAAACCTGTACGTCTTTGGAATGTGGGAGTAAACCGAAGATCTCGGAGAAGACCCACGCAGGTCACGGGGAGAACGTACAAACTCCCTAGAAACAGCACCCGTAGTCCGGATCGAACCCGGGTCTCTGGCGCTGTAAACGCTGTAGTGCAGCAACTCTACCGCTGCGCCACCGTGCCGACCACTGTGTTGCCTTACTGTGTCACCGTGCTTGTAAATCAGCATCTGGGCCATTCTTAGCCATTGGAACCTAATCAGATGTACAGCACTTTGGTCAACGTGGGTTGTTTTTAAATGTGCTATACAAATAAAATTGACTTGACTTGACGTGACGTGTGTGGCCAAAAATATGAAAAATTGTGGAATACATCTCTTCTAATTCTGAAAGCACTACAGGTATATTGTTTTGCATTGTGTATATGACTTATATATGTCAAAGTTTATCAAGTCAAATTTTTATATGTTATGCCGACAATGTTTATTTAGGGTCCGAGGTCAAATATGGCTGGTCACGTGTGTGACCTCACACGGAAGCAGTTTTTTCCATAAGTTTTATCTTACAAACTCTGTGAATTTTAAAAAGCTAGAATGTTCATATCTTTAGCAGACATGCATTATAGTTCTGTAGGTAGGAAAATAGCAACGAATAAGATTAATCTCTCGTTAAATAATTTTTTTAATGTGTTACTTTATGTGATTACTTTCAGTCTGAAGAAGGGTCTCGGCCCGAAACGTCACCCATCCCTTCTCTCCCGAGATGCTGCCTGACCTGCTGAGTTACTCCAGCATTTTGTGAATAAATACCCTTCGATTTGTACCAGCATCTGCAGTTATTTTCTTACAACATCTTTAGCAGACATGCACTATAGTTCTGTAGGTAGGAAAATAGCAACGAATAAGATTAATCTCTCGCAATAATTCTTTAAATGCATGACTTTATGTGATGGTGTCTGGTCACGTGTGTGACATTGTGGTTCACTTTCCGAAGAATGGCCCATCTGCAGCTCCATGGATCTCGAGTTTCCTTCTCCTTTTCTTCACCTTTCCCAATGGACCTCCTCCCTCTTGGTTCCATCTCCCCATCATTTCCCACCCTGCCTGGTTCCAGCTAACACTTACCAGACTCTGCCCGAGCCCACGTGGACCTCTTCCAGCGTTTGATTCTTGTTTCTCACGGGTCGGAAATGGAAATAGAAAGGGAGTTGTCAGTTTGCTGGGAGAGCTCTACTGATATTGACCTGTGAGTCAATAGGCGATAGAGGAACAGATATTTTGGACAAATAGCAGTGAGATATGATGAAAAATATATATTTACATTACTCAGGGATTTTTATTTCCCCATTATTAAATGTATTTTCAGTAGTATTCAAGGAGTGTCCTGGAGAGTTTGTTGTCACAGAAGATAGACACAAAATGCTTGGGTAACTCAGCAGGACAGGCAGCATCTCTGGATTGAAGGAATGGGTGACGTTTCAGGTATCTGTTGAATGTACCTGCAGAGACTACTGCCATCACTGAAGAGTTGGTTGGATGTATGTATGTTGCGGGCCAATGCTATAACTGAAAATCAGCATTATTTTGTCTTCTTGCTACGGAAATTATAATGGGAATATAAATGTGTTTGACACAAGACAGCCCAGGGGAGACTTGCACAATTCCATTTCAATTAGAATTTAATCTAAATTTGCAGGTTGAACAAATCATAAGGTTATAAGATCAAAAGTGATAGGAGCAGAATTAGGCCATTCGGCCCATCAAGTCTACTCCACCATTCAATCATGGCTGATCCATCTCTGCCTTCTAACCCCATTTTCCTGCCTTCTCCCCATAACCCCTGACACCTGTACTAACCAACAATCTAACTAATTTTGCCTTAAAAATATCCACTGATTGGACCGCCATAGCCTTCTGTGGCAAATTATTCCACAAATTCACCACCCTCTGCCTAAAGAAATTCCTCCTCATCTCCTTCCGAAAGGAACCTCCTTTAATTCCAGCACCGCCATTCAATGTGATCATGGCTGATCATTCTCAATCAGTATCCCGTTCATGCCTTCTCCCTATACCCCCTGACTCCGCTATCCTTAAGAGCTCTATCCAGCTCTCTCTTGAATGCATTCAGAGAATTGGCCTCCACTGCCTTCTGAGGCAGAGAATTCCACAGATTTACAACTCTCTGACTGAAAAAGTTTTTCCTCATCTCAGTTCTAAATGGCCTACCCCTTATTCTTAAACTGTGGCCCCTTGTTCTGGACCCCCCCCAACATTGGGAACATGTTTCCTGCCTCTAACGTGTCCAATCCCTTAATAATCTTATACGTTTCGATAAGATCTCCTCTCATCCTTCTAAATTCCAGTGTATACAAGCCTAGTTGCTCCAGTCTTTCAACATACGACAGTCCCGCCATTCCGGGAATTAACCTAGTAAACCTACGCTGCACGCCCTCAATAGCAAGAATATCCTTCCTCAAATTTGGAGACCAAAACTGCACACAGTACTCCAGGTTCGGTCTCATTAGGGCCCTGTACAACTGCAGAAGGACCTCTTTGCTCCTATACTCAACTCCTCTTGTTATGAAGGCCAACATTCCATTGGCTTTCTTCACTGCCTGCTGTACCTGCATGCTTCCTTTCAGTGACTGATGCACTAGGACACCCAGATCCCATTGTACATCCCCTTTTCCTAACTTGACACCATTCAGATAATACTCTGCTTCCTGTTCTTACCACCAAAGTGGATAACCTCACACTTATCCACATTAAACTGCATCTGCCATGCATCCGCCCACTCACACAACCTGTCCAAGTCGAGACCCTTCTTCAGACTGAGGTAAATTCTGCCTCTGTACAAAGCCTGGTGCTCAGTTGCTGCATCCTGTTTGTTCAGCAGTTGCTATTCATAAGGTCGCGACCATACGTTTTATTGCAAAACAAGATGGTCACATTGTCCTTACTTGCAACCGCAACATCACTAAAACGTCCTCCTTGAACGTGCCTCATTGTATTAACCTGCCTTGCGTTGTTATTTTCCTAATGGTTTTCCCTATTACCGAGATTGATACTTTATTCAGCCTCTGGAGCTTACTTTGGTCTCATCTTGTGCCTCGTGTGTGATCTCAGGCAGTAGCTGCACAGTCCCTCTTGCTTTCCATGCAGTTACTACACATCGGTTGCATTTGCTCGAGTATGACCTTATGTATGTTTATTTTTTTTCCCCTTAGTACCTAATCAGATGTGCAGCACTTTGGTCAACGTGGGTTGTTTTTAAATGTGCTATACAAATAAAATTGACTTGACTTGACTTGACTTATAAGCCGCGTTCCGACATCTCATTGACTTCCGCGTGCAACTGCCTCTCACCTGACCACAGTGCTGAACAAAAGACAGCAAATGCCTCTCGATGGAACGACCCAACTGCTTATTCCTCCTCTTTTCTTGTCCCACCAAACGTGGAGCGTGAACAGAAGACGTTGACCCCAAATGCTCTCATCTGGTCCCTCTCCAGCGTCAAGGTTTTGGACGCCTTCTTGCCACCAATATCAACAGCAGCTCAACTTTCTCCAGTGCTTTTCCAATGGTGCATCTCAGTACCCTGCTCCCACACAGCCTTGCTGGTATATGTGGATAGTCGAACATTGTCTTTCATTGGCGGGACTTATCCAAAGTCATGTCCGTATAGTCTCGCCCTATTACAGAACAATCTGTGGCAGGATCCAAACTCAAGAGTCAAGAGGGTCAAGAGTGTTTTATTGCCACGTGTCCCAAAACGGAACAATTAAATTATTACTTGCAAGAGCATAACAGAAACCGTAAACATGTGTAGGGAGGAAGTGCAGATGCTTGTTTAAACCGAAGATAGACACAAAACGCTGGAGTAACTCAGCGGGTCAGACAGCATCGCTGGAGAAAAGGAATAGGTAACCTTTCGGGTCTGAGAGTCGGGGAAACATGGAACTCTGAACATCGAACCTGGAACCCACAATAAACAACAGAAAAATATTACACACACACAGAGACACCGAGATCAAAAATAATGCCCCCAAGTCCTTGTAGTTTGGAGCTTATTTGGACGTTGTAGTGCTTAGTAGCCTGATGGTTGTAGGAAAGAATCTGCTCTTGAACCTGGATGTTACAGTTTTCAGGCTCCTGTACCTTCCTCCCAATGGCAGGAGTGAAGAGAGTGTGGCAGGGTCTCTGATGGTGCTGGTTGCCTTTTTGAGCCAGCGACTCTTCTAGATCCCTTTGACGGTGAAGAGGTCAGTACCAGTGATGGGCTGGGAAATGGACACCAACTTCTGCAATGTTCTTCATTCCTGGCCGTTTGAGTTGTCTGAGACAGACAGTCAATGAACAAACAGGGCAGCACGGTGGCACAGCGGTAGAGTTGCTGCCTTACAGTGCCCACAGCGCCTACAGCACCAGAGACCCGGGTACGATCCCAACGACGGTTGCTGTCCGTACGGAGATCGCACGTTCACCCCGTGACCTCTGTGGATTTTCTCCAAGATCTTCGGTTTCCTCCCACACTCCAAAGACGTACAGGTTTGTATGCTAATTGGCTAGGTATAAGTGAAAATTGTCCCTAGTGCGTATAGGATGGTGTTAATGTGCGGGGATCGCTGGTCGGCGCGGACTCGGTGGGCCAAAGGGCCTGTTTCTGCGCTGTATCTCTAAACTAAATTAAAACACAAGGGATAAATCCATTTCGTCTTCTCTTTGCCAATATAGCTTACGTCACGAGTCAATGATATGACCACACGCCACACTATTAATTTAAAAAGAAATAGAAAAACCTATAAAGGCACAGTAGATCAGGCTGCAGTTGTAGAGAGCAATACAGAGTTAATGTTTCAGGTCCTGGATCTTTATCAGAACCATTGCAAATCATCGATGAAGGGTCAAATGATGTATCCAACGGGACCTTGATCAACTGGTCCAAGGGATGGCAGAAGGAGTTTAACTCAGATAAATGCAAAGTGTCGCGGGTCGACCTGCGGTCGGCGGCCGATGAGAGCGTGGGGGGATCTGCCGGGAGGGGGGGGGGAAAGAACAATGGAGGATCCGGCAGGGGGGTATGGACGTGAGAGGGAGGGGGATGAACAATGGACAATGGAGGACCCGGCATGGGGGGATCGCTGTGGGGGAGGGGGGGTGGGGAGAATGAAGGAGGACCCAGCATACTTTGTAACTCTGTCAGCGCCCTTTACGTGGCGACTATTTGCATACCTTGGGTAAGCAAGCAAAGAATTTCACTGCGCTTGTCACATGTTACAATAAAGTATTCCATTCCATCCCGATAAGACAAACCAGGCCAGGACTTTCACTGAGCCAGTAGGGTGCTGGGGAGTGGTGTTGCAGAACAGAGAGATCTAGTTCTCTGAAAGTGGCAACGCAGGGAGATGAAGACGGCATTTAGTACGATTTCCTTCATCAGTCAATGCATGGAGTACAGGAGCTGGAATGTTCCATTACAGCTGTACAAGGCGCTTGTACATTTGTACCGTTTTGGTTCCCCCCCTAGAAGATGTCATCAAATTGGAAAGATTGCAAAAGAGATTTATGAGAACCTTGCTCGTTCTGGAGAACTTGAGTTATAAGGGGAGATTGGACAGGCTGGGGTGCAGGAAACTGAGGGGTAGTTTGTAAAACCATGAAGGGCATGAGATAAGATGGATAGCCACAGTCTTTTCCCCAAAGTTGGGGAGACTAAAACGAGAGGGCACGAATTTAAGGTGTGAGGAGACAGATTAAAAAGGGACAACTGTTTCCACACAGAAGGTGGGTAAAAATCTGGCATTTAAGACGTTTTAAATTGCTACATAAATAGGAAAAGTTTGAAGAGATATGGCCCAGGTGCAGGCAAGTGGGACTAGCTCTATTAAGTAACTCGGTCGGCATGGCAGAGTTGGGCTGAAGGGCCTGTTTTCTGTACTGTATGAATCGATGGTTCCAAGTGAACAGTCTAAATCCTGGCCCTATCTTACCTGGGACTGAAATATTAATTCTGTTTCACTTTTCATATCTGCTGCCTGATATGTTGAGTGTTTCCACCTTTTTCAGTTTTCTATTTCAGATCCAACATCTACAGTTTTTTAAAATTATAAATATAATTATGTAATTGGGAAAAGCCAACATTTTGGTAGAGGTATGCTCCAACTTTCACTGAGCCCATTTAAAGAAGCCTACAATTATAAATCTGATTATAATTATAATTGTGGGTTCCTTTAAATGGCCTTTGTGAATGTTGGAGCAAACCTCTACCAATTTGTTGGCTTTTACCACCCACAGCTCATTGCGTATTGCTTATCATCATTGCAGCCTTCTATAATACAAACAGGAAAATCATGTCCAAACATTCCAACTAATCACCAAATCCCTCGCAAACTTTCTCATCTGTTTCCAGCTTTCCAATATATACCGAACAGCCAAAACATTATGACCACTGACAGGTGAAGTAAATAACATTGATTATCTTGTTACAATGGCACCTGTCAAGGGGTGGGATATATTAGGCAGCAAGTGAACAGTCAGTTCTTGAAATTGATGTGTTGGATGCAGGAGAAATGGGCAGGAGTAAAGACCTGAGCGACTTTGACAAGGGCCAAATTGTTATGGCCAGACGACTGGGTCAGAGCATCTCTGAAACGGCAAGGCTTATGGGGTGCTCCTGGTCAGCAATGGTGAGTACCTACCTACAGTGGTCCGAGGAGGGACAAACCACAAACCGGCGACAGACAGGGTGTTGGGCGCCCAAGGCTCATCGATGCGCGAGGGCAACGAAAGCTATCCCGTCTGGTCCGAACCGACCGAAGGTTGACTGTGGCACAAGTCACAGAAAATTGTAATGGTGGTCACGGGAGGAATGTGTCACAATACACAGTGCATCACACCCTGCTGCCTATGGGGCTGCACACGGAGGACCAACAGCATATTAGGCAGGTGGTCATAATGTTTTGGCTCATCAGGTCATAATGTTTTGGCAGATTGGTATATATCCCTTCCTTCACTATTTCTGGCATCTTGTCTTCAGCCCTTGCTTGGCATGTGCTAATCTTATTTTAGTTTCAACTAATGTCTTCTGTTGCACCAAGTCTTTTGCAATGTTGTAAAGTTACCCAGTTTTACTCTCCACAGCCAAGGGCTTCCATTCAAACCCTTCCTCGTCACTAGTGCAGCGTATTGGACTTTCCTGAAGTGGTCACGAGCAGTGCTTCAACTATTTCAGTGTCACTCACCCTTGAGCCTTTATCACAAAATTTCATTCACCCTCGACTAAATTCTCTTATGTTTTTTGGCAAATTTTTGTCTTATTCTCCCCTGTGTGAAAAAATATATATAAAGACCTGAATAAATTAAGTCATTCACCCCTCTAGTTTCATTCACCCCAAAATAATTTCATTCACCCTTGGGTGAACCATTCACCAGTTTAATAAGCGCTGGGGTAGAGTATCGCTTTCACTTGCTCACTGAGCCATGAAGCATCAAGTGAACACTGGTTATTATGGCAGCCATTTGAAATGGCAAGCAATGTACAATGATGTTACAGGAAGTGGCACAGTCACCATATGAATACAGTCTTTTACGGTACTTGCACATCACCAACCTTTGTAACTACTATCTACACACCATCATTCCAACCTCAAGTTTACATTTTAGCAACAGATATCAGAGACCCTTCTGTAAATGGCTTCTGGTGTTATGTTAGCTTTCTATGTAGTGATTCCATCTCCTCAATAAATGGCAGACGGTGATAAAGCCTTCAATAGTAAATCGAATTTCTCAGAGACTCGTGTGACAAATACCAATGTGCATCCATTATTTATTCACAAAATGCTGGAGTAACTCAGCAGGTCAGGCAGCATCTCGGGAGAGAAGGAATGGGTGACGTTTCGGGTCGAGACCCTTCTTCAGACTGATGTCAGGGGGGCGGGACATAGGAAGGATATAGGTGGAGACAGGAAGATAGAGGGAGATCTGGGAAGGAGGAGGGGAAGGGAGGGACAGAGGAACTATCTGAAGTTGGAGAAGTCGATGTTCATACCACTGGGCTGCAAGCTGCCCAGGCGAAATATGAGGTGCTGTTCCTCCAATTTCCGGTGGGCCTCACTATGGCACTGGAGGAGGCCCATGACAGAAAGGTCAGACTGGGAATGGGAGGGGGAGTTGAAGTGCTCGGCCACCGGGAGATCAGTTTGGTTAATGCGGACCGAGCGCAGGTGTTCAGCGAAGCGATCGCCGAGCCTGCGCTTGGTTTCACCGATGTACCATCTGCAGTTATTTTCTTATACTGCATCCATTATTTGCAAGGTTCTTGCCCGAACGCTGCACCTTAATAAGTACAGCAAGCATCTGATACCAATTTGTTCAGGGTTATCGCCTTGTTCATTATAAATCAGTTACTTTGCTTACTTGTGAATAAGAATTGACAAGAAAAAGATACGTTGAAAATACTTCTAATTTGGCAGGGCTCGTGTTCGTTTATAGACGAAAAAGGGGTTAGATACTTAAACAGCACCTCCCGTGACTTCAGGCCACACCAAAGCACTTTGCAACCAATTAAGTTTTTGAAGGTAATGAAGTTTTGAAGTTTTTGAACATAATTGGAAGATTGGCCAGAATATCCTGCATCCTCCTTGCAACATAGTGAGAGATGGTTTTAGTTTGAAGAAGCCATGCTTAATGAACTGAGTCAACCCACTTGCAAGTCTGATATCAAACCGGAGAAGTCTCTGGTGCTTCAGGGCACTGGGATGCACTGGAAGTAGACATTTATCACTGGGAAATAATACTGCAAACAAGAGCCAAATCAGCTTTGGGTGTACAACATTTGGTGGCACAGCGGTAGAGTTGCTGCCTTACAGAACCAGAGAACCGGGTTGGATCCTGACCACAGGTGCTGTCTGCGTGGAATTTGTACGTTTTCCCTGTGACCTGCGTGGGGGTTTTCTCCGAGATCTTCGGTTTCCTCCCACACTCAAACACGTACAGGTTTGTAGGTTAATTGGCTTGGTATAACTGTAAAATTATCCCTAGTGTGTGTAGGATAGTGTTAATGTGCCGGGGTCGCTGGTCGGTGTGGACTCGGTGGGCCGAAGGGCCTGTTTCCGCGCTGTGAACTGTAACTAAAACATTTTCTATACTGGAAAGCTAATAGCTGATTAAAGTCTCCGCAGAGTTACACACGCCAAGTGTATAGGACACATTTGACAAATCTTCTACATACGAGGTTTTCTCAGTGGTGTGGTTGGGCCATTCTAAACTGGGGAACCCACACAAGGGAAATCAAGCCAATCAAAAGAAACAAATCGGTCAAATAATGTAAAAATATCTAAGGCTGCGAATAAAATTTGGACCACTTTACCTCAATTTCCTATCGCTAGCCAGTCAATGATCAACATCCTTTTTAGACAGGCATTTCCGAAGATACTTTTTTTGTAAAAGGTTAAGGTGCACATCATATATATATTTTTTTAAATAGGAGCAATGTTATCTCAAAAATGAAACCGGAATTTGAAATGCTGGTTCTGCAGTCTCCTCCCATGTAATTTATGTGGAATGCAACAGCTAAATCAGCTGAATAACACCAAGGCTCTGTGGGGGAGGGTCACAGTCTAGGGTCCTTCCGCTTCTGGTCATGGGCGAGGGGGGGGGGGAGGGGCAGGGTGTGATGGAGACGCCCCTCAAAATAAGGGAAGGGATTCCATGCCAGTGGGCCACATGAGTGGCATGGGTGGGGGGTAATTTTGTGTAATTGGTGTATTGAATGTATGTATATATAGCCTCCGAGAATGTCGGCTGATGTTTTGTAAGGAGCATGTTTTGTATATATTTATTTCTCGAATAAAGTATATTTTGAAATTATATATATTTTTTAAAAGGCCATTGCAGACAAACAATGCAAGGAGAGAAAAAGAACAGCAATTTCCGGCACATTCTACACCCAGAGCTAAAATAGCTTGCTTTGCTGTTGCCTAAAAATGTCCTTTGGTTTCAATTAGAAATGTGCTCTCAGAAAAAAAAAATGCAAGGAATTGTGCGCCTATTTTTGAACTGGTGTGGCACAGTGCAATTCCAGGCAGTCAGTCTACGTGTTTAAACCTGGAACATGACCAATTGTGGGTCAACTGTGGGTTAGCTCACTGCCACTAAAATGAAAAGAACTGGTCGCGAGTTTTGTTAAAATTCTCTAAATTGGCCTTGGATATAAATCTGCTTGATATTTGTACAGAATGTTTTTAGTGTGGTAAGCAAACTGGCATCACAAAAAGCTGGAGTAACTCAGCGGGTCAGGCAGCATCTCAGGAATGGGTGATGTTTCGTGTCGAGACCCTTCTTCGGACTGATGTCAGGGGAGGGGGCAGGACAAAGAAAGGATGTAGTTGGAGACAGGAAGACAGTTAAGAGAACTGGGAAGGGGGAGGGAAAAGAGAGGGACGGAGAAGCTATCTAAGCAAACTGGCATGGCGACCACTGGCGGTGCTATGCTTCAAGAAACCTGAACTCCATGTATTAATAGAGAGCAGTTCAATTGTAATGGATGCTGTAAATGTAGGCATTGGAGCTGCTGGAGGTATACGTTCAATGGGAATGGGAGGGCTCTTCAAAACTATATGGATGATTTCAAGAATGAGAGTAGCTCATGACAAGGCAGAACACAAAATGCTGGAGTATCTGAGCGGGTCAGGCAGCATCCCTGGAGAGAAGGAATGGGTGAGAGAAGGAATGGGTTTCGGGCGGAGACCCTTCTTCAGACCGAAGCTCATGACAAGATGTGTATTTTCTAGAAAGTCTCAAGTCAGTAAGTACCCATCAGCCTGAAGAAGGGTCTCGACCCGAAACGTCACCTATTCCTTCTCTCCCGAGATGCTGCCTGACCTGCTGAGTTACTCCAGCATTTTGTGAAATAATACCTTCGATTTGTACCAGCATCTGCAGTTATCTTCTTATAAGTACCTGCTGTACATTGACAGAGAGAACAATGAAGTTAAAAAGAGGATGGAGGGGAAAACGACACAGTATTACTTGTGTTAAATGCCACTCTGAGCTAAGAATAATGAAACAGCTCACACTTGTCCTTCGCATCTACCCCTCACCAACATACAACATTTTCTTCTACTCTTCCTGCTCCCGTCACCCAGTTTCTTTCCCCCTCCACTTCCTCCATCTGTTCACCTCATAAGGTCATTCAGCCCATCAAGACGACTCTGTCATTCAATCATGGCTGATCTATCTCTCCCTCTTAACCCCATTCTCCTGCCTTTTGCCCATAACCTCTGATACCCACACTAATCAAGAATCTATCTCTGCCTTAGACATATCCACAGATGGCCTCCACAGCCTTCTTCAAATTTGCTAGTGTTACTTTTAATCCCATCATCTAAATCATCAATATATATTGTAAATAGTTGCGGCACTCCACTCGTCACTGGCTGCCATTCTGACAGGGACCCGTTTATTCCTACTCTTTGTTTCCTGTCTGCCAACCAATTCTCTATCAATGTCAATAACCTACCCCCAATACCATGTGCTCTAATTTTGCCCACTTATCTCCTGTATGGGACCTGATCAAAGGCTTTCTGAAAGTCCAGATACTTTACATCCACTGGCTCCCCTTCATCCTTTTTACTTGTCACATCCTCAAAAAATTCCAGATTAGTCAAGCAGGATTTCCCCTTCATAAACCCATGCTGACTTGGACCAATCCCTTTACTGCTATCCAAATGCGCCATTATTACTTCTTTAATAATTGACTCCAGCATCTTCTCCACCACCGATATCAGGCTAACTGGTCTATAATTCCCTGTTTTATCTCTCTTCTTTCTTCCTCTTTGGAATGAAATAATCCTGCATCTTCTGGATTATGCCCGGAAATTCCTGCCATTGCTGCTCCACCATCATTCCTGACAGGATCCTTTTCCAGTTGACCTTGGCCAGCTCCTCTCTCATGCCTTCATAGTCCCCTTTGGTCAACTGCAACACTGACATTTCTGATTTAACTTCTCCCTCTGAAATTGCAGATTAAAACATCATAATATGGCCACTACCTCCTAGCGGTTCCTTTACCTTGAGTTCCCTTATTAAATCTGGTTCATTGGACAACACTAAACCCAGAATTGCTTTTTCTCTGGTTGGCTCCAGTACAAGCTGCTCTAAGAATCCATCCCGGAGGTACTCTACAAATTCCCTTTCTTAGGGTCCAGAAGCAACCTGATTTTCCCAGTCTACCTGCATATTGAAATCTCCCATAACCACGGTGGCATTACGTTTGTTACATGCCAATTTTAAACTCCTGCTGCATCTTGCACCCTATATCCAGGCTACTGTTTGGGGGCATGTAGATAACTCCCATTAGTGTCTTCTTACCTTCACAATTCCTCAATTCTATCCACAGCGACTCTACATCGTCAGTCCCTACATCACTCCTCGCCAGGGACTGAATTCCATCCCTCACCAACAGAGCTACCCCACCTCCTCTGCCCACCTGCCTGTCCTTTCTATAGGACGTATAACCCTGAAAATTCAGTTCCCAGTCCCGATCCTCCTGCAGCCACGTCTCTGTAATCCCCACAATGTCATATCTGTGGGGATGACAATCTCTAACTGAGCCTCAAGCTCATCCACCAATCTCTAACTGAGCCTCAAGCTCATCCACTTTACTTCTTATACTTTGCGCATTCATATATACTTTTAATCCATTACTCACCTCACCTTTCACATCGATTCCTATTTCACTTGGCCAAGCTTTCTGTCCCATTAATTCTGGTGTCCTTAACTTTTCCGATACTCTTTCCCTTTAACTGCATCCTTGTATTTTCAAGTTGTCTCCTCCTCCCCCCACCCCCCACTGTTTAGTTTAAACCCACCCGTGTAGCAGTGGCAAACCTTGTACTTGATGAACCTTCCGTACTTGATGAAATGAAACTGCCTCCAAGTAAATGGCAGCACGGTGGCGCAGCGGTAGAGTTGCTGCCTTACAGCGCCGGCCGCGCCAGAGATCCGGGTTCGATCCTGACTATGGGTGCCGTCTGTACGCAGTTTGTACGCTCTCCCCGTGACTGCGCGGGTTTTCTCCGAGAACTTCGGTTTGCTCCCACACTCCAAAGACATAATGGTTAATTGGCTTGGTACATGTGTAAATTGTCCCTTGTGCGTAGGATAGTGTTAATGTGCGGGGATCGCAGACTCAGTGGGCTGAAGGGCCTGTTACCGCGCTGTATCTCTAAACTAAACATTTGTGAATGCAGAAGGCATTACTTTTGGTCCCACCACAAATCACGTTTGCAATTCCCTCCTGTTCCCAACTCAGTATGACTGCGATGCATTTGTTTGCTACTTTTTGTCCAATTTATCCCTGGGCTACTTTGGTGAGACTAGATGTCAAGTCAAGTCAAGTCAATTTTATTTGTATAGCACATTTAAAAACAACCCACGTTGACCAAAGTGCTGTACATCTGATTAGGTTCCAATGGAAAAAAAATGAAACATACAGTAGCACACAAACAGTTCACAGCGCCTCCTCAATGAGCCTCAAACGCTAGGGAGTAGAAAAAGGTTTTGAGCCTGGACTTAAAGGAGTCGATGGAGGAGGCAGTTCTGATGGGGAGAGGGATGCTGTTCCACAGTCTAGGAGCTACAACCGCAAAAGCGCGGTCACCCCTGAGCTTAAGCCTAGACCGCGGGATAGTGAGTAGCCCCAAGTCGGCCGACCTGATGGACCTGGAGTTAGAGAGGGGGGTTAGAAGATTTTTGATGTAGGGGGGGAGTGTCCATTTAGGGCTTTATACGTGAATAGGAGGAGCTTGAAGTTGATTCTGTACCGTACAGGGAGCCAGTGGAGAGAGGCCAGAATCGGGGTGATGTGGTCCCTTTTACGGGTACCCGTCAGGAGTCTCGCTGCGGCGTTTTGGACCAGTTGCAGGCGGGACAGGGAAGATTGGCTGATCCCAGTGTATAGGGAGTTGCAGTAGTCTAGGCAGGAGGAAATGAAAGCATGAATGATTTTTTCTGTGTCGTCGAATTGGAGGAAAGGTTTGATTTTAGCTATGGTTCAAAGTTGGAAGAAGCTGGCTTTTACCACAGCGTTGACTTGCTTATCAAATTTTAATGCAGAGTCAAATATCATGCCGAGGTTTTTGACATGCCGTTTGACTAGACAGGATAGACTTCCAAGACTGCCTGTTATCAATTTGATGGAGTCGGGGGGGCCGAATAGGATGACCTCAGACTTGCTCTCATTTAATTGGAGGAAGTTCTGTGCCATCCAACATTTTATGTCCTCAAGGCAGTGTAAGAGGCTGTTTAAATTTGACTGGTTGTTGGGTTTCAGGGGGAGGTAAAGCTGAGTGTCATCGGCATAGCAGTGGAAAGAAATGCCGTGTCTTTGAATGATTTGGCCAAGGGGGAGCATGTATAGAGAGAAGAGAATGGGGCCTAGGATGGAGCCTTGTGGAACTCCGCAGGAGAGGCTAGTTGGAGCAGAGGAATAACTGCCTATGTTGATGGCGAAACTCCTATCTTTGAGGTACGAAGCGAACCAGCTCAGGGCAGTGCCATCAATGCCAACCGCGTATCGGAGACGGTCAATAAGGATGGTGTGGTCCACTGTATCAAACGCTGCGCTGAGGTCGAGAAGGAGCAGGATTGCACAGTCGCCGGTGTCGATGGCGAGAAGCAGGTCGTTGTGTACCTTCAACAAGGCAGACTCTGTGCTGTGGTGGGCTCTGAAACCTGACTGGAAACTTTCCAGGATGGTGTTTTGGTGCAGGTAGGGCACTAATTGGTTTAGAATTGCCTTTTCAAGGACTTTTGACAGGAATGGCAGTTTGGAAATGGGTCTGTAGTTGCTAGGCAAGGTGGGGGTCTAGGTTAGGTTTTTTCAGTAGGGGCTGGACCACCGCGTGCTTGAAACTGGTTGGAACAGTGCCAGTGGCCAGAGAACTGTTGATAATAGAGAGGATGCTGGGACCGGCTATTGCAATGACATCCTTCAGAAGGGCAGTGGGGGCAGGATCAAGGGGGCAGGTTGCAGGTTTCATAGCGGAGACAAGCTTTGCAAGGGAGGATAGAGTGACGGGTTGGAAGCAGTCCAATTTAGATGAACAGACTAGTGAGACAGCTAGGTCATGGGTGGGAGGGGAAATGTTCATTCTAATGTTCTCAACTTTGTTGGTGAAAAATTTAGCGAATTCTTCGCACTTAGCAGGGGACCCAACTAAGCTGGTACTGGGGGCAGGACATATGACAGAGGTAATTGTTCTAAATAGGACCTTGGAGTTATGAGAGTTTTTGGAAATAAGGTCGGAGAAGTATTGTGCTCTAGCAGACTTTACTGCTTCCTGGTATTTGAGAAGGTTGTTTCTCAGAATTTCGAAGGAAATTTGAAGCTTGTCACATTTCCACCTCCTTTCTGATTTTCTGCACTCCCTTCTTAGGGCTTTGGTGGAGTCATTGAGCCACGGCCGACCTTTGGGCTTAGGCTTTTTCATTTTAAGGGGAGCGATAGAATCCAGGATGGAAGAGCAAGTGATATTAAATAAAGAGGCGAGATCCTCAGTGCTGAGATGGGGGGGGGGGGAGGCCTCAATAGTGCAGATGTTGGGGACAGCTGTGAGAGCCTCGGAGAATTTACTGGCAGTCAATGAATTTATGTCGCGGGAGTAGCGAACAGGGAGATGAGATTTTGCGGGAGATAAAGGCAGAGATGCGTCAAAAATGATAGCGCTGTGGTCCGATAGACAGGCTTCAGTAGTTTCAATGTTGTTGATTGGGAATCCGGACGATAACACTAGGTCGAGAGTATGGCCTAACTTGTGAGTGGGTCCCGTGGTGTGAAGAGTCAGATTGAAGGACTCAACCAGGTGCATAAATTCACTCACAAGAGGCTTAGTGGGACAGCAAACATGAATATTAAAGTCACCAAGAATCATGATCCGGTCAAATTTGGGCAAAATGCTAGAAATCAGATCAGCAAATTGGGTGATGAAGTCCTTATGCATTTTTGGTGGGCGATACACAAGAACAATTAAGAGGGGATAGGCTAGGCCTACTTTAATTAGTTGCACCTCGAAACTGGAGAAATGATCAGCGTTCAGGAGGCGGCAGTTGAAATGTTTCTTAAACACAGTGGCTAAGCCCCCACCGCGTCCGGAGAGCCTAGGCGAGGTGAAGAAGTTAGTTATCAGGACAGAGTTCCACGAGTGGAGCAAGCTCACCAGGGTTAAGCCAGGTTTCTGTGAGCAGTAAGAAGTCCAATCCACGGGTGATGAAGAAGTCGTTGAGGATGAAGGTCTTGTTCTGTAGGGATCTTGCGTTGATCAGGGCCACTTTAGCAGGGACAGCAGGGACAGCAGGTGAGCTTCTGTCCGGTAGCGGGCGGAGGTTCAGGGAGACCACGCCGCTGCGCTTCACAGATGGCCTTGCTGGGAGCCCACGGGCCGGCAGTCCAGGGACCGGGATGATCGGTCGAAGAGCGGCATACCTGAGCTCGAGGGAGCGCCGGTGGATGGAGCTGTAAGGTCGACCAGGTCCGACTTCGCAGCGCTGGGCGAGGTAGGCCGCTGTTGGATGAGCGCGGGCGAGGTTTTTTAAATTTTCGAATGTTCCCGCGCGTTTACCCCGCCTCCTAGCGCGGTGCGTGCGGCGGTGGTGGATGTAAGGCTGGGCCCGCACATCTACCGGGAGTTGATCGAGGAGCGATCGCTGGAAGAAACTTTGTCCGGGACCTGGACTGAAGAAGTCGACGACGGAGGGTCGGATCAACAGGAGGGTTCGGCGGTCGTAAACCAAAGTGGCTCGAACACTACGATCTCCAGGTGAGCGACGACAGGCAGCCAAACACAACGGCGTGGCCATCTTGAATAGTTGAGGTGTAGTAATGTGTACAGTTCTGGTCCTCCCATCTATGAAAGGATGTACCTGCCATAGAAGGAGTGCTCTGAAAATTTGTGAGACTGGTTTTAGGGATGGCAAATATTGGTGTTGGTATATTATGGCCATCTGCACCAAGATACAATGAAAACTCTTGCATGCTATCCGGGCAAATCATGTTATACACGAGGACACCAAGTAGTGCAAAGGAGAAAATAAACAGGGCACAGTATATCGTACTTCAGAAGAAGTGCAGATGATAAAATAGTGCAAGACCCTCAGAGGTAGATTGGAAGACTGGGAATTCCACCCTGAAATATGTCAGGCAGCATCTCGGGAGAGAAGGAATGGGTGACGTTTCGGGTCGAGACCCTTCTTCAGACCCTATTCAGTCTGATGAAGGGTCTCGACCCGAAACGTCACCCATTCCTTCTCTCCCGAGATGCTGCCTGACCTGCTGAGTTACTCCAGCATTTTGTGAATAAATCGATTTGTACCAGCATCTGCAGTTATTTTCTTATAGAGAATAACTGGTGTCTGAGTGGTCCTCGAGAAGAAATTGTGTGGGCTGAAAAGAACGAGAGAAGATCTCACTGAAACTTCATAAAGGGCATAAGCGATTGGTAGTAGAATTAGGCCATTCGGACCATCAAGTCTACTCTGCCATTCAATCATCATGGCTGATCTATCTCTCCCTCCTAACCCTGCTAACAAGGCATTGGAGATGTTTCTTGTGACTGAGCAGTCCAGGACCATAGATTCAGAATGAGAGGCAAACTTTGTAAGACTGGAATTAAGTAACATTTCTTCACCCAGGGATGGCATGTTTGTCATATGACTTGGGTTGACTCACGGTTCAGCAAAACGGTCACTAATTATAAGGGTGCTCATACCTCTCAATGCCCTTTGCATTACATGCCTCCTTTACTTCCTACAACCCTCAGAGAACCTATATCCCCTCAGATCTGGAATCCAGTATATTTCCAGTTTCCATCAACCCTATTCATTCAGCTTCGTGGGTTACACAGTTTGAAATCTATTCCTCGTCTCATTTGGTCTGTCCCCTATCCATCTAAAATGTGCTTTTGACCAAACCTTTAGCTCTATGTCAAATGTTGCCCAAATACACGTCCTGGAGTCAGTGCAAGATTATTTAACATGAGAAACAGCCAAAAAACATAAATGCATGTTGTTGCTGAAATGTCAATTCCACAGCATCTTGAAATGTACTTAGAAAGAGTTGCCACAGATATTTTAAATGAAAAGTTCACAAAGTGAGTGTTAGTCTCAGAGAAATGTCTGGGTTATTCATAGTGGTAAACAAGGAAATGGCAAATGAATTTAAAAAGGTATTTTGGATTAGTCTTTGCTATCGAGGATACAAGTAATATCCCAGAAATAGTTGTAAATCAGGAACTGAGTAAACTTACAATCCGTAGGGAAGTATTGCTGTGCAAATTGTTGAAGCTGTGGGTTGAGTCTCTAGATCCTTTTGCATGTCCTCCAAAGATCCTAAAATAAGTGGGGGGTTGAGTAGAAGAGGCAGAGGCTCACCACCACAACCTCGTGGCCAATTTGGAATGGGCAATGATAGCAATCCCCAAAATCAATCAAAATAATCTCAAAAGATTCATGCCAAGGTTATTTGGTAACCTGGAACAGCAGTCAATTGTTGCTGCCAAAGCAATGTCCAATCCAAAAAGGTGGAATACTTCAAAATGCGGCTTTGATAGAATTTCGAGCTTTGATGCAAGAATAAGACCACGAAGATCATCTCATCAAAGTTCATCACCTCAAATTCCAACACGGACAGGGAATTTAAAGGGCTTTTGATCAATAAAGCCAAAGTCTCCACAGTTGGCTGCTTATGAAAGCACCCAAGTAAATAAACCAGACTTTGTGTTTGGACCGACAGTAAAAACACAGTGTTTGCCAACAGAAAACCACTTCTGGGGTCAGAAATCGGGACGCTGTGCAAGTGACTTATTAATATGCCACAGGGTTAAAAAAAATGACAGTTCAATGGTATCAGTGAATTCCTTCGTCCTTGAGTGGTTGGAATTGATTGCTCAATTTACTTGTTGACCGGTTTCACTGGTGATGGAATCAAAGAGGCCTATCGAACGTAAATGTCAAATTATTTTTGTGGTGTCAGAGGTGGAATGTAAGCTGGGCTATCGGGATAGTTGCTTGTTGGTCTTTTTATTTTACATGCTTCGTCCATAAATAACTAAGTCACTGTTAAACTTTGGTTTAGCATCATCTTGCGTCTAGTTTTCTCTTCTTTGGAAACCAATGTGCATGAAGTTGTGTGAATAACGACAAGTGGTTAAACTTCATTGTGTGCTTTATTGACCACGAGGCTGGAGAACAAAGACCAAGCCTGTGCATTCCATTCGAAGACTCCTCAGTCTGTCTGAACCTCCCTAGCACGCATGCGCCAGATAAGACATTGCAGTAACAGTCCGAGGGAACACCCAACATGGATCAGGATTATAGTGACTGATCTACACAATGTACTTTGCAGAAAATGATGAGGTTCACTATTAAAACAGGGAATCTCAAACACATACAATTACAGGTGCTCATATCTCGATTCACTATCAATTGCATACACAAATTGTAAACTGAAGCGAAAACAGTTGAAGTGAACACCTGGTTGTAATAGGTGTAAGAATCTTACTGAAGTTGGATGACATTACCTCAATAAGTAGGGATGGATAGCTCAGTGGGAGAAATTGAGTAAGCGCAGGTCCGAAGAAAGGTCTTGACCCGAAACGTCACCTATTCCTTCTCTCCAGAGATGCTGCTTGTCCTGTTGAGTCACTCCAGCATTTTGTGTCTATCTCCTTTAAACTAACTAAACAGGCCTCACAGATACCAGAAACAATGATACGGGCTTAGGGAACAATGAGATCTGAGGGAATCTTGACTTCTCTACAACCTCTGGGGGATGTTTGCTATGTTGCTAATTAATCGCTTATTATCAGACATATGCAAGTTCCAGTCTTACCAGGGCAGTTTGGTACCCGAGGCATTGATGCCACAGAGACACACGGGGACAGAGACAGTGTCTATGTAGCCATTCAAACTGTTAATATAGGTAAACAGTGGACCAGGACCAACCCTGCAACACTCTACTGGTCAGACTTCCAAGCAGAAAACAACCCTGCATAGCTACCCTTGGACTCCTCCTTCCAAGCCAGTTTTGAATCCAGCTGGCTAGCTCATTTTGAATTCCATGTGATTTAGCAGACTGGCCTACCATGTGGAACCTTGTCAAAGGCCTGCTAAAGTCCATGAAGACTAAGTCCACTGTCTGGTTTTCAAACCACTTGGGGACCACTGAAAAGCTATCAGATTTGAGACTCGATTTCCCCACGCACGAAGCTATGCTATCTTAAATCAGTCCAAGTCTATCCAAATGCTAGCAGATCCTGGTCCTAGGAATACTCCCCAACAAATTTCCTCTCACTGAAGTCAGGTCACCGGCTCCTAGTTGAGTGGCTTGTCCTTGCTGCCCTTCTTCAACAGCAGTATAACATTCACCACCCTCCAGTCTTCTGGAACTTCCCCTGTGGCTGAAAAAGGGTGCAAATATCTCTGCAAGGGGCCATGCAATTTCTTCCCCAGTTTCCCTCAAGATTCGAGGATGCACTAGGGTCAGGCCCTGGGGATTTATCCACAATAATGTGCTCTAAAACCACCAATATCTACTTCACATAAATCTCCACCCTTCATAATTTTGTACGTCTGCATGTCCCCTTTCAGCCTTCTCCAAACCCTAGTCCATCAAGTTTCTCCTTGAAACAGAAATAAATGCCCAGGCAATATTCTGGTAAATCTACTCTGCACCGTCTTCTGTACGGTCACATCTTTCCAATGACGCGGCAACTTGAACTGTACTTGAGCAGCGGCCTAACCAACCAGTCCAAAGGGTATCTTTCCAAAACTATCCCATTTCCCTTCACAGATGCTGCCTGACCCTCCGAGTTACTGTTTCTTGCTCCACTAACCAACATCTTGAGGCACCATTTTACAATGTTCTCCCATAACTTCCCTGCTCTTATATTCTGTGTTCTGGCTAACGATGGCACTTTTTGCAGCTGATTCAGTTTGGGCTATCATACCCAAGAACACATGCCAAGTGCGAGGTGCCAGTGTAACTAAATTTTGCAGTAAAATGGAGATCGAAAGACACAAAATATTTTTATAAAGTCATTTATTTAATAAATAACTCAAGTGTACGCCAAGAGTGAAAATACTTAAAATAAAAAGGCACTTTAAACCAAGAAAGTGATCCAAGTGAAATCAGTCCATACCCGGACAGGATTAATGCAAACAGCTGTATCTAGCATGTGTTCAAGTTACCATTTGCTTGCAGTTTATTAGTACTTATAGCAATTGAACATAAGGGACCGTGCTGAGTTTGTGCAGTTCGCAGAGAACCTGCTTAGAAATGGAAGCGATTGCTAATTGTGTTGATACAAATAAAAGGCCTAGTGGTTGCTACGAAGTACATTAAAAAAAATTGTAAAATTATAAACCAATGAATACTTGCACCTAAATTTTAAAAACGAAGTTGGATCTGTCATGATTTGGCAGTCATTTACCATTAAATGCCATTAAATAAAAATAATCCACATTTGGCAAAGTAGTGTACGCTTAACATCAAATATTTCAGTTACATGTTTAACACAGTTGTATAATGTTTTATAAATAAAAGCATGTATTTTGCTCAGTTACCCTGATCCAAAGGGTGGTAACAAAATAAAGAGATTACAATTATTGATTTTATAAGTCATGATATGACTGCTGGACTAATGTGGAATTAGTGAAAAACTGATACTAATTTTTGGCCTACAAAATTCTCTCAGGCACGCGCGTAAATAACAGAAGAGTTTATTCCAAATCATTACTTTTGGCACAGTGGTCGTGAGGAGATTCTTTCACTTTTGAGTTTTTCTTACCCAATTTAAAATACTGCTAATAGAATTTACATGATAACTTTGGAAAGGCTAAATTCTGGAGTATTAAAAATTAAAACAAAGCTATATAAAGAAACAATCATTCCATTCCAACGCTGGTTTTTTTTGCACTCTCTCAAATTAAAACTTTAAAAAAGCAACTAATTGTTTACACATACTGTACATGTTTCAAAATCTGCATAGAAAAACTTACATTATTGGTTAGCAAATCACTGCCAAGTGATCTAAAGCTAATTTTGTGACTACAAAAAACCCAAACCCATTATCTATAGTTTTCATAAAATAAAAAGGAACCCTCTCAAAAATGCACAAACTCCATCATTTCCCCTCATATTTTGGATTGACAATAGTCGTCACAGCACTCTTGTAGATTGGATTTTCACCCTAGTGAGGAGAAAGATAAAATTAATTTTTGGAATTCAAAATAGCTGCCAAGCATATTATTGACAAAATTTACTTCCAAAATATATTATAGTCAATAATTATTGCATGTTATACAAGTGTTTTCACTGCTTAATCACTGTAGAATATTTATCAACTTACAAATAACAATACACTTGGATAGTCATCTGCAGGTACAACATTCTTCTTAGTTTTAATAACATTTACTGAAATTAGAAGGTTTTAGGTTGGACTTGATTTACCTCTCACATTGCCCTATCTACTTGCATGACCTGGCTATTTTTACATTGTCACGTTTCATTTGGATTTTGGCAATACCTAATCAGTAATTAAGTCCCTCCATTCCCAATGATAAATTCCCGATCTGCTGAATAAGGATGGAAATTTAACTCTGGCATAATAAATATGCTTTTAAGCCTTCTCCTGGCCTCTCATATCTTTGAGGGAGAAGGAAGCCAACAGAATATTAATCTTCAATTAGGGTGGCACGTTTAAGTTTCCACAGGATAGCACAAGGTTTTAAATTCACAAATCGAAGCATCAGTAATAGGCTAATTAGCTGAGTAAACCCATCTAAGACAGTTGTCAGTGTTAATCCAAATTATAAGCCATTTAAAAAATAACATTATTACGCTTTGTATTAACATTCAGTTCCTTATAATCCATTGCATGAAGATTTCCTGGTATTTAAAAAGGTGTGGCTTCAAAATACATTCCACCTCTAGATTGGACCGGCAAGGACTCATTTTGTTCACCTGTCATCTTCCTTCACTATTTTAAACATTTTAGTGACAATAGAAAATCTTTGTATAGTAAGAGAGAAAGAGCAGAGCAGTGGACCATTTGGATAGCTCCAAGAGGCAAAATGGCCTGGAAATCCTTTTCTCTAATGCACAACTTCATATCACCTTATTAACTAAATTGTTCTTATAATCCTTGCTTTCTTTCAGGAGAGTGTGCCACTGTCATCATCACAATTCAGCTCCAATTGTAATAGATCCATCCCTAGAATACTATGTCCAAAAATGAGTGCTATCCTCATTTACCTGCACATCTCATGTAATTATTTACAGAAGATTGGTTTGTTGCTTGTTGGCAAGCGTTTTTTCTTGGAATGGTAAGATAAAGAAATAATCAATACTAGTAGCTGGAGAATACCATACACAGTAATCCCCACTGGACAGGTCATCTCTGTAAGGCTACCGACTTAACCAAGAGGAAAATATTGTGTTTCAGAACTATTTCACTTGAAAATTCTATTATTTTTTCAGCCATCAGCACACAAAATCTTAACGTTTTTAAACACATAATAACCTGCTTAAAATAACTTTCGGTAACTTGGTTATTTTGTAATAATATAAGTATTACAATGCATGTAACACAAGTATTACATTTCAATCAATCTAGACGTTAAATCATGTTTCTAAAGATGCAAATTATATTCTCACATTGCAAGTACCATTTCAGAGCCTAAATACATAACTGTGATAAAATTTCAAGCAAAATTAAATACAACTTCAATTCACAGCACAGCAGTGGCAGGTTAGTTTTTAATGCAGTCTTTAAATTTGGAAGCCCACGAGTCAGGATTTAAATGCAGGTTCACAATGTAAAGCAACACCAAACAAAATGGCAATTGTAGTGACTCATCACATCATTTTCTAAAGCTTGCATTTAAAAGCACCATTAAAATACAAAACAATTTCACGGCACTTACTAGAAATACGATTTCAACAAAGCACGAGATGCCAAGAGAACACAGGCATCATTGATAGTTGAGGATCAAAGGCATAAGATTGTACGCTTAAGGGAGAGTATTCTGAAGCAAGTGACTCTCGTTGTCATAGGAGAGCTATCAAGTATGGGACAAAGAGGAGGCATGGTAGAACCCAGTGTTAGTGGGGCAGAACCGTCCACGTGAATGGTTAGGTCATGCGTAACTGATGGGGGAAAGCTGTAAGGATTTGAAGAGTGTGCAGATTTTGGAAACTGGGCATCAGTGATGGCCGATCAGAACAAGCTAAGTAGAGTTTAATTCCAGATCAATTTGACTATATTTTGTAATTAATTTGCTCCAAAATAATTTTGAAAATCCAGAAGCCATGAGCGGCACTATATCCAAAGCTTTCTTTGACGTAATTTTGAATGAGGGGCGGAGGATTGCGATACCAGCCAGGGAAGAATGAAATCTGGCAGGTCAGGAAGACACTGTGTCAATAAAAGTTCCAGAAGCAGAGGGGATGAAGAAAGAACAGACGCGGAAGCTAAAAAACCTGAGAGAAGGTGGATGTGGAATTGACAACTGTCTGGATCATCTCAAGGGCTGGCCACGTATGGATTCATTGGAGCTGTGACTTAGAGCAGAGACTAGGTGAAACTGCAACGTAATGTTCACTGAATCCCCAATCTAATAGGAATAGGGAAGATAGACACAAAAAGCTGGACAAAATGCCAAGACCCTTCTTCGGGTCAGTCCCCTGACTCTCAGTCTGAAGAAGGGTCTCGATTCCTTTTCACCAGAGATGCTGTCTGACCCGCTGTGTTACTCTAGCTTTTTGTGTCCATCTTCAGTTTAAACCAGCATCTGCAGTTCCTTCCTACACATATTAGAAATAGGGAGTTCTTTCTAAACTAAATGAAAATTAATTTTGATAATATTTCAATTCAGCTGTTACATCTAATCATTCCCTTTTTACACCAACAGAAACATCCAGGAATATCATGCCAAATCACACATCCTGACTTACGTAGCATAGACAAACTGAGGCTGCCTTCTTATTCAGAAAATGATTGCCTCTGAATATCATGTCAACACCAACAATCATCTATCTGACTGTAAAAAAATAATCTATCTGACCGTAAAAAAATAATCTTTCAAAGAGTACAAATTTTAATGCTTGCATGCTTGGCATTTTAAGAACTTCCCTTTCCTATCCTTCCAGTTTAGCTGGGCCTCAGCCTCATGCATATGTTGTATACAAATACAAGTCTGCAGGATTACTCTCTTATTGTGGTCTGGAGAGCATACTGTTGAAGTTACAGTGCTCACATTTCCTTATCAGCAGATCTGTCAAGATTGTAATTGTTTGAGGAGGGATACATACCACCTATCTTATTCTCTACTAATGTATGGGTGATGTTTCGTACAGAATCCAATTTTAATAATATGGATTCCTGATAGTGACATTGAATCACAAGCTACTGGTCCTCATTCTAGAAACGGTTCAAACATCAAAACCTGGAGCAAGTATTTCCAACCTTTTGACTGAGAGGATATCTCCAATAATAAAGATTCCATGTGATTAACCATCACAATCAATCAGCATAGTAGGCAAGATACTTATACATAATTGGAACTTGACCAAATGAACAAAAAAAAACTTAGAACAGCAAACCATGTTTCGGTCATACAAGATGTTTAGTTAGTAAAGTGCACAAACCATGCGCCCAGGCACTCAAGGGTTTCTAAAGAAGCCTCGCCATTTCCAACAGAACTTGGGTGAGCAGGTTTCTGAAGAGCATAATTTATTGTTTTGTATACAGTGTAGGGTGAAGCTTGCCGAACTCTGTTTTGCCGATTAGTTTATTGGATTCTTGTGTGCATGTCTGATGTAATTCTAATACAGAATGTATGCCTCCTGTCTCTGGTTTCAATCAAAAATATCCGTGAAGAAAATCAGATTTCATTTTCCTTTGTACATGTGTGTAAATGTATAAAGGGCAAGTCTTCGGTCACTACATGTTAAGCAGGCAACCACAGAAAAGCAAAGATGAGAAAACCATGCAAGAGAAGATAATACAAACAGGTTTAGAGAGAAGCAACTTTGCGCCCATAATTTGGATTCTTGAATTTGTGTATAGGACTCCTGTAAATAGGATTTTCTTGCTACAGAGAAAACAAACATGGAAAATCAGCAAAAAAAAAAGGATAAAAAATGTAGATATTTTATACATTATAAAGAGTCAGAAACTCCTAGATTCACGGGGATTGTAAATAAAACGTGGTTACTTTGTTGAATCCATGATAATCTTTCCAAAACGTACGAAGAACTAGACTTACTGTATCCCATTTAGCATTCATTTTCTCCTTTTCGAATTTTGCAAACTCCCTTCGGTCATGAATGATCATCAGTAGTTTCCATATCAGCAACAAGGCAAGGCCTATAAGGACAATACCAGCAACCACACCAGCTACAATTGGAATGATGTCAGGTGCCTGTGGACATTCTAAGAAAAAAAAGACAGTAAAAACAAAATACAAATTAATTTTATGGGCACATATGATCAGCATAACATTTTCTTGGAGAAAATACAGCTATTCTATACAAACAGACCAGAACGTTCAAGTCTATCTATTGATGATATATAGAAATAATTCACACACACCGGGAAAATACAAAACCTATGAGCAGAAGTTTTGTTTTATTCTCATTATTGCAATGGAAGTGCGTTGAAGGTGACGGAAATTATAAAGGTGATCCATTGTACATGAAATATGGTAGGGTGGAAATCAAGGACCATAGAAATACTAGCCTTGCTCTGGCTGGAAGATAGTGGGAGGATGAGATGAATGTGGAGGTTCAGGAAAGACATGAGACGTACTTGAGGGTTTTGACCACTGTGGTAGAAGGAAAGCAATGATTGGAGGCATTATATGTGGAAAGCCTCATCATTAGAACAGATGCAGCAGTGATAGAGGAACTAGAAGAATGGGATAGAGTCCTTGCAGGAGCCACGATGAAAGGAAATCTAGCTACAATAGGTGCTAGAGCCTGTGGGCTTGTAAAGGATGTTGGCCACTAATCGATCCTGAGACAGGTAGAATAATTCAGAAAGTAAAGAATCTGAGGTGGACAACATGAAAACATGAGGCGGCTGGAAATAGGCAGCAAGGGTTCTTTGAGTTCCATTTGAGAGAAGGAAGCAGCACCAATGCACAAATACGGTGCTGGGGACAATTGAGGTGATGTGGAGGGTATCCCAGCAAGACCACATGTCCCACAAAGACACAGGCACTGCTTGGGCTCACGCAAGTTCACACAGCCACACCTCTGATCTGGAGAAAATGTAGAGGTAATTGAGAAGTTATTCAATATCCAAATCAGGGGAACGGGTCAATTGTTGGAGGGGAACTAGTTGGGTCTCTGTTCAAAGAAATAAGTTTGCTGACGGCAGGCTAAAACAATAGACAGACTGGCTTGTGCCCTTTAGGGAAGAGGTAGAAGTGGGCTGAGAATTTGGGGGCATTACTAGGCTAGAAGCTGCTGAGGGAAAACCTTCTGAGGAAATGAGATCAGTGAACATCTGTACACAATGGGTTGATGTGACCATTTTTAGGTTTTCTGATCTTTCAGGGGAATACATTGCCTTTTCAATAGGAGTTAGAACGGCTGTTACCTGATAAATTGACCTCCATTGAGAGGAACTCAAAAGGACAATTTGTCTTCAATTACATTCCCATCTATTGGTTGTACTTTCCATAACTTAAGCACTGCAAAAAGGAAATGTTGACAATCCTTCTCTGACAGATCCCTAATGAATCCTGTGCTGTTCTAGATACCAGTTTTAATTTGAATTCCATCTATTGCTTAACTAACATTGCTTACAGAAAATGTCTGTTAGTGTACTTCTTGCATTAGATCTTACCTACAATTTGTAACATACCAATCATAGTGGAGGATGCCCAAAACACAATAGTCTTACCTGGGTTTTTGGTAACATGAACTTCTGGAACATTCTGGTCATTGACAGAATAGGAAAAGTAGAACCAACAGTCATTCTCGTCCTTCTCCTTACAGTGAGCAATTGATGGAACTTGGCCTGGCTGTGGTAACTCATCTTGCTTTTCCACCAAAATAACGTCAAACTCACACTGATCACAGGTATCTTTCTTGGGTCCTTCCTGGAAGGCTTTACATTGAACGCAATCCCTAGCAAACACACGTATTGCAAGTCAGTGTATAATCTTTCCAATTAGGGTACGAAAGAGATTAAATTATAGATCAGGCGACCGGGGTAAGTGACTTCAATAAAGTTCCATGGGAGATTTCAGACCACTTTCCTTAATTTACTCATGATTTGAAGATAACATTTCTACAAATGCCAACCATCCACTGTTCCAATTTATGATAGTTTTAGTAGGCATACAGGATTTGAACACAGTAATAGACAAAATACAGATTAAACTAATCATGTTTTCTCTTTGCATGCATTTTAAAAAGGACATTTATTGGGTATCACTGAAGAAATTGAGTTTACCCTTATCTCAAACAGCTAATATTAGGAATGTATCTCTTCATGCCCCATTTATTTCTGCATTTTCCTAACATTTTTAAACATGATAACTCAATAAGATTAAGTGTTTGTCCTAAAATAGGAAAAAAATATATTTACTTATGCACCATAACTTTCATTCAATAAACATGGCCTCAAGTGCAGAGGCTTTTCTATAGGAACATGAAGAAAAAATTATGAACTCGTTGATCACGCAAATACCTACCTGTGTTCTGTACAGACTCCTGGGCAAGTTGGGCACATTTCACAAGCGGACCCCTGGAATTTTGGATCAGTGCACTTGCATCGACCACATTCACATTTTCCTCTGCCATTGCACTCCTGTCCATTCTTTGAAATACAAGTGGAATTGTCCAGGGAGCAATCACAGGCATTGCCAGTAAAGTTGGGGAAACATTCACAAATCTTACACTTACAGATTCCATTTCCTGCAGAGGAAGAAACAAACATTTCTAAATACTTTGTAATCCACACACATTGCCACCTCTCCACAACTATTGCTCCCACGGCAAAATCAAGATACTTGTGAACCAGAATCATAGTTACAGCAGAACCATTCCTGCTAGTCATACTTCGCCTTGTGTAAAAAGGAACTGCAGATGTTGGTTTAAACCAAAAATAGACCCAAAAAGCTGGAGTAACTCAGCGGGACAGACAGCATCTCTGGAGAGAAGGAATGGGTGACGTTTCGAGTCGAGACCCTTCTTCAGAAGTGTCTGTTTCGGGTCTCGACCCTTCTTCAGAGGGTCTCGACCCTTCTCTCCAGAGACCAAACCCATTTTTAAATTTGGGATTTTGCCCGTTAATTTATAAACCCAAATTATAAATTCAATAGTCAAATGCCTTATAATTGGTAGCAAGGGAAGTGGATGTTTTAATCCCTTTTCATAGTCAGTAGAGCTATACAGCGCAGAAACAGGGCCTATGGTCCAATATGTCCATCATAACTAAATTATTTAACCAAGCCAATCCCATTTGCTTGTTCTTGGCCCATATCCCTTCAATACCTTTCCTGTCGATGTACCTGTCCAAGGGTCTTTTAAATGTCATAATTGTACCACCTCAATTACTTCCTCTGGGAACCTGTTCCATAGATGTACCAACCGCTGCATGAAAAAGTTATAAATCAGGACTTAAAAAAAAAAAATCTTTCCCATCTCACCTTAAACCTATGTCCTCTCGTTCTCGATTCCCCTACCCTGCCGCAAAACTGGTTATTCACCTTGTCTACGGTCCTCATTATTTCATATATATCTCTTCACAATCACCCCTCAGCCTCCTACATTCCACAGAAAAAAATCCCAACCTATTCAGTCTCAGCTTATAACTTAAATCCTCCACTCATCCTTTTTTGCATTCTTTCTAGTTTAGTATTATCTTTCCTATAGCAAGGTGACTAGAACTGTGCACAGAACTGTCATTTTGGCCTTACTAAGATCTTGTACAGTTGCAACACAATGCCCAAACTCTTGTATCCAATACCTTGACCAATGAAGCATGCCAAATGCCACTTCAATGTTTCAGCCATGAGAGGGACCACTTTCAAGCAAATATGTGTGTGTGTGTCGTCCCCCCCTATAGGTCTCTCTATTATCGTTGTCTGCATTTGAAATACAGAATTGCAGCTGATGATTCAAATACAAAGTGCTGGAGTAACTCAGTGGGTCAGGCAGCATCGTTGGAGAACATGGATAGGTGTCTTTGGGACCCTTCAGACTGATTCAGTCTGCTGAGTTATTCCAGCACTTCGTCTCGTTTCACCTTAAAACTTAGTGCCGGTGCCGCTGGGCTGCACCAGCCATCCCTTCATCGGTTCACGTGGCTGCTGTTGGGGCTTACACTGTAGCCCCCGAGGACAGCAGGCCCACTTTCTTCAGGCCGCTGCCAAAAACAAGACGTGCTCAGTCACCTGCGGCCGCTTCCAAGTTGGAGTATGTTGGTGATTCTGGGGGAGAAGGAAGAGGCAGAGTGGGGGGGGGGGGGGGGGGGGGTGAGGAAGAGGCCGAGTTGACAGAGTGAGGGGAGAAGGCGGCAGCGGTTGAGCGGACAAAGTGAAGGAAGAAGCAGTGGAAGGAAGGTGCACCTTGTCAGGCGAGGAGGGCTCTCGGAAGCCTGCGTTCTTGAAGGCCAGGGAGGTCGGGGGACCATACACCATAACTGAAATCCGTTATAACGGACAGGGTTGTTAAAACGAGGGTTTACTGTACCGTACAGTTTCAAGAAACCCCCTCGGATATACCTAACAAATTCTGTTTCCTCTAATCCACTGACTAAGGAAGTCCCAGTCATTACTGTGGAAGTTAAAGTCATCCACTGCAAAAAAGGCACAGACCCAAAATGTTGTCTGTCCATTCTTTCCACAAATATCTCCTGACCCAGGCAGAGTTCTTCCAAGCACTTTGCTATGACAACCCTGTTTCTTTAACATTTTTCCTTAATGTTTCATGATACCTGTTTCTCTATCCCCTGCTGGCTATTGGGTTTTACAGTATAATTTCACCAGAGTGATTGCACCTTCCTTATTTTGGAGTTTTGCTCATTTTGCCTCAGCGAATGAACCCTCCAGTCGGACCTCTGTGACATTATCCCCACTTAGTCAAGCAACTCCCCCACCTCTTTTACCTCACTATCACGTCTGGAACATTGAAACACTGGAATGGTGAGCTACTGGTCACATTCCTCTCAAAATCAAGTCCGTGTAATGGTCATGACATCAAGCAAACGTATTTATTTTGCCCCAGTAAGAATATTTGTGACAATGCCGCAAATAAGTGTTCTGTGAAGATAGACACAAACTACTGGAGTAACTTGGGGGGACAGGCAGCATCTCTGGAGAGAAGAAATGGGTGATGTTTCGGGTCTGAAGAAACGTCGACCCGAAACGTCGCCCATTCCTTCTATCCAGAGATGCTGACTGTCCCGCCGAGTTACTCCAGCATTTTGTGTCTACCTTTGGTGCAAACCAGCATCTGCAGTTCCTTCCGACGGTGTTGTGTAAAGCCCGGTTACTAGCAGGTGCAACATTGATTCAGCCAGGCCACACGTGTAGCATACTTGCCTCCACAGATGAAACCACCAGCTCTGTCACAGTTGAAGTTATCACATTCACAATATTTGCCCGAGATGATTTCATTAGGATTGTCTCTCTTTTTGCAGACACATTCCCCACAGATGCAATTTCCATTGTCACTACAGATTAGAGATGTATTATCTTTTCGACAGGAAGCATCCATGTCCTCATTGTTTACTTCATCAGTGCTGCATTCACAGAAGCGACCAATGCGCCCTGTGTTACATCTGGAAACGAAGCAGACCACATTTTAAACGGGTGATCGTAATACCGCTCTGACATATTTAACATTAAAAAAAAAAAAATCTTATCTATTACTTTCTCCCAGCAGCAAAACTGCCACAAATAATAAATCTGAATGTTGCTATATTGAGAGAGGGGCAGAGACACTTTGGCACACAGAGTCAATGCTGACCATCAAATATCTTCCACATTGTGATTTTAGATTTTTAGATTTAGAGATACAGTGCAGAAACAGGCCTTTTGGCCCACCGGGTCCGCGCCACCCCAGCGATCCCCGCACATTAACACTATCCAACACCCACTAGGGACAATTTTTACATTTGCCCAGCCAATTAACCTACAAACCTGTACGTCTTTGGAGTGCGGGAGGAAACCGAAGATCTCGGAGAAAACCCACGCAGGTCAAGGGGAGAACGTACAAACTCCGTACAGTACAGCACCCGAAGTCAGGATCGAACCTGATTCTCCGGCGCTGCTTTCGCTGTAAGGCAGCAACTCTACCGCTGCGCCACCGTGCCGCCCTAAATAACCCTCCTCTATCAATAACCCTCCTCTATCCCCCTGATTCTATCATTAATTTATTGGCAACTTACAGTGGCCAATTAACGTGTCAACAATAGACAATAGACAATAGGTGCAGGAGTAGGCCATTCAGCCCTTCGAGCCAGCACCGCCATTCAATGCGATCATGGCTGATCACTCTCAATCAGTACCCCGTTCCTGCCTTCTCCCCATACCCCCTCACTCCGCTATCCTTAAGAGCTCTATCCAGCTCTCTCTTGAAAGCATCCAACGAACTGGCCTCCACTGCCTTCTGAGGCAGAGAATTCCACACCTTCACCACTCTCTGACTGAAAAAGTTCTTCCTCATCTCCGTTCTAAATGGCCTACCCCTTATTCTTAAACTGTGGCCCCTTGTTCTGGACTCCCCCAACATTGGGAACATGTTTCCTGCCTCTAATGTGTCCAATCCCCTAATTATCTTATATGTTTCAATAAGATCCCCCCTCATCCTTCTAAATTCCAGTGTATACAAGCCCAATCGCTCCAGCCTTTCAACATACGACAGTCCCGCCATTCCGGGAATTAACCTAGTGAACCTACGCTGCACGCCCTCCATAGCAAGAACATCCTTCCTCAAATTTGGAGACCAAAACTGCACACAGTACTCCAGGTGCGGTCTCACCAGGGCCCGGTACAACTGTAGAAGGACCTCTTTGCTCCTATACTCAACTCCTCTTGTTATGAAGGCCAACATTCCATTGGCTTTCTTCACTGCCTGCTGTACCTGCATGCTTCCTTTCATTGACTGATGCACTAGGACAATCTCGGCAATTTTTAGGATAGAAAGGGAAACAAGAGCACCTGAAAGGAAACTAATGTGATCACGGGGAGAATGGAAACTCCCCTTAAGACCGTACGATAGCAACATTAAAGAGGCATTTAGACAGATAAACAAACAGTCGGAGGATAGAAGGGTATGGACTATGTACAAGCAAATGGGATCAGTTCAGATTGGCATCATAGTAAGCATAGACATGGTGGGCTAAAAGGACTGGTGCTGTGCTGCACGGTCCTATGTTCCCTGATCATGCCCAGGTTGCTGGGGCTCCGTGTGACCTAGCAGGTCCACTTGCTGTGCATATGAAAAACCTCTTACAACATCACTGTGGTGAAAGGAGCTGACCGCGACAAATAATGCAAATTCAGCTTTACAGAATAATTTTCAGAAACTATTTCATATGGTAGAACTGAAATTTATGCACCCACAGTGTCAGGCAGTGGTGTGACAGGAAGAGGAAGAGATATTAAGAAGCCACAAAAGCAAAGAAAAGGCAATTTGATAATTCATAGAAATTAGTATTATCCAAGGTCATTTTAGTGCAGACACCACAATCAAATAAAAACTGCAGATACTGCGCATCTAAAGTAAAACAGAAAATGCTGGACATGCTAGTCAGAACTATGGTAGGAGAAACAGCTTCTCTTCAACCAGAAATGTGAACTGTTTCCTTCTTTCCACGGGTGCTGTTTCCAGTGTTTTCTGTTTCATTTCAGATTTACACGATCTGCAGGGCTATTCTTTAGTTTAGCTTTGTTTAGAGATAAAGCGCGGAAACAGGCCCTTTGGCCCACCGAGTCCGCACTGACCAGCGATCCCCGCACATTATCATTATCCTACACACGCTAGGGCCAAACCTTTGACATTTATACCAAGCCAATTAACCTACAAACCGGCACGTCTTTGGAGCATGGGAGGAAACGGAAGATCCCGGAGAAAACTCAGGTATCTGGCGCTGTAAGGCAGTAGCTCTACCGCTGTGCCACCGTGACGTTATGCTGGGTTCATCCAACATTTAACCACCACAGGTTTGTATTCGGATTTACAATAATCTGGGTACTGTGCTATACCTGAGATTTACAAGATTGATTTAAGTTTATATTTATTATTGTCACCTGCACAAGTACAGCGTTGAACTTTGTTCTGCATGCTATCTAAAAGATCAAATAATGCTATAGATAAATACAATCAAGTCAAACTCAAGTAGAATAGATAGAGCAAAGGGGAAAGGAGCAGAGTGCCGAATATAGATAATGTCCTTGCTTCCGTAAACAAGTGAAAACAGAACAAATCTTTGCATGAATTGAGAATAAATGGTCCCTGGGGCAATTACAGTAATAGGCCATGAATCATTAACATACCAGATGGCATTTAGAAGTAAGAGCCTTAAACAGTCACACCTCTATACATTACAACACTGCACCAAAATGATTTCTTACAGACAAATTACTGTCTCATTAACTGCATTAGCAGTTCCACCGAGACACATCAATGCTTTGGGTGCAATCTTATCCTTCCAAAGGAGTTTCATCCAAAACAATGTAGCTCCTAGATTGCTTGCATTATTGTTGCTACCTCATTAAATGCTGTTCAGTTCTACAGTGCCAACATTCCTCACCTCGAACAAAATAATTTAAAAGATATTCCTTCAATATAAGCTGTCACAAAGAACAGGCTCCTTTGTTAAATCCCTGCATTGTTAACCGCTGAAAAGATAAGCTATCTTGAACTTCAGCATCGTGTTGAGTTACAAAAACAATTGTAATGACCAGAAACACAATGTAGCTTGACCTTTATTGTTTCCCCATCCCAGACATGAACACAATGATTAAAACACTGGATAAGCTGGTCCCTTACCTGCAGGCTCCACATTCAAAGGTTCCATTACCCTGATTACACTCTTGGCTATTGAGTAATCCTTTTTTATGGCAGTCACATTCACAAATAAATTCCAGAGTAACCACTACCTTCTCTGTAGATCCCTGAGGTTTTATTTCAAGAATGTTCTTTTCACCTTTATTTGGACATTTTATTGCTGTGATGCTTATGTTGAAGCTCACCTAAAAGGCAAAGCAAATGATTTTCTTTCACTCTTGGTCCCATGTTCCCTGTCCATTTGTCAGTCCCCTGGTTCCCATTCTCCCATGTGGTTCCATTGGCTGAACTCCAGAGGTGAAGTGAGAGTAACTGCTCTTAACATCAAGGCAGTATTTGATCAAGTATTGCATCAAGGAACCCTGCCTAAACTGAAGTTAAAATGGAAATTGGGGGAACCCCACTGCTGGACATCTGTGCAGGCAACTCAGGTTGGCATCCTAGGACCCACCATCTTCAGCATTCTTCACCGATGACCTTCCTTCCATCCTCATGCCAGAATAGGGATATTTGCTGACAATTGCACAATGTTCAATACCATTTGTGACTCCTTGGTCCACATCCAATCGTAGCAAGATCTGGACAAGATCTAGGCTTGGGCTGACAGGTTGCAAGTAACATTCAAGCCACGCGAGTGCTGGGCCATGATGATACTGAACTAAGGAAATCCAGCCTCTTATTCCTTACCAATATCCTGGAGTTACTATTGATCAGAAAATGAACTAGAACAGGCATATACACAACTGTGGCTACCGGAATAGGCCAGAGGCGAGGAGTCCTGTGCTAAGGAACTCACTTACCAACACACCATGTACAAGGCTCAAGTCAGTAGTGCGACAGAATACTGTCCACTTGCCTGGATTATGGCAACTTCAGCAACACTCACGAAACTGGCTGCCACGCAGTCTGCTAGATGCATACTCCATCCACACCCATTCACTCCACCACTGACACACAGTTCTGCCA
Source organism: Rhinoraja longicauda (assembly GCF_053455715.1). Classification (NCBI taxonomy): domain Eukaryota; kingdom Metazoa; phylum Chordata; class Chondrichthyes; order Rajiformes; family Arhynchobatidae; genus Rhinoraja; species Rhinoraja longicauda. The sequence goes on along the minus strand of NC_135954.1, from coordinate 107,291,607 downwards.
TCTACAGGATGCACTGCAGCAATCTATCAAGATTCCTTAGCACCTTCCATACTAAGGACCCCCTACCTACCCAGCTTGAAGGACAAGGACCCAGCTTGAAGGACAAGGGCAGCAAACGCATGGGAACATCCAACCATGCCATTTTGGAAATATATTATCGTCCCTTCACTGTTGCTCAGTCAAATTCCTGGAATTCTCTCCCTGACGGCATTATGGGTGCATGGGCACCCAGGGACTGCACCAACGCAAGATGACAACTGGCAATCTTTGGGGGTGGGGGTGGGGGGAAGAGGGGGTGGTGTAATTAAGGATGAGCAATTAAGTCCAGGCTCAACCTGCAAGGCTTATGTCCCTTGAACGAATGAAAGAAAAAGGGCCAGAGACATCACGGTACAACTTCACAAAACACTGGTTGGGGTCCTAGCTACAGTACTAAGTGCAGCTCTGGTCATCACAGGTCAAGGTAGTCCAAATTGCCTGGAGTATAGAAAAAATGTACCCAGATGCTGTCTGGACAAAGGGCTTCAGTTTGAGAGATTCTGGATAGTCTGGGTTAGTACGCTTTGGAGCAGCGGGGGCTGAGTGGAGACTAACTGAGGTATGCAGAATTCTGACGGGCAATGATAAGATAGAGAAGTCAGGAGAAATCCTTTCTCCATGGCAGAGATATACAAAACTGGAGGGCATAGATTTAAGGAGAGGGAGGTATAGGGAGTGGAAGTTGGAATCTGGAATGCACTGCCTGAGGGACATGTGGAGCCAGAGACACACATTTAACTATTTAGTTGAGCATTTGTATTGGCAAAGGATAGACAGTAAGAGGATTAATGTAGAGAGAAAGTCAATAGTCAGCAAGGTCGTGATGGGCAGAAAGATTTATGTCTGTGCTCTATGCATTAGAAACATGCCATTATTTTGCTTGATTGTAGAGATGGTAGCATTAAAATCAAAGATATATGGGGAAGCAATACAGATTTTGATGAATTGCTAGAGTAGACATCTCAATCATTAGACCGGGCGGTAAGGTTGTATGTTGCTTTGTCAGAAGTAATATTCTCAGATACTAACTTTTCATCGATATTGAATAGAGAATCTAGATATACCACTGGATGCATATATTCACAGAGGAAGATGGGGTGGTAAGTGATAGGTGGATACAGGTGAAGAGGGGTTTATTGGCATATCATGGTCAGGTGGGGAGAAAAAGGTGACCATAGCACCAGAGGCCAAGAAGTAATAAATGGACCACAAAAGGGTGCAGATTCTGGAATCTAACAGGAAAGGACGGTGAAGAATGGAATTGAACAACAGTTGGTGGAGATGAGAACAACATAGCAAAGGGAGGAGTGAGCAATGGTGGGGGAAATAAAACAAGTTTATGGGCAAAAGAGGATGCGAGAGGGGATCAGGGGAGATAGCTGGAGAGAGGGGTGCAGGTTAAGTTGGAGATAGAAACGGGCAGCGTGGGGTTGGGGAACTATCAGGTTGGAGGCCGTGGAAGGGAGACCTCCTGAAGTGCCGAGATCTATTATAGTATGAGAATGTAGTCTGATCTTTGGTGGTGAGGACATGGTCCAAGGGGAGGCAAGATCAGGCATCAGAGAGCTAGCATCTGGCCGTTCCCAATTTCAGATAAAGCCCCAGCCCCTTCTGTCCCCTCCACACTCCTCCTCTCTCACAACCCCTTCTTCCCAACGTACCCCCAACCCCCTCATCACTGTGTCTTCCCCACCCCCTCCACCACACACTCCCCCCACTGGATCCCCTCCCTTGTCCACTGCTCACCTCTCCCCTTTCCTGTTCTTGCCACCTACCACCACCTCTCATTCAGTTGCATTCTTCACTTTCCTTTCCTCATGGATTCCTGAATTTGTAGCCTTTTGTTCTCCACTTATCACTCTGCCTCTGTCACCATCTCCACCCTTCTCTCTTCCATCTGACCTTTAAGTGCCAATCAACCCCTCCTCGCCTGTGTCAACTTCTGTTTACTAACTAGCTCCAGATAAAGGATCTCAACCCAAAACTTGAATCACTCATTTCCCTCCACAGATGCCACCTGACCTGCTGAATTCCTGCAAATGGTCTTATGCTTGTTGTTATCATTAATGAGGAACTCAGCAGAAACAATAGTACGTTTCAACCTAAATCAAGACATGTAAAAAAAAACTTCCTGATTCCCATCTTTTGCATGACTGCAAGTACACAACCAGTGACCAAATCTTTTAGAAAAAAAGTTAGATTCAATAATGATCAGAAGGACCTTACCTCATCACCAATCTGAATACCTAAGCAGTGTCTGCCATTTTCACCTGTGTGAACAGTATTATTCTTACAAAAGGATGTATATTGCACTGAAAGTCCCTCTGGCAATTTATTGTTCTCAAGGATAACTTCAGAAGATAAAGCCTGTTAAAATAAAACAGGAATATAATCACCATTGTTTTTATTTTAAGTGCAGGATTGATAAAGGAAGATGAATTTAGAAAATCAATATGTGTGACCTGTACTTACATGATAAGCATCAAGGATCAACTTGATGACATTACTGGAGTTTGCAGAAAGAACACCCACTTCAGATTTTGGAATAAGATTATGGAGTTCCTATTAGAAATAACGCAACACTGTTACCCACAGGTTATTTAATAACAACAATGAAACGTTATTAAGAATAATAGCAATAAGAACCATAATCTTTTTTCCGATGAATAGGAAACATCAAGTGATAAGTGAACGCTAATAAATGTACAATTTAGAAGAGCTAAATGCATGAATGCCATTCTCCAAATTAATAAATAATACAAAAAGTTTGCTCTTGAGAGATTAAGACAGAGGCAACCAGAAGAGAACCAGAACGGATTAATGATTATAACCAGGAACCATTCAATAATTCATAACTATATACAGCTGTAACTAAAGACCAAAGCACATAAGTATCCCATTCAATGTGCACCCTGTTTTACATGCTAACTTTATTGTTCATATTCTAACTTGATTACATCATTTGCTTTTGTTCCAATTTCACAACATTTCAAATCACTTTATCTAGCCTTAATTCAGATAAAATTTGGCATAATGTTTTTGCCGCTAAGTGGCTCAGTCAATTTTCCTTTCGAATGCCAATGAACCTAGTTAACTTGCAATGAACCATATCTGCCATTTCCAAGGCTCTGACACATCATTACACCTCTACATAAGAACAAGACACTTCTTCTACTTCCACATTTACTATTTAAAATTTTCAAACATTTCTCCACTTCCTTTAAAGATCCTGACAATTCTGCTGCCACTATTGATAGGGCATTCCAAACACATTTCCCTTAGGTGCATGAATGACAAGGTTATCTCTTTTTATACGCTGCCTTAAAATCAAGGACAATTTCCTTTCATTCTGTAGGTTCAGAGGTGATCACAGACCAATGTGGGAACCACAGACATTATTACCAGGTAGGGCATGAGTTACTTTAACATTTGCACGCTGTTTCTGTGTGCTTCTGAAGCATGGACACAAGGTTCTCATTCCATTCCAAATACTCTTCCATCAGTGAAGAGCTAAGAATTTCCAAAATGCTGGAGTAACTCAGCAGGTCAGGCAGCATCTCAGGAGAGAAGGAATGGGTGACGTTTCGGGTCGAGACCCTTCGAGGGTCTCGACCCGAAACGTCACCCATTCCTTCTCTCCTGAGATGCTGCCTGATCTGCTGAGTTACTCCAGCATTTTGTGAAATAAATACCTTCGATTTGTACCAGCATCTGCAATTATTTTCTTACACTAAGAATTTCCAAAGATATGAACCAAGCGCAGGCAGGTGGGACAAGTATAGCTGGGACATGTTAGCCGGTGTGGGCAAGTTGGGCCGAAGGGCCTGTTTCCACACTGTATCACTCCATGACGCTATAATCAGTGGGAATGTTACATTTATCAAGCCGACTCGAGTACCATCCTTGAATATTTTCCTCATACATTTGATAATCACTTCCCAGGACTGAGCTTGGAATATAGATTCTATTTCAGAAGTCTGGTATTGTGCATGTGAATGATGTGGCTGGCCCAAATGAACTGACTAAGTGTAACTTGGGTCTCAATAATGGGAATGTTGGCCTGGGAGAGGAAACTGACATTGGTACTCTTATCATCCAAAAAATTGGGAGAATATTGCGGAGACCACATTGGTGGTACTTTGTCTGGAGATGTTTGCTGTAGATGGTCTGGGTTCAAAATCATATTGGAGGGCAGGGCTTCCTACAGTCTGATGAACATGACACAAAGCTTATGGTCCAATTCCTAACTTTCAAATATCCTTTTCCTCAATGAACAAAAAGCTGTGATAACATATTACGAGTGATTATGCGAAGATTTCTGTCTTTGCTGATAGGTCACCCCCCCCACCACCTCCAAGAAGGATGTGGATGCTTTAGAGAGGTTTATTATGATGTGGCTTGTAATAGAGATCATTAGCTGTCAGGAACAGTTGGTTAAAGGGAGACTTTGTAGAAATATACAAATGTCTCACATTACATTAATAGGCGAGACAGTCTGAACCTTTTTCCACGGGGTGAACATGTCAAAGACGAGGGCACTGCTTTAACCTCAGAGAGGGAAGTTTAAAGGTGACGTGTAGGACAAATTCACCTCCCCCCATACACCCACCCACTCACAGTGGCGGGTGGTGGAAACAGATGCGATAGTGACGTTTAGCAAGGTTTTACATAGGCACATGGAAATGCAGGGAATGGTGGAACACTTGTAGGCAGAGGTGATTAATTTGGTATCATGTTCGGCCCAAATATTTTGGGCTAAAGGGTCTGTTCCTGTAACTGTATTGTTCTTGATTACTTAGAATAAAGTCCTACAACCAAAGTTCCCGTGATTAAATAACAATAATGAAGAAGCGTTAAGAATATTTCTGTACTTCATATTCAAATATTTATTTTGTACTGATGTGAAATGTATTTAAGTATTTACCTTGTATACACCCTTGAAATCTTCTGTAACAGCAAAAATGGGCTGAATATTATTTTCACTAAGCTTCTGTACCAAATGAGCAATTGATGGATAATCCTGCACAGAAAAAAAAGAAAGATTTTCAGCTGATTGATACTTTTACAGATTATTTGATCATTTATAAAAGTAGAAAAGTCATCATTCTGTCTTTGGGAATGTAGTAAATAATATTTTCAAGGTCCATAAATTCCAGGATCAAATAACAAACTTACAAAGTAATCACTCATGGTGTAGAGGCCTTGATCATTCAGATGGCACCTCCCATCATTTGGTAGAACAATGCCTCCCAGTTTACCATCTCCTGCAAAGTGAAATCCCGCATCTGTAGAGAATACGAGCAACCGCGTAACATCTCCTCGCCAACCAATTTTTTCCTGCAAAGTAAAGCATAAATAAATGAGCTTCTGAATTCCAGTCACTTTTACAATTCTAATTTATCCGAGGCACAGATGGCGAGGTGAAAACGGACGTTACTGGAGAAAGTAAAGAGTACTGAGAACAAAGGAGAGAATCATGTGGGGATATTGGAAAAGTTCTACAGCACACTGAAAGGAGTTGAGGGAAGATGTGTTGAAGTACGTGCTAAGTGGGTGCAGATTTTTGCAAAAACCTTATGATCTTTACAATAGAACAATAAGTGAAAATAAAGCCAGAACATTTCAATAAAATCTCCATAAAACCTAAGCAGGTACGAAATATTTCAGTCAAAATAATGAAGGAGAGTTATTATCACTTACCCCGCAGACAGCAACCTGCATAATGGCATCAAAACCACCTTCTGGAGAGTCCAGATTCCCAGAAATGGTTTGGTTGCTTACGAGTTCATTGAATTTCGATCCATCATTTGTCAATGGTAGCACATTTTTGTAGCTAAATGGGCTTGCACATACTTCACCACCAGGGCAAGGATTTTTTCGTTTGGCTGGGGTAGTGCTGATGTACGGCATCACAGTTTTATCAACAAAGGACCCAAACCCTAAATTTAAAAAAAGGTTTAATACAAGATGAAGCACTGTCTGCAAAAAGCAAGCACGTACAACAAAAAAATAAAACAAGATTCGTACCAATTCTGAAATCAGATGTTATCTTTTGCATTTCATTTTTTAATTCAGTTCCTAACTTTTTAACGTTTTCCAAGTCATCCTTCATAGAAAAAGAGAGGTCCATAAGATAATAGAGATCAATAGGATAGTCCTCAGCTCTCCTGAAAGACAATGAGAAGGTTTGGGGTTCTCCTGCAAAAACAAGTGATTCCAGTGTTAGAAATGGACATACAAAATGAAAATTCACAAGTAATTTATTTTAACCATGTAAACAGTGAATGACGGAATGTCCCAATGAGTTTTGCTATTTGAAAATGATCTACATTAGGTATGTCATGCAAATTAATACCATCTTAAGTTCATTACACCTTTGTAGAAGGCCTAAATCTGAACTGTATCTTTATTCTTGTACCGGAAGTGACAGCATCTATTTAAAAAATCTATACACTTAACATAAACATCAGAAACAAAAGATCAGGTGAATCAGAATGGCAAGAGTGGGGGAGGTTTCAGAGAATCCATATCATTTGTGGCACAGAAGGACGTTCATGCCAGATAAGAGTTATCTACAGAACAATGAGAACTTCTAAATATAAAACTGTTATTATAATCCAGCAATAATGAATTCAATGTTGAACAACAGAAGTTTGCGTTTTATTACTCAGATCCTCAAATGGCTGATCTTATTTTCCATGTAAAACAGTAGAAGGTGGTGTTTTATGGGAATTTGGCATAATCTAGATTGAAAATCTCAATACAGAAGCAATGTCATCATTCTTCTTAGCCTCCCCTTGGTCATGGCTGACCATGGGTGATGCATCCTAGTTGACTGCTTGCTCCACACCTCGGCTAGAGCAGCGTCGCTTGTGGCTGAAGAGACCAATGCGGGAGCGACATTCTCTGTCGCAAAGGTCACATTTGTGTGTGTGGTCTCTGGTCTGTTGAAGTTGCTCCTTTCTGCGTGCCCGCTTTTCTGCCGCTGCGTTCATCAGTTTATCTTCCCCCCGTTTTGAGATGTTGGTTCAGGGTACCTCTGCTCTCCCAGGACTCCACATCGATGTCAAGCGCCTTCAAATCTATCTTGCAGACATCCTTGTAACGTAGCTGGGGGCAGCCGATGGTTCTCCTCCCAGATGTTAGCTCTCCATAGAGGATGTCTTTTGGAATACAGCCATCCTCCATGTGGTGGACATGGCCCAGCCATCGCAGCCTGCGCTGCCTGAGTACAGTGTACATACTCGGAAGGCCAGCGCGAGACAGAATCTCGACGTTGGACACTGTCTTGCCAGGATATACCCAGGATACGGTGGATGCTTCTAAGGTGGAAGGTGTTGAGTCTTCTCTCCAGTCTGGCATATGTAGTCCATGTCTCACTGCCATACAGCAGCGTGCTGTTGACACAGGCGTTGTAGACTGCTATCTTTGTCTTCACTGTCAGCTTTGGATTAGTCCACACTCGAGCTGTGAGGCGAGCGAGAGTTGTAGCTGCCTTCCTGATCCTCTTATCAATCTCTGTGTCCAAGGAGAGGTTGTCGGTGATGGTGGAGCCGAGGTACGTGAACTGATGGACGGCATCGAGTTCGTAGTCGTCGATGGTGATGACAGGCGGTGCCTCTGTATCCTGTCCCAGGACGTTCGTCTTCTTCAGGCTGATGGTCAGCCCAAAGTCCTTGCAAGCCCGATAGAAGCGGTCCATCAATGACTGTAGTTCCTGCTAGATGTGGGACACAACTGCTGTGTCATCGGCAAACAACATGTCTCTGATGAGAGCTTCACGTACTTTTGTCTTGGCTCGGAGGCGGGTGAGGTTGAAGAGCCTGCCGTCTGATCTAGTACGCAGGTAGATCCTCTCTGTTGCGGTGCCGAAGGCAAGTTTCAGGAGCAAGAAAATGCCAAAGAGTGTAGGAGCGAGGACGCAGCCTTGTTTGACGCCACTGCGGATGTCGAAGGGCTCCGAGAAACTGCCATTGAACTGCACTGTCCCCTTCGTGTTGATGTGGAAGGATTCTATCATGCTCTGCAGTTTTGGTGGGGAGCCGATCTTTGGGAGAGCCTTGAATAGGCCATCTCTGCTGACGAAGTCAAACGCCTTGATGAGGTCAATGAAAGCAATATACAGGGGCATCCGCTGTTCTCTACACTTCTCCTGGAGCTGGCAAAAGGAGAAGACCATGTCTACTGATGACCTTTCAGCTCGGAAACCGCACTGTGACTCTGGGTATACACGTTCTGCCAGCTTCTGCAGGCGGATCAAGATGACCCGAGCAAAGACCTTGCCGACGATGTTGAGGAGGGAGATGCCTCTGTAGTTGTTGCCGTCGCTTCTCTGGCCCTTGTTCTTGTAGAGGGTAATGATCGTGGCATCCCTCATGTCCTGCGGTACAGCTCCTTCTTGCCAGCACTGGCAGAGGACCATGCCGAGGAAGCAGTAAGGTAGTCTTGCAGTGCTTGATCAGGTCAGGGGGAATCCCGTTGCTGCCTGGGGCCTTGCCTGAGGCCAGGCTGTCAATGGCCTTGCTGAGCTCTTCTACCGTCGGCTCTCCATCTAACTCATCCATGGTCGGCAGGCACTCGATGGCGTCAAGGGCTGAGGGGGACATGGTGTTCTCTCTCGAGTAGAGGTTGGAGTAGTGTTCCACCCATCTCTCCATCTGCTGGCATTTGTCTGTGATTACTTCCCCAGTGGAGGATTTGAGGGGGGCTGTCTTGCTCTGGACTGGTCCTAGTGCCTTCTTAATGCCATCGTACATTCCCCCGATGTTCCCTATTATGGTGGCCATCTGGATGTCCTCACTAAGCTGTGTCCAGCACTCATTGGCGCAACACCTGGCAGTCTGCTGAGCCTTGCTCCTGGCAGCCCTGAGGATCTGCAGGTTCTTCTCGTTGGCTGACCACTTGTACTCGGCTAGGGCGGCGCGCTTGGCTTCGAGGATGGCAGTCATCTCGGTCGACTTGGCCTCAAACCAGTCGTGTGTCTTTGAGATCTTCTTCCCAAAGCTAGCCAGGGCTGTGCGGTGCATGGTGTCCCGCAGAGTTTCCCACTTCTCTGTTGCTGAGTCTCCAGGACGCGAGGTGCCAAGTTCTCTCTCAAAAGCCTCTGCAAACTGTTGCACGAGGTCTGGATGGAGCATCTTGCTGACATCGATGTGGGGTTTCCCCGGCTTCCTGTTATGGTAGAACCTCTTTGGTTGCAGCCTGATCTTGCAACACACCATGGAGTGGTCTGTGTTGCAGTCCGCACTGTGGTAGGAGCCTATGTGGAGAACGCTCTTGAGGGCAGCACGTCTGACTAGTATCAGATCCAGCTGATGCCAGTGCTTTGAGCGTGGGTGTCTCCAGGAAACCTTATGCTGGGGCTTTGTCTGGAAGTACGAGTTGGCAATGCACAGGTCATGGTAAGTGCACAGCTCGAACAGTCGCTGTCCGTTCTCATTCATTTTGCCCACACCAAACTGCCCAAGGCAGGAAGACCATGATTCGTGGTCTGCTCCCACTCTGGCGTTGAAGTCGCCCAAGAGAACAAGTTCTTCCTTGCTGGGGATGCTGCTGATGATGGATGCGAGGTTCTCGTAGAACTCGTCCTTTGTGTCTGATGTGGAGGACAGTATCGGGGCATACTCGCTGACAAGGGTGACCGGGCCTGTGGTGGTGTTGAGGCGGGGAGTCAGGAGTCGCTATGAGCCATTTCTGCCTGGTTCCACCGTGTTCAGCAGGCTGCTCCTTACTGCGAAGCCTACTCCGTGCTCTCTGGGCTCGTCAGAGTCCTTCCCCTGCCAGTAGAACATGTAGTCCTTCTCCTTCAATGTGCCCGAGCCTGCCGGCCTTGTTTCCTGAAGGGTGGCTATGTCCATGTTGAGTCTCTTGAGCGCATTGTTTATGACAGTTGTTTTCCTGGAATCGCTGATGTCCTTTGGGTTTCCAGAGAGGCCGGTCATCATTGTCCGGACATTCCAAGTTCCCAGTTTTAGAGCTGGTCTCTTTTGATGTGTTCTTTTGTTGGCAGGTGCGATCTGCTGTTCGGATGGTTCCTAATCCCTGTGTGCCCAGTGAGGATAGCAGACCGTGGTGGGACAGCACCTTATTGGCTGGGGGCTGCCCAGCTTGAGGCGGGCAGCAGCTGTCCAGTGAGATCCGAAAATCCCTCCCACCGTCGGGAGCAACCCCTGATGCCTCGCTTTACGCCAATCTAGCGGTGACTTATAACCGGTAACTGTTGCTCCCCGTGTTATGTCGACGCCGCAAGCGAAGCTGGAGTGTCCTCTCCAGGCTGTAGGTGCAGGTTTGCAGTGATGTGTGGTCGGATGCAAGCCTGGGCGATGTCATATGAAGGAAAGACTGTCCTTACAATCTGATTTAAATCACAATCTTGCATATCAGAGCCAGGGCATCACATATTCAAATAGAAGGTAGCTGTCACCGTGTTATCCCTCATTAACAAAGTTCATCGCATTTGTTTATGGGAATCTGCAGTATACTAACAGATGATTTTGATTAATAATAACATAATTATCTACAATACAGTCAACGTAACAACAATATGTGGACTCAGTCATTGGAATATTGACCAACAAAAACCCTTGTTGCAATCCATCTACTCTCTGTAATCTCTGCTTAAACATAAAAGCCATTAACATCTTTGGTGTTTCGCTAGTCTCTGGAGCTGAACTTTATGAACAGGAATTGGCTAATTTTCCCCCTGTGTCAACAAACGAATGAGTGGTTGGACACTAATTTGTCATTAATTATAAAGTACATTAAACTTTGGCCCTCTGAAGCACACATTATAAAAGCACTACTGATTTCCTACATCCAGTCTCCACCCTGTGAGGTAGTGGGAGAAAGTGAACAACAATGTAGCCTTGCACTGCATTTCAAATTACTGCTAGGCCACTTCAAAGCACCTCACCTCAAAACTGGACTGTCCCTGTACTAAATTAGAATGCTTTGAAAATGAAGTTGCCCAAAACAATGTCCACAATACTAAAATAACATATGTTTGCCAATTGGCCACAATGGTATTTTTCAGTTATGCGGGCCAGCCTACCAGGCAGTCAATACTCCTGTGACTGCGTCCACACAATGTAGTGTTATACTGACTGTATTCTTGACAGTGGTCAATTTTCTGCTTGGATTAAATAATTTTAAAGTCCAATCATTTTAAAGGCCAAACGCTCAACTACTTTGCATCTCAAGATAATTTATCTTGGATGTGTACCTGAATGGAACAGTTATTATTTGCAGCGGACCTTATTGAATTTTAAATATTTTCTACATGAAAGCAAATATTACTCTGAGTATTTCCTATAGAAATACCTGATCGTAATTTCAGGGTTAGCTTCTGTGGTCGAATCTGCGTAATGTCTTCGAGCTTTATCTTTCCACCGCTTCTACGACCAGTAAGTTCCTTATCAGCGGTTATCGTTTGTGAACCTTTGGGATTTTCAATCTCATCCATTGCACACCCTCTTTTTTTCAATGATTGGATATCATCACAGCGTGCAGAGTTTGGCTCCCCCTGTTGTAAGAATTCCTACAAAAAATACAAATTTATTTGTTTGAGTAGCAGATTAAGACAATCTTTGCAGTTTTTGAACTCATTTGATACCACGTATTTTATGCTATTTGATTTTATTGTGTTATTGCTAATCAGTATATCATAGCTGAAACATCCAGGTAGATTTGGGTCACGTGTGGCGGCGCCTAACGGCTGCGGCTCGCTGGCAGTCTGTTTGTCCTTTGTTCTTTTTTTGTTTGTGTTGGTGTTGGGGTGTTTTGTTTTTGGTTGTGTATGTGTGTGTGGGGGGGGGGGGGGGGGGTGTATGTGTGGGGGGGGGGAAATCTTTCTTTTTTTAGGTCTCTTCCTCGGGGCGAGGCTTGGCCGCGGGGTCTTCCATCGCCTTGTGCGGTTCGGCCACGGGACTGAACAGCGCCCGGTGCGGCTCGGCTGCGGGGCCTTCCATCGCCCGGTGCGGCTCGGCCGCGGGGCCTTCCATCGCCCGGTGCGGCTCGGCCACGGGACCTTCCATCGCCCGGTGCGGTGCGGGACTGAACAGTGCCCAGTGCGGCTCGGCCGTGGGGCATTCCATCGCCCGGTGCGGCGCGGCCACGGGACTGAACAGCGCCCAGTGCGGCTCGGCCGCGTGGACTTTCCATCTACTTGCGGGGGCTGTGCGGGTCGGTCGCCTCGGTAGGGGTCGAGTTGTCTGTACGTGGGAGGGGCATGGGGGAAGAGAGAGGGGAAGTTTTTGGCCTCCATCACAGTGAGGGGGTGTTTGGAGTCACTGTGATGGATGTTTGTGTTGGGGTTGTGTCTTGTGTTTTTTGTACTGCTGGCTAAGTAATCTCGTTCGGAACGAATGACAAATAAAGCTATTTTGGATTTTGGATTTGGATTTTCCCATCCAGGCGGCCCATTTTAACAGCTTACTGAAATGGCAATTGCCACGCCCATTAACAATCCTCTAAAACTCCTCATACATCCCAACACCAATTTTCCTTTAGCAGATAAATTTCAGCCGCTGTGCGATATTGTTGCATAACAAGTAAGTTTTTAGATTTCTCCATGAATTAATCTCAACTCAAATATTACAAGGCAGGTGATTTAGGAAATAAAGCAGGAAAGCACTAATAATTATACACGTTCAGGAACTGGCAAGCAGTAGGTAAGTACAGGTGAGGACGGGTGATGAGAGAAGCAACCACTCCCAACTTACACTAAAGCACTTCATAAACACTTGCAAAATATTTCACATGCAGGATTAATATTGTGTAGGGAACAAAAAGAATAAATTCAATGAGCTACAATTATTTGTGAAAATGACTGAGCAACTTTCTGCACTGAAAATTCAAAGTGATATTGTAATAAGTGGTATAACAAACAAGTTCACATTGCTCAGCTCCAAGCCATACCGCAAAGGAATTCCAATGCTGAAATCATTCCCATTTAACAAACTGCCGTCATAATTTGCCGAGTAAGAGATTAAAAAATGTATTTAACACTGAAGTATATCTGAACCTCAGTTCAATTATTGGCTCTTTACCCCAGTTACTTAACACTTCCAAAGCTGCTATTTTCATTAGATCATTTTCTAGTTTTCTTTGGCATAAATCTTTGCTCTCTTTGAGCAATATTTTTGTTTTCATCTCCTGCCTTGATCTCGCCCAGACTCGTGTCTTAAGTGATTTTGCCACTCTCTCAGGTGGACCTATGACTTGAAGGTCGAGACCCTTCTTCAGACTAATGTCAGGGGGGGCGGGACAAAGAAAGGATATAGGTGGAGACAGGAAGACAGAGGGAGAACTGAGAAGGGGGAGAGGAAGAGAGGGACAGAGGAACTATCTAAAGTTGGAGAAGTCAATGTTCATACCACTGGGCTGCAAGCTGCCCAAGCGAAATATGAGGTGCTGTTCCTCCAATTTCCGGTGGGCCTCACTATGGCACTGGAGGAGGCCCATGACAGAAAGGTCAGACTGGGAGTGGGAGGGGAAGTTGAAGTGCTCAGCCACCGGGAGATCACGTTGGTTAAGGCGGACTGAGCGATACGATCGTCGAGCCTGCTTTTGGTCTCGCCGATGAAGAGAAGTTGACATCTAAAGCAGCGGATACAATAGATGAGGTTGGAGGAGGTGCAGGTGAATCTCTGTCTCACCTGGAAAGACTGTTTGGGTCCTTGGATGGAGTTGAGGGGGGAGGTAAAGGGACAGGTGTTGCATCTCCTGCGGTTGCAGGGGAAAGTGCCCGGGGAGGGGGTGGTTTGGGTAGGAAGGGACGAGTGAACCAGGGAGGGAACGGTCTCTGCGGAACGCAGAAAGGGGAGGGGATGGGAAGATATGGCCTGTGGTGGGGTCCCGTTGGGGGTGACGGAAATGTTGGAGGATGATTTGTTGGATACGCTGGCTGATGGGGTGGAAGGTGAGGACTAGGGGCATTCTGTCCTTGTTACGAATGGGGGGAGGGGGAAGCAAGAGCAGAGCTGCAGGATATAGAGGAGGCCCTAGTGAGAGCCTCATCTATAATGGAAGAGGGGATGCCCCGTTTCCTGAAGAATGAGGATATCTCTGATGCCCTAGTGTGAAACACCTCATCCCAGGCGCAGATGCGGCGTAGACGGAGGAATTGGGAGTAGGGGATAGACTTTTTGCAGGAGACAGGGTGGGAAGAAGTGTAGTCCAGATAGCTGTGGGAGTCAGTGGGTTTGTAATAGATGTCAGTCACTAGTCTGTCTCCTGTGATGGAGATGGTGATATCCAGAAACGGTAGGGAGAAGTCGGAGATAGTCCAAGTATATTTAAGAGCAGGATGGAAATTGGTAGTGAAGTGTATGAAGTCAGTGAGTTCTGCATGGGTACAAGAGGTAGCACCAATGCAGTCGTCAATGTAGCAGAGGTAGAGTTCGGGGATGGGGCCGGTCGGTGTATGTCTGGAACAGGGATTGTTCGACGTACCCGACAAAGAGGCAGGCATAGCTAGGGCTCATGCGAGTGCCCATAGCTACTCCTCTGGTTTGGAGGAAGTGGGAGGAGTCAAAGGAGAAGTTAAGGGTAAGAACCAGCTCTGCAAGGCGGAGGAGAGTGTTAGTAGATGGGGATTGGCTGGTTCTACGGTCGAGGAAGAAACAGAGGGCTTCAAGACCATCCTTGTGGGTGATGGAAGTGTAGAGTGACTGGACATCCATGGTAAAGATGAGGGAGTGGGGGCCTGGAAACCGAAAGTTATCGAGGAGACAGAGAGCATGTGAGGTGTCTTGGACGTAGGTGGGGAGGGATAGGATAGAGTTGAGGTAGGTGGAAATACGTTTGGTGGGACATGAACAGGCAGAAACAATGGGTCTGCCAGGACAGTTCTGTTTATGGATTTTAGGTAGAAGGTAAAATTGGGCCGTGCGGGCCTGGGCTATGACTCAGGTCACACAACCTCTCATGTTCTGCCCTATCGCAAACCTTTCCTTTTTCTCTCTACTTTTCATCTTCGCTCAAAACTTAATGTACTTGGTCCTCATTTTCCCCACTTCTGATTAACCATCTTTGCCCTGAAACGTTGAATGTTTCGCGTTCTGCAGATGCTGCATGACCCGAGTATTTCCAGCATATTTCCTGCTTTTTTTATTTTGTCTTTTCTTATTTCAGAAAAGCTGTACCCAGCTATCTTAATGCCCTAATGTTTATGACTTACTTTGACCATTTTTTCTACTTTACCATGAGTCAAATTCTTTAAAATAAACCCATTCCCACAAGCCACTGTTTCAGTTGTGGTAAAGTACCACAGCAACTTACTTCCTTCCAAATGGCAATAAGGCCTCGGAAGATCTGCTAACATGACCGCTTTTTACAACTTAATCAAACCACGTCAAGACATCTGATTGAATTCCACGTATTTACCCCAGTCAAAGACAGTTGGGCATACAAAATGTCTTTAAAGTTGAAGTAGCAAACATTTGATGATGCTTGGAAAAAATGTGGATTGTTTTCTCTGGAGCATGAGGGGCTGATGGAAGACCCAATGGAAGTTTATTTAAACTAAGGCATAGATAACGTAGACAGTCAGAATTTTTTTAGTGTCAAATGTGGAAGTGTCAAATAATGCAGAGGAGATACAAGAGAAGCAGATACAAATTTGGCATTTAAGAGACTTTTAGATAGGTATATGAATATGCAGGAAATGGAAAGATATGGATTACGTGCAGGCAGAAGGGATTAGTTTAAAAGACACAAAGTACTGAAGTACACAAAGTCCCGAACTGAAACATCGCCTATCCATGTTCTCCAATGATGCTGCCTGGCCTGCTGAGTTATGCCAGCATTTTTTGTAAATCAGCATCTGCAGTTCCTTGTGCCCAGGAATTAGTTTAATTTGGCATCATGTTCATCAGACATCTAGGACCGAAGAGTCATCTCCTGTGTTGCACTGTTCTTTCTGCTATATTTTAGTAGGCAGGCTAATGACAAAATGTGTAGGAAGGAACTGCCTACCGAAGATAGACACAAAATGCTGGAATAACTCAGCGGGACAGGGATCATCTCTGGAGAGAAGGAATGGGTAACGTTTCGGGGAGAGACCTTTCTTCAGACTGAAAGTCATGGGAAACGGAAACGAGAGATATAGACGATGATGTAGAGATATAGAACAATGAATAAAAGATATACAAAAAAGTAACCATGATAAAGGAAACGGGCCATTATTAGCCGTTTGCTGGGTGAGAACGAGAAGCTGGTGTGACTTTTGGTGAGGGAGGGATGGAGAGAGAGGGAATGCCAGGGTTACTTGAAGTTGGAGAAATCAATATTCATACCACTGGGCTGTAAGCTGCCCAAACGAGATATGAGATGCTGTTCCTCCAATGAGCTTTTAGCCTCACTCTGACAATGAAAGCCTCGGATAGAAAGGTCAGCATGGGAATGGGAAGGAGAATTAAAGTGTTTAGCAACCAGGAGATCAGGTTGGTCCAGGACGACTGAGCGAAGGTGTTCAGCAAAACGATGGCCCAGACTACATTTGGTCTCACTGATGCACAAGATTCTACATTTTGAACAATGGATACAGTAGATGAGGTTGGAGGAGGTGCAAGTCTTTATCATTGTTACTCTTTTGCATAACTTTCATTCATTGTTCTATATCTCTCTACATCATCGTCTGTATTTCTCATTTACCTTTCTGATGACTTTCAGTCTGAAGGGTCTCTCGACTGCCTGTCCCGCTGAGTCACCCCAGCATTTTGTGTGTATCTTATGCCAATGACAAAGCTTCAGAAACTAGAACACTTGGTCTGAGAAGTTACAATGACCGTGTACGAGTGCTATTTAACTGTGAATGCCCAGTGCCCCGATGATTTCCAGCATTCTCCCGTCCCTCCACAACAGAAACACAAGTCATGCAATATTTGCAGTTGTGGTTCAAATGTTTTTTAATTAAAAAAAGACTTACACTTTTGGTGCACCATCCACAATTTCTACCAGCCTGTATACATTCTCCACATGACTTTGCGTTGACTTTAAAACACTCACTAAGGTCTGTAACATAGAAAGGCAGATTATGTTTCCAAACTGTCTAGCTGCATTTCAATTGCAAAAGTAGTATCAAGTATATACTGAAACACTAGGAAAGCTCATCAAAATCCTTTAAGCAAGATTCTGTTTATCACCAGCCCGACAAATCAAACTGGAAAAAAAGCATTCGGATCATTGACGGAGATAGGCTCCATCTCTTTCAACCTACTTCAATTCATAACTTGTGTCAGCACACCATCTTTAAGAGTGTCTATTTCCCAATGTTTTAATCAAAAGCCTTTAAGTCTTATTAGCTGGACAAAATTTCCTTTAGCCGATTTATCTGCTTCCTCCATTAACTTTAGCACATCAATCAGATTATGCCTTAAATGCCTCAAAATAGCCTAGTTTGTTATTCCAATTATCAATTCACCAAGACTCTAATCTACTAATTTTTTTCTTAAATTGACAAATTTCAGTATCATTAAAATTTTTCAGATGATGTTTAGATTTAGATTTAGAGATACAGCGCGGAAACAGGCCCTTCGGCCCACCGGGTCCGCGCCACCCAGCGATCCCCGCACATTAACACTATCCTACACCCACTAGGGACAATTTTTACATTTGCCCAGCCAATTAACCTACAAACCTGTACGTCTTTGGAGTGTGGGAGGAAACCGAAGATCTCCGAGAAAACCCACGCAGGTCACGGGGAGAACGTACAAACTCCGTACAGTACAGCACCTGCAGTCAGGATCGAACCCGAGTCTCCGGCGCTGCATTCGCTGTAAGGCTGCGACTCTACCGCTGCGCCACCGTGCCGCCTAAAATTTATCTAAAATTTATTTCAAAAGTTCTACAGTAATCTTGAAAAGGCTCAGTTTTAATCATGTTTTTGCAGTTCTGATTTATTTTTTAAAAATTGAGGACCTTGAGATAATTTGGTTTGTGATCATTCACCCCTTTTCCACTTAAATGGAACTTAATTCATATCTGCTTGCATTCTCTTCCCTCTATTCCTGTCCTCAGATTCATGAGTCATACTGAAGAAACAGATCCTCCTTCAGCCCCTCATGCACACTGACTATCACCCATCCATTTACACCAATCCTACATTAATCTTTATTTTATCATTCTATTCTCACCATATTCCCATCACCATCACCCCCCCCCCCCCACTTAAAAAAATTATA
Source organism: Rhinoraja longicauda (assembly GCF_053455715.1). NCBI lineage: Eukaryota > Metazoa > Chordata > Chondrichthyes > Rajiformes > Arhynchobatidae > Rhinoraja > Rhinoraja longicauda. Next base: position 107,273,386 of record NC_135954.1, on the reverse strand, counting down.
CTGCTGAATAGCACAATTGGTAGAACTGCTGTCTCACAGTTCCAGCAAGCTAGATTCAATCCTGACCTCAAGTGCTGTCTATGTGGATCGTACATGTTCTCCCCACGACCACGTGTGTTCTCCTTTGCTCTGGTATCCTCCCATTTCAAAAAAAAACATGCAGGTCGGTATGTTAATTTGCCATTGTAAATTACCCTTGGTGTGTAGGTGAGCAGTAGAATTCGGAGGGGAGCGGGGGGGGGGGGTTGGTGATGGGAACGTGGCAATAAAATGAGATCCGTGTAGGGTTAGTGCAAATGAGCAGTTGATTGTCAGTGCGGACTCGAAGGGCTGAAGGGTCTGTTTCTTCAGTAAGACTCCCATGAATCTAAGAAGTTGTGCAGAGGGAAGAAAATGCAGGCAGATATCAATTTTGTGACTTGAGGTTGCTCTGTTAATTGTAACCAGGTTTAGTGGAACACTGCCCACTGAATTCAAAACAGTGGCATGGATAGAATTCACTTAACAAGTGAACTCTGAACTCCAGTTCCGTGAGACCACACCCAGAGTACTGTGGGCAGTTTTGGTCTCCAAATTTGAGGAAGGATATTGTTGCTATTGAGGGCGTGCAGCGTAGGTTCACTAGGTTAATTCCCGGAATGGCAGGACTGTCATATGTTGAAAGACTGGAGTGACTAGGCTTGTATACACTGGAATTTAGAAGGATAAGAGGGGATCTTATTGAAACATACAAGATTATTAAGGGATTGGACATGGTAGAGGCAGGAAACACGTTCCCAATGTTGGGGGAGTCCAGAACCAGAAGCCACAGTTTAAGAATAAGGGGTAGGCCATTTAGAATGGAGATGAGGAAAAACTTTTTCAGTCAGAGAGTTGTAAATCTGTGGTATTCTCTGCCTCAGAAGGCATTGGAGGCCAATTTTCTCAATGCTTTCGAGAGAGAGCTAGATAGAGCTCTTAAGGATAGCAGAGTCAGGGGGTATGGGGAGAAGGCAGGAATGGGGTACTGATTGAGAATGATCAGCCATGATCACATTGTATGGTGGTGCTGGCTCGAAGGGCCAAATGGCCTACTCCTGTGTCTATTGTCTATAACAATTATCAATGGAAGCTGGGGTGGTCACACCCTCAATCTTGTCAATACTACATCAATATAATTAGTCAATGGAGACTACGCAGTTAAAAAAATAATCGTATCCAATTTAAGGCATTCAAACTAAGTCAAGCAATTGATGAGATCATTTGTTAAGAAAAGGCATGGTCACAAGCTGTTAAAATAATAGATTAATGACCATCTACTATTAATCACCAACTCAATGGTTTTTCTATCTGTGAAACTATTGCATCATTTGATAATGTGGGTTTAAGTGAAATTTCTATAAAAATCAGTAAAATCTCATGGTGTGAAAACTATGAAAATATGTAGATTAAAACTATTAAGCATCGATACTTTATTTTTTGGATCTGGATCTCCTTACAACAATTCATTTTTCACCCCCAACTGTCCTCGAGCCCTTCATCTCGAGCTTATGATGGCCATAAGCTCCTTCTTGAACTACATATTCAATCCTTTTCTTCCCCTAATGTAGATAAATCAATGGGAAGGATAAACCCATAGGATGAAAGTATTGAAACAAAGTTTGAAGAGGTTTCACCACTGAATGGGCAAATTTGGTCAGAAGCAAGGCTGTGTTCAGGGGGAACCCCGAGAACAAGTTAAGAATTCTGGATAGAGCAAAATGACCTGGACACCAATAATTTGGCTTAGTTCATAACAATCAATTAATATGGAATGGAATGTGCAAATTTAAGAAGGGCTTCAACTTTACCAGTTCAACAGGAGGACATTGCTACACTGTCAAGACTGGATCGTTTTACCATGCAATACAATATGGATGTGCAGGCAGACTGGACATCCAAATGTCAAATGAGTGAACACCAGTTACTGTAAAATAATGCACTTTAGCACAAAGAATGGAGAAATTTAAGGCACAAGGAAACCTGGGCTTGGATGAAAAAATGTTGAGGGGAGATTTATTGCAGGTATGCACAATGACAACCATCTTAGATAGGTGGAGCGGGCTGCTGGTCCCATTAGCAGTCAGTTCAGAGACAAGGGGAGTGATGTAAAACTGAGCAAAAGATACAGCAAAATCCTGATTATTGGAAAATCTAATGTTTGGGCTTCTGGCTCACACACAAGCTGGGCTGCAGAATGTAAGCAGGGTGTGCAGCTGCAATTTGGAAACTGAATGTGTACAGATTCGTAGCCTGATCTAGAATAATTGTCTGTTTGAGCTTGTTTTGTTGAGCTGAAACTTACAGCGTCTACTTCCTGCTTCTTTCAAACTCACCAGTTCACTTATTCCTTTGAACTCGCATGTAAAAAGTGTTAAGTAAAATCACTGGGGTATTAATAGTAGTAACAAGCAATAGTACAGAAAACCTGTGAGTCTGGCAACAGAATTTTCAGAGCTTAACTTTAAAAGGAAAGCGGATAAAAAATAAAAGCAGTAGCTGTGATCTAGAAAGTATTGCCCCCACAGGTTGTGAAAACAGAATCAGGAGTCTTAGAAATTGAATTAATAAACAGTTAAAGCCGAATAATTTGTAGGACTGTGGAGGAAAAAAAAAAGCATGGGGGGTTGGCACTGATGGGAATACTTTTCTGGAAACCAGTGTGGGTTCAATGGGTCGGTTATTCTCCTGTGCTGTACTTGTCACATGGTCCTGTATATAACACTCAGTGTTATATGAAGTCGCACCTCGGCCTTCTGCCTCCTCCCCTCTCCCATCAGGCAAAAGGTATAGAAGTGTGAAAACGCACACCTCCAGATTCAAGGACATTTTCTTCCCAGCTGTTATCAGGCAACTGAATCACCCTGCCACAACCAGAGAACAGTGCTGAACTACTATCTACCTCATTGGAGACCCTCAGACTATCTCCTACATAACCTACAAAGCCCTCCATAACCTGGCCCCATCCTACCTGACCGACCTCCTCCACAGGCACACTCCCACCTGCACCCTCCGCTCTGCTGCTGCCAATCTCCTATCCCCCCACATCCGGACCAAACTCAGAACCTGGGGGGACAGGGCTTTCTCCATCGCTGCTCCCACCCTATGGAACTCACTACCCCAAAACGTTAGAGACTCCTCCACACTCACCACATTCAAAACATCGCTGAAGTCTCACCTGTTCAGTACTGCCTTCAACCACTGAAGGTCACCTCACCTTCTGTCTCCTTTCTCTGTTCGTTTATTTATTTACTTATTTATCTATTTATTCATTTCCCTATGTTCTCTAAATCTCTGTAAAGGGTCTTTGAGTATATGAAAAGCGCTATATAAATAAAATACATTATTATTATTATTATTATCTTTGACCAGACTTTCCCGGCTTTATCTTGCATTAAACGTTATTCACGATATTCCCTTTATCATGTTTCTATGTACTGTGAATGGCTCGATCGTAATCATGTATTGTCCTTCAGCTGACTGATTAGCACGCAACAAAAGCTTTTCACTGCACCTCGGTACATGTGACAATAAACTAAACTCAAACTATAATCAGAGATGCAGCATTGTACTGATGTGGTAAAAGGATTGAGAGAGGCAATGAGGTAGGTGTCATCAGCATGTGCGAAAGGCGTGTATCGTCCAGGGCTCTACACGGGAAGAGATGAATGGCCAAATCTTGTGAAAGATTCTATTAAACATTGTGAATCGAGGGGAATGAGCACAAGCAGCGACTTTATGGAGTAAGCACAGAGTATAATTGGGAGTAGGGGATAGACTTTTTGCAGGAGTCAGGGTGGGAATGTGCTTTCACGAAAACATATCCAAAAATAAAAATTCTTGATATTTGATTGAATATCTGCAATGTTAATTAGTCATTAATTTTACGTGTTACCTGATTGGGCAAGACCTTGCCAGCAGCTGCAACAAATCAGTACCGTACACAGGATACATTTCAAATCCATCTGAAAGGATTAAACAAAAGTTTCATGAAATAAAAATCAAAGATGCATTCAAAATGTTGTTTCTGCCTAAAACATTTGTTTGCATGTTATGGGAAAACACTGCATTATGGCATTTCCCAGGGTAATCAGCTGTTGCGTTTATGAACCAGGTAATTTTGGGTGGCACTTTAGTAAAACTCAAGTCCTATACATCCAGATTCCAGATTCCTGTTTTCACAATTTAAGATAATCTTCACAGCATTCCCCAAATCAATAGACATCTCCATGCCTCTGAGAATTTTGCATTGCAATGCTCATAATAGCGGAGAGCATTGTGACCACACCCAAAACCCTGCCCCCTTCCTTTGGTTAAAAAATGCCCACATCACATCCAAGCAAATCTATATTCTTCATGTGAATTTATTTTTAGACAGAGTCTTGGAACGCACTGCCAGAGGTGGTGGTGGAGGCAGATACAAGAGTGACATTTAAGCAGCTTTTGGATAGGCATACGTATGTGCAAGAATTGACAGAATATGGAGCATGTACAGGCAGACGAGATCAGTTTAATCTGGCATCATATTTGGCATGAACATTGTGGCCCAAACGGGCCATTACAATAGATAGGCAGTACCTCAGAGTACCTCAGCAGGTCAGGCAGCATCTCTGGAGAAAAAGGGTAGGTGACATGTCGGTCAGGGCCCCTCTTCAGACTGAAGAACTGTGAGAAAAAATCAGGATAAAATGGCCTCCAGCAGGTTTGGTGCCCTACCTAGTAGGCCAATTGTTGGCTAGGGAAGTTGTGATCTCAAGAGGGATACAAATGTAGTGAAGTGTGGAACTGGTTAGTCAACCAAGGCGAAGTAAAAGTTACTTAAAATTAGCGAATTCAACATTCCTACTGTTGGGTTGGAAGCTACCAAAGCAAAATACCAGGTGCTGTTCCTCCAATTTGCTTGTGGCATCACTCTGGCAATGGAGGCCCAGGACAGAAAGGACAGTATGGGAATGGGAAGTAGAGTTGAAATAGTTAGCAATCAGATGAATCCATAAGCCTTGGCAGACCGAGCGCAAGTGCTCAGCGAAATGGTTGCCAAGTCTGCCAAGCCTACATTTGGTCTCGCCGATATTCAGAAGCCCCATCGGGAACACCGGATGCAGTAGATGAGGTTAGAGGCACACCTTAAAAGACTGTTGCTGCCCCTAGATGGAGACTGAGGGAGGAGGTTTAAGAACATGAGCAAGTTGCATCTCCTGCAGTTTATAGTGGAAAGTACCTGGGGAGGCGGTGGTTTGGGTGGGATGGGATGAGTGAACCAAGGAGTTGCGGAGGGAATGGTCTCGGTAGAAGGCAGAAAGTGGAGGAGATGGGAAGACGCGATCACGTAGGCGGCGACAGAAATGTTGGAGAATAATGTGTTGGATGTGGAGGCTGGTGGGGTGAATGACGAGGACCAGGGGAACTGTCCTTTTTGCGTCGGGGGGGGGGGGGGGGGCAAGAGAAAAAACTACGGGACACAGGAGACACATGTGAAGACCCCATCTATCACAAAAGGAGGAAACCACATTCCCTGAAGAATGTCCTAATATGGAACACCTCATCTTGAGAGCAGATGCAGCGGAGGCGGAGAAATTGAGAGTGGGGAATAGCATCTTTGCAAGAGGCACAGTGGAAAGAAGTGTAGCCTAGATAACTGTCAGAGTCGGTAGCTTTGCAATAAGATTTGTAAAGGTTTATCTGTTAGTAGGCTGAGTTGTTCTATGTTCTTACTGGCTGGCATTCAATGGTTAACACGCCACTTACTTCAAACATCAATGTTGTTTCCCTGCCAAGAACATAAACCAAAGCTTCATGCTGCAAAATCTACCCAAAGCTGCAAGGAATGGTTGATTACATTTCTACATGTATTTCTATTTATCATTTGATAGACTAAAACGGTTATATGCAACTCTGGAGAGCACTTTGTAAAACAGTAGTTCTCAACTATGGTGCTCTTGAACTTCTAGGGGGTGGGGGTGTAAGGGTTTCATAATGTTAGAACAATTTAGTTAGAATGCACACATATGTAAACATAGATTTAAAAAAAACACTCTCAGCCTGCCAAATGCTCCAGACATTGTGTTGATACCAGTCCCATGAAATACCCAAGCCAGCACTAACGCCCTAAAAGTAACCCATTACGTCACCCAGGTGCCGGGGGATAGATTTGTATGTTATACAAAGTGCGAACAAGCTGGGCTTTCATTTAGCAAAGTTGGGAACCACTGCTGCAATGGACATTTGGGGGGGGGGGATACACACAGAATAATTCTGCAATTATCGTCATTTAGCCAACTTATTGGCTAAATTGGTTAGTTCCTGTTTGCCTAACTGGACAGAGGATGCAGGTTATTGAATTAGGTATTAAATCAATTATAGAAACAAAGGCTAGTCCAAGTAATAAAACAGTTTTAATAATCTGGAACGGTACTCATCAATTCACAGCTTCAGAACACATTACATAGAAACATAGACATAGAAAATAGGTGCAGGAGTAGGCCATTCGGCCCTTCGAGCCTGCACCACCATTCAATATGATCATGGCTGATCATCCAACTCAGTATCCCGTACCTGCCTTCTCTCCATACCCCCTGATCCCTTTAGCCACAAGGGCCACATCTAACTCCCTCTTAAATATAGCCAATGAAATGGCCTCAACTTCCTTCTGTGGCAGAGAATTCCACAGATTCACCACTCTCTGTGTGAAAAAAAACGTTCTCATCTCGGTCCTAAAAGACTTCCCCCTTATCCTTAAACTGTTACCCCTTGTTCTGGACTTCCCCAACATCGGGAACAATCTTCCTGCATCTAGCCTGTCCAACCCCTTAAGAATTTTGTAAGTTTCTATAAGATTACATCACCAGTGGACAATTTTCTTCTCAAATTCCTAAAACAAGGTGAATTAAAAAGGGCTAACCCAAAACATTAAACTGAAGAGATGTACATTTAGTTACAATGCTTCAGAGTGCTCTGTATACATACAGAAACAAAGTCAATGAGCCAGTTTAATCCCCTTTCATTCAGAACACATTGACTGTTTCTTTGCCCCATGTTGGTGATGCAACTTAACTATTGCAATACATGTGTTGATGGTGCTTAGTTGGGAATTCCAGGTTATTAATCCAGTGATGATAAAGGAAAAGCATTGGGCTAGAACGTCCAATTGCTCCCATCAAGAATGTTGAATGGAAGCCCGGGAACCATTATCTCCAAGTTCAAGAACAACTTCCTCCCATTAACCACTAGACTCTTGAACCACTCTGCACAACCGTAACCACAATACTTTCTCATCACTGAATCAACAAGAACAGTGTATCACTATGGTTGGTCTATGGTCGATTTGTGCACCATCATAGTTTATTGAGAACGGCTGAAAATCTGTTCAAATTCCTCAATAATATGTTTAGTAATGAGGTTTAGGAAGAAGAGAGCTATTATATCCAAAGTTACACTTGAACTTACATTGGAACAATCTAACAAGTTGTTATCTGTTCATTTCTAGTGAATCCAAAACTAGCCTTGTATTCCTGATATTAAATTAAGGGCTCACCCCTCAAAAAAGCACTTGAAACAGACACTTATGAAAGTACACACGAGCAAGCATTTTTGCATGGCGGCAAGCCTTCCAAAACACTGCTCCAACTTGCTGATCTGATAGTCAAGTTGAGACAAATAACCCGGCCTCAATAGCAAAATGCCATCCATGTCTTTATTCTACCGCTTTTTAAAAAGAACGCATCAGCTGTCATTAAATGACATGATCATTCATCGACCTCGACAAGGTACCATAGTTAACATGCATTACAATGTTCAAGTCTCTACCAGAGTAAAATTTGTATTTTGTTAGTTACAAATATTAGCAATGAAACGTTTTAGTTTTCAGAATAAAAGCAAAGCTTATAGTTGGACATAAAAAGTTGACGTAACTCAGTGGGACAGGCAGCATCTCTGAATAGAAGGGATGGGTGATATTTCGGGTCGAGACCTTTCTTCAGACTGAAACGTCTTTCAGTCTACGGTTGAAAGACTGTCTGTCTGTCCCACTGAGTTACTCCAGTAACTCCTGTCCTACTGAGTTACTCCAGCTTTTTGTGTCTATCTTTGGCTTAAACCAGCATCTGCAGTTCCTTCCTACACAAAGCTTATAGTCATTGTTCATTCCCAGATTTTTTTAGTTTCATATCATATACATACCACCGGAAACAGGCCTTTTTCGGCCCTCCAAGTCCGTGCCGCCCAGTGATCCCCGTACATTAACACTATCCTACACCCACTAGGGACAATTTTTTTTACATTTACCCAGCCAATTAACCTACATACCTGTACGTCTTTGGAGTGTGGGAGGAAACCGAAGATCTCGGAATAAACCCACGCAGGTCACGGGGAGAACGTACAAACTCCTTACAGTGCAGCACCCGTAGTCAGGATCGAACCTGAGTCTCCGGCGCTGCATTCGCTGTAAAGCAGCAACTCTACCGCTGCGCTACCGTGCCGCCCAGTTTAGTTTAAAGATACAGCGCGGAAACAGTCCCACTGAGTCCGACCAGCAATTCCCGCACATTAACTCTATCCTACACACTAGGGACAATTTTACATTTATACCAAACCCCAATTAATCTACAAACCTGTACATCTTTGGAGTGTGGGAAGAAACCAACAAGCTCGGAGAAAACCCACGCAGGACACGGGAAGAACGTACAAATTCCGTGCAGACAGCACCTGTAGTCAGGATCAAAACCGGGTCCATGACGCTGTAAGGCACCAACTCTACCGCTATGCCCATGATGCTCTAAAGTGGAGAGTCTCCTTTCTGAACTTCCATTGTGCCTCAGATAGTTGTGGTATATTACTTTGGAATATGATTAAAAGATCAATCACCCATTTCTGATAATGGTCATGCTAGATCAGGGCAGGCTTTGTTGACCCAAAGGATGTTTTGTGAACTAGTTGGATGCTCTTGATCATCCAAAACTTTAACTGTTTCATTTCCCGCTTTCTTCCCCTGTCCAGTCTATTAATGAATTCCTCCAAATTTCTTTTGAATATTCAACTTGTAAAGGAAATAAAATACAATGAGTAGCAATTTACAGCAGAAGAAGTGAATACATTCCGACTTCACTGAAGTGACACGTATCGGAGATAATCAAAGCACTACAATCTAGTTCATTGAAATGTGTACGAAGGAACTGCAGATGCTGGTTTAAACCGTAGACACAAAAAGCTGGAGTAACTCAGCGGGACAGACAACATCTCTGGAGAGAAGAAATGGGTGACGTTTCGGGTCGAGACCCTTCACGCCTCAAGCATTTTAACAAATCAAACGCTTCAAACATTCTACCATTAATATAACTTTCAGAAAAGTCAGAGCACAAAATTTGTTCCTATACAGTCCTATACTTTATCAGACTCAAATGGGCTGCTTAATTATTAATACTGTACCATTTTCAACATATCACAGGTCCCATCTGTTATAACAATGTTTGACTACTTAGAACTATGTCTTAAAATTTTCTTTAAAAAGATGAGCCTTAAAGTTGGTCAAGCAAGTAAATATACCTCCAGCAAACCATCTTACAGCAGTATGATGTAATCTGGTGCATGCTACAAGATTACTTCCATTGAAACAAAAATTCCACAGCATACAAAACAGCATTCCCACTACACATCAGAACTCAAAGGGTCAACCCGAAACATTAATTTTCCTTTACTTTTCATAGAAGTTACCACACCTACTGAATGTAACCAGTGCTCTTTGTTTTATTGCCTAAATATATATCAATTATTAATTGTGAAAATCAATAGCTGCAGATGCTAGAAATCAGAAATAAAACTAGAAAATGCGGGAAATATTCAGATCGACCGAGGACCCTTCATCAAAACTTGGGAAGAAACGTCGTTAATTTTAAGTTGCAGAGAGGGTGGGGTGTACAGGATAAAATATAACCTCTCTGTATGAATGGAGCCAGGGTTGCCATAGGGTTAAGCTGTAAAGGGCATCTGGTCAATGGGTTATTTGAGGCAATTGGGTAGAGAGAGAAAAAAAATGGTGCTATGAAATGAGACTGGAAATGCAAACATGGGAACATAAAAGTAGCATAATGCAGTGTTGAGAGACTCACTAGCAGGTCAGGCTGTGCTAATGAAGAGACCCAGAAGCAGATTGTCCAGGCAGATTCCTTTTTCCACCAACCTACTTCCACAAATGCTTTCTAAACCTGTTTCTCCTAGGTCCAGGAGTCCAGCATCGATGCAACTTCACAGTTTGTAAACATTTAGTGTTGGCAGCGTAAATATTATAAACAAGAAACCAAAACACTGCAAATTATTTTCTAAAATGCATTCCTAGGATACAAAATAAGACAGCTCACAAAAAGCAAGAACTGTGCATGTAAAACTTTAAAAAAAATTGTTGACACGTTACAACTTCGCGAACTACAATCTGAGAGACCAGGATATCATAAAGCTAAAAATATTCATCCTGTGCAATAGGAAAATAGCATTTGAAATGGGAAGCATAAATTCAAATGGCAAATGCTACTTAAACTATTGCTGTTTCTGCCATGTACTTGGTTGGTACATGAGAATGGTGCCGAGGCAAAATATCAGTCATGACCTTATAGAATGGTAGAGTTAACCTGAGGAGCCCAAGTGTCTACTTCTTCTACTTTTTATATGTATTAAACTTTACTGAAAATTGTAATGAACATACTTCATCTATCACACTGAATAACATTTGGTCAATACTTACAATGATAGTTGCTCACAGAAGTTGAGATGGGGCTCTAATTCAAACTGCATAACTATTGAAAGGCAGATCTATATTAACAATTCTTTCATAATATGAAAGCTAAACACAAAATGCTGGAGTAACTCAGCAGGCCAGGCAGTATCTCTGGAGAAAATGGATAGATTAGGGTTTGAGTCGGGACCTTTCTTCAGACAGGGAGGGGGAGGCAGGGACTGGAAGCAAAAGAAAGAAAAACATGATACATAGGGGGTCTGCAACAGATGACCTCCAGCAAAGAGGTTCATAGAAACATAGAAAATAGGTGCAGTAGTAGGCCATTCGGCCCTTCGAGCCTGCACCGCCATTCAATATGATCATGGCTGATCATCCAGCTCAGTAACCTGTACCTGCCTTCTCTCCATACCCCCTGATCCCTGTAGCCACAAGGGCCACATCTAACTCCCTCTTAAATATAGCCACGGGAGTTATTTAGCCAAGGGAGTTCCCTGAGGGGTTGCATAAAATTGGAGAATCCAGCATTCATACCACTGGGTTGTAAGCTACCCAGGCAAAATGTGAGGTGTTGTTCCTCCAATTTGTGTGTGGCCCCATTTTGGCAATGGAGGATAGAAAGGTCACTAATGGGAATGGGAAGTGAAATTAGAGTGGTTAGCAAAAGGGCGATCCTGCAGGCCTTGGCGGACCGAGCTCAAGTGTTCAGCGAAACTTTTGTCAAGTTTATGGTGCCTCGCCATTGAATAAGAGCCCACATCGGGAACACTGAATGCATTAGATAAAGGTCAGAAGTGGTGCACATGACCTGTCTCTCATCTGGAAAGACTGTCAGGGTTCCTGGATGGAGTCAGGGAGGAGGTGTAAGGATTGGCGTTACATCTCCTGCGGTGGCTGGGGAAAGTACCTGGGAGGGGCTGGTTTGAGTGGGAAGGGATGAAAGATTCATAGTATGAACCCTGTTAATAGGTGGCAGTACCATTTCCTCTGCATCACCATGTAGTGACCTGAATTAACAAATTTGCAAAAGCTCCTTCCAAAACAGGGTTCACTTTTAGTGAGTTTACAATTGAGCTTGTTTTTAACCATTGGCTACCTCCTTAATTTTTTTTAAAAAACAACAGCCTTCCCTGTTGTCCAGCTCTGCTTCTGCGGTACACTCAAGTCTCGTGTTCAATTGTTAAACAGTTGCACTGTCTTCAATCCTAATGCAGGGTCACAAGCTGAAACATTGACCTTTCCTTTGCCTCCACAGATGCCGCTTGCTCTGCTGAGTTCCTCTAGCGGGTCGGTTTGTTTTTTGCACTCTATTCCCCACTCATTGCTGATGATGTTTGCCTGTTCGGTTGCAAGTTCCCATGCACTTCACTGCTTTTGCAATTACACCCACAGCCATGTCCATTATAGCTACTGACAACTGAATCCCTTCTCCCTGTACCACTGGTATTAGCTGCAGACCACATGAAGAAATAATAGTCAAATAGTCAATAGTCATTTATTTGTCACATACACATAAATGTGCAGTGAAATGAAAAATTACCCGCAGTTCAACAATAAGACCAATAAGAATAAGCAATAAAAATATGCAATAACACATACAATCATAAACCAACACCAAACAAAAGAAACATCCATCACAGTGAGTCTCCTCCAGTCACCTCCTCACTGTGATGGAAGGCCAGAATGTCTTTTCACTTCCCCTGCCGTCTTCTCCCGCGGTCAGGCTGTTGGAGTTGCCACATCGGGGTTGTTGGGGCTCTCGACATTGAAGCGCCGCACTGGACGGTGAAAGGTCCGCGGCGGGCCGACCCAAGAAATGGGAAGCGCATGAATATTGGAACTAAGTCAATGGCTGACTAGCATGATATGTGGAATTCCCAGAATACCCCGCAGACTTGCTACTTTCTGCCTCCATTACTTTGCTTTGCAATTCCTTAGTTTGCATGGCAAAAATCTGATATCATAACCTCTTCCAAAACCCTGTCATGTATACAACCCAGTCTTTTGCTCTCAGATCTGCACACATATCAGACATTCCCTCAGTGTTCCCTGGGTGTTTGGGCATGTTTTGTGGTGTCCTTATGTTCAGAAATTCCATTCTACGAACATCAGTCTTCCTTCCTATTTCTTTCGAAATCTAAGAGTCACCTCAGTGTTTCCAGGAAAGGCACAAAGTGTTGGGGTAAATCAGAGGGTCAGGCAGCATCTCTGGACAACATGGACAAGGGTCATTTCGAGTCAGGACCCTTCTTCAGTCTGAAGCTGAAGAGTTGCTGCCTGAGCCGCTGAGTTACTCCAGCATTTTGTGTCTATCTTTGGTATAAACCAGTATCTGCAGTTCATTTTTATTACACTAGTGTTTCCAATATACTTGGAAGCAAAGTGCTGAGACAAGACAATACAGCTGTTGGAATCTGGAGCAAAAATACAAACTGCTGAAGGAACCCAACAGCTCAGGCAATATCTGTGGACGGACTCTACATCTGAACTGAAAGATTTGAGGGGACTTAGCCACTTAAATGAGTTGAGAGAGAGGGGCTTAACATGGTAGCAAGCAGTAACATGATAATTGGAATGCACTGTGGAAAAAAAATGTTGGTACACGCAGCAACAAAAAAACAATGTGTTATTTCAACGGTGTGGGATTAGATCACACTGATGCTCAGAGGGACCAAAGTATGCTTGTGCCAATAATACTAGGTACCATAACAAAGCAAACCAAAGTCAATAGTGCAAGCAAAACAAAGTCCATAGTAGATCAGAGGTATGGTTGAGCTGTGTAGTTCAATGTAGAACCTGATGGCAACAAGATGTTCTTGAAACTGGAGGTCATGGTTCTCAGGCTCCTGTATCTTCTTCCCAATCAAGATCCTTGATGGAGCCGACAATGTCCACCACTCTCTGTGGTTTTCTTTGCTACTCGGCGTTTGAGTTACTGAACCAGGCCAGAACCAGTCAGTATGTCTTCTACTGTACAGCTGCAGGAGCCCGAGTGAGTATTCAGGGACATGCCAAATTTCCTCAATCTTCTCAGGAAGTAGAAGAGTTTTCTTTGTGATTGCATCAATGTGCTGGGGCAGATCTTTAGAGGTATACATGCCCAGGAACTTGAAGCTGTGGCCGTCTCTACCGCTGTCACATCTTTTAAGACAGGTTCATAGATCCTCAGCTTTCCCTCCCTCAAGACAGCAATCAGCTCCGTGGCCATGATAATTTTGTTTTAAGAGATACAGCGCTGAAATGGCCCTTCAGCCCACTGAGTCTGCATCGACCAGCGATCCCCACACATTAACACTATCCTACACTGGGGACAAGTTACACTTATACCAAGCCAATTAACCTATACACCTGTACGTCTTTGGAGCGTGGGAGGAAACTGAAGATCTCGGAGAAAACCAATGTGGTCACAGGGAGAACGTACAAACTCCGTACAGACAGCGCCCGCATTCGGGATTGAACCTGGGCCTCTGCCGCTGCAAGTGTTGTAAGGCAGCAACTATACTGCTGCGCCACAGTGCCACCCATGTTAAAAGCAAGAATGTTGTTCTGGCACTATTGATATTGTCAATCCTCCTCCAGTACCCTCACTCATCATTAAATGTTATTCAAGCAACAATGATGGTATCGTCAGCAAATTTAAAGATGTTGGTGTTCGAGTTGCGTCTGGCTACATAGGCATCACTCTAGAGTAGAGCATGGGACTGAGCACACAGCATCGGGGTGCTCCTATGCTGATAGCCATTATTGTCATTTCATACCGACTGAGGTCTGCCGATGAGGGAGTCGAGGATCCAATTGCAAAGGGACGAGCAGAGACCCATTTGCTAGATTTTGCCTTTTCTTTTATTCATCAGAAAACATTTATGGAAGGGAAGTGACTAATTGCTGAATAACCTTCCATGAAAGCTACACACAAACACAGGAAGTGATACCACGCACAGATAGATGCAGACACACCCATTCAAATCAGAATGTCATATAGATAAAAAGATCTGGATTTTAAAAAATCATACCAGGGCAGAGTATTCAAGACAAAACTAAATTCAAAGGAAAAATGATCCTCATGTTTAATAATTTTGCAAGCACAATCCACATAAATGAGAACAGTATAGCCCAGGCGCTTCAGGATATGCACCAATCCATGATACCAGTCTAAATTAACCCTATCTACCTGCACCCGGTCAATATTACCCCCAGCCTATTTATGTGCACCTGAATGCTGCTTAAATTTTGCTTTCATATCTGCTTCTACCGCTTCCTCTGGTAGCATGTTCCAGGCACCTATCACTGTGTTAAAAAAAAAACTTGCTTCTGAAACCCGCTTTAAACTCTCCCCCTTTCACCTCAAACCAATGCTCTGGTATTTGACAAACACTTTGACCAACTAGCCTTGCTAAGACTAATGCAATATTACATGCTTCTATCAGGTCACAGCTCAGAGAGAAATTAGAGAGAAACATGCTTCAGAAAAACAAACTAACGCTTAGCATCAAATATTCACTAATTGGGCTTGAGATATTAAAAAAGTGGTAGATAGCTTCAGTCATAAAGATATAAGGCAGCAGGATTACCACTAAATATTCACTAATTGGGCTTGAGATATAAAAAAGTGGTAGATAGCTTCTTACCAGCTAGCAGCATTCACGTTGATTATCGAAGGCCAACAATAATGTTAAATTTACTGCCAATTACTTCAAATCGCGAATCAAATTTTCTTCTCTTATATGCTTGCTAATGTATGTGTGCGCTACAATTAACCTCCAACACTACCAAATATAGAATAGAACATATTTTTTTTTTTACAATGAGTAACAAACTTGGAGATGCGATTTTAACAAACCATCAACACCTTGATGCTTCCCTACATATTATCAGGCTTGTTAATCTGACATCAAAATCATGAATGAGTAACAATTTCCTTCAATTGTACCAGTTTCAGATCTCACCAACTCCACCCTTTGATTCAGGCAGAATTAAATGTAAAGGTTTGACACCTTCTGAACCCAATATCCTGCCAGTAGGTGTTTTCATTTCAAGCTTCGTAGCAAAAACAATTATCCAAGGCTTTATCAAATATGTACTTCGGATATTTGCACACTTGCCTTTCCACTAAATCTTAGCCTGCCTTGAACTAAAACAAAGAAAAGTACAGATGTCTGCACTGACCATGATGCTAATACAAACTAATCCCACTTGCCTGTACACAGTCTTATTTCATTCCACTCCCCGGATGTTTATGTGTTGATCAAAATACCTCCACAATTTGTAGGGAAAGGCGACAAAATATCCTTAACAATGATCCTCAACACCGATGCGCTGCATGGCAGCATTCGCAGCCCCTTACTACACTCCTTATACATTCACAACCACGCGGCCAAATTCTGCGACAACTCCATTTAGTGGTGTGGTGCTGGATTTGTTTTATGGAGTCAGGAAAACAATCTCTCCCTTAATGTCAGAAGGCAAAAACAGCTACCATTTCAGGAAACAGGGTGGTGTTTGTGCCTTAATCAGCATCATGGTGTCGAATTGGAGATAGTCAAGAGCTTCAAGTTCCTGGGTATAAATATCACCAATGTCTTGTTCTGGTCTAGTCATTTTGACGCCAGGGCCAAGAACGCATACCATGGCCTCTATTTCCTCATAAGACTATGGAAATACAGCATGTCTCTCCATTGACTTTTACCAACTTCCACAGATGCACTGCAGAATATAACATATCACATCACTGGTTTGACAACTGCTCTGCCCAAGATCACAAGGAATTGTGGATGTATCCTGCCATCGGGAAGGTGGTGCAAGAGTCTGCAAACATTAACGTCCAAGTTCAGCAACAGCTCCTTCATACCTTCAGGCTATTACACGCTACCTCTTGCACATTCTCTGCATCTATAAAACTATATCCTGCATATCTTGTTATTTTTCTCTTTACACTACCTGTATGGTTTGATTATACCTATGCATGGTATGATTTGACTAGATAGCACGCAAACAAAACTTTAAAAGACACAAAATGCTGGAGTAACTCAGCAGGTCAGGCAGCATCGTTGAAAACACGGATAGGCGACAGATTGGGACATCTTCAGACCGAATGAAAGGGCCCATGTTCTCCAGAGATGCTGCCTAAACCATACAGTTACTCCAGCACTGTCTTTTTTGGTAAACTAGCATCTGCAGTTCCTTGTTTCAACAACATTAATAAACTTTATTTAGGTACACATGACAATAACAAACCAATACCAATAAATGTTGCTATATCTCCTCCCTTGACAATGCACACCAGGCATCTAAAGCTGTTTAAAGCAGAGCATGCCTCAAATCTCCTTTAAATTTGCCCCACTCAACTTAAAATTGAGTCCTCTAGTATTTGACATTTGCACCCCGGGTAAAAGACCACCTAACCTATTTTTACCCCTCATATTTCTGAACATTTCTATCGGGTTACACCCGAGTCTGACCCTATCCTAGGTTATCCAACCTCTCCTGACAACCAATACTCTAATCCAGGCAACATCCTCATTTGCACTCTCCAAAGCCTCCATATCCTTCCTGTAATGCGGTAACCAGAAGAGCGCACAATAGTCAAAATGTGGCCTACCAAAATTTTATATGGCTACCATATGACTTCCTGACATTTAAACTCAATGCTTTACCACTGAAGGCAAACATACCAGTAGCCTTCTTTGCTGACTTCAAGGAGCAGAGGACATGCACCCTAAAATTCCCACGTGGATCAACACTCCTATAAGCGTCAGCCATTTACTGCACACCTTTCCCGTTCCATTTGTCCACCCCACACTTACCGTATTAAACCCATCGGCTTTAAAAAAAAAAAGAGATACAGCACAGAAACCAGCTCATCGGTGCCTCTATTCTGCATCAGTCACTAAATATCCATTTACACTCATTATTCTCCCTCCAATTCCATTATCTCCCCACAGATCCTAGCCTTTTCATTTGGTCTGTATCTTGTATTCTTTGACAATCTTTCTCTCTAACCACAACTCCATTAATGTTTCTTTCAGCCCACCAACATTTTGCCCACATCATTTAGATATCACAGAGCACCTAGGACCTCAAAAGAGGAAATTTGGCACGTCTCCAATGATTCTGATCAATTTCTACAGATGCACCCGTACGTAGAAAGCACCATATCCAGACACATCACAGCATGGTGTGGCAACCACTCTTCCAAAGATCGCAAGAAATAGCAGAGATTCATGGACTCAGCCCAGTCCATCATGCAAACCAACCTCTCCCGCGCTCCCCAACCCTCACCCCACAACCATCAACTCCATCCTCACTTCACAATGCCTCAGGAAAGAAGTCAACATAATCAAACCTCGGGTAGAAGGTACAAATGCTAGAAAGCTCATTCGCCCATATTCAAAACCGGCTTCTTCCCGGCTGTTATCAGACTCTTGAAAGGACCTCTCATATTCCAAGGATGACTTCCTGATCTTCCAATCTACTTGTTGAGGTAGTTGCTTTAAAAAAAAAAAAGAAGCAATTTCCCTGTAAGTGTAACATTATATTCTGCACTGTTTCCTTTCTCTTTTTGCACTACTGGGTGTGCTCATGAAAGGCATGATATGCCCGGAGAATATGGAAAACATAATAAACCAATATCAATAATAAATGAATACTTATCTTTTCAGAGCACCAGGGGGTCACAGACCTCCAGTCAGAATAGCACCTACATCAGAGCTCTGCCTTCAGCACCATAATCCTGGACCTAGCCCTCAGCAACCCCCCATGGCAACCAGATCCTCAACTGCAATAGACTATATGGGACTATAGACCCATAGACTGCAATCAGCAAGGATAGGGTACAAAACATCCTCCACAATACTTCTCAACACTGTTGCCTTCAAGCTGTTGTTAGTCCCTAACTACACTGTGTTGGCAAATTCTGCTCTAATCCTCCGACAATTTTGCCACCTCCAACGAAATCCTGCCACGAGCCACATTTCCCATCTCCACCCCTTTCCACCTTCCGCAGAGACTGCTCTCTCCGCAACCCCGTTTAACATTCCTTCCCACCCAAATCACCCCCTTCCCAGGTACTGTCCACTGCATCAGCAGAAGATGCAACAACTGTCCCTATACCTCCTCCCTCGATTCTGTCCAGGGACCCCGACAGCCCTTTCAGGGTAGGCAGAGGTTCACTTGCACCTCCTCCAACCTCATCTACTGAATCCGTTGTTCAAGATGTGGACTCGTACATCGGCGAGACCAAATTGTACACTGGGCAATCGTTTTGCGGAACACCTTCACTCAACCCGCCTGAACCTACCGGATCTCCCGGTTGCTGGACACTTTAATTCTCCTTCCCATTCCTACACAGACCTTTCTGTCCTAGGTCTCCTCCATTGTCAGAGTGAGGCTAAATGAAAATTGGAGGAACAGCATCTCATATTTCACTTGGGCAGCTTACAGCCCAGTGGTATGAATATTAATTTCTCTCACTTTAGGTAGCCCTGGAATACCCTCTCTCTCTATCCTCCCCCACCCAAGTCGCACTAACCTCTCATTTTCACTTAACAAACAGCTAACAATGGCCTGTTTCCTCTATCATCGTTATTTTTTTGCATATCTTTCATTCATCGTCTATATCTCTCCATTCCCATATCAGTCTGAAGAAGGGTCTCGACCTGAAACGTCACCCATTCCTTCTCTCCAGAGATGCTGCCTGTCCCGCTTTTTGCATCTATCTGCAGTGATAGACTGCAGATTTGAAGGAAGGCCTTGCTTTAGAATAATTTCACTTATGTATATTGATCTGGGAATCCACTAAACCCAAAATAACAAGACAGACCAGAAATTATAGTTTTAGATTAATCTCGAGTTTGAATTCTGCAACCATTAGCATGCAGATTTGGGCTTCTGAAATGTGGTGAAAAGTTTGTGTCTTTGCAGGAGTTCCAACACACATTCCTTGGTCAAAAGAAAAAATCATTAACTACCTGCAATCCTATCAATGAACTGAAATCTATGCCCTTAGTTTCTGACTTCCCTGTTCAAGGACACAAATCCTTCCTAATTAATTGTTTAGCTCTTTTAATTTTATATATTTCATTTACATATCCTCTTAGTGTCCTTTATTTCTAAACGGAAACCCGGTTTGCCTAATCTCCCCTTGTTATTAACTATTTTAGCCCAGTACATTTGCTCTGTTCTCCAGTGCAATCACAATTTCCCCTGTACAGTGTGGTGCTTAAACCACACTATGTCTCCAAATAAAGCATTTCTCAAACATGAACTTCTTGTTCTTAAATTCAAAATCTTTCCTAAAAAGGCCAGTAACACATATATCTTCTGTATAACTTAATCTGCGGGTCTTGTTGTGACATAAAAGTAACCACAAAGCAACAAAACATCTTGGATTTTGATAAATACTGGACCAAGTGGACCCGTTGGGCCCAAACCTCTCCTGCATTGGTGCAGCACCCTCACCTTCCCACCTCCCCCATCCCCTCTCCCCCTGCTCCCTCCCCACCTCCCCCTGCTCCCTCCCCTCCCCCCTCTACTCCATCCCCCTCAACTCCCCTTATCCTCCCTCCTCCCCCCCTCCTTTCACCCCCATCCCTCCCTGGGAGATAGATTGAAACTTTAAAATATGAATAACTTTAAAAATATAACACCCACTTTAATTAAACCTCTTCCATTAGCACCAAAGGGACGATGGTGAGTAAGGTGGGCCTAAAATTGTCACGTTACCGTGTACCGTTTCGGCTGTAGTCCAGGAACAAACAAACGAGAGTTTTAGTATATAGATAAATTATTTTTTAAATACAAAGTTAGATTATTGTTAAAACCGTTGATCTGATCAAAGCTGAGTATCAAATTTAGAGGACCACCTATGCACTGCTTCCAACCACAGTATATCTTTCCATATGTAGAGATCAAAAATATTCATAGTATTCCAGTTATAGTTTGACCAAAGACCCAAGTTTTACGAAAACTTCCCTACTTTTGTAGAACACCAACAGAACACTAACATGCAAAACGAATGGTCTAATATTGTACCCAATCGATCATATCGTAACTGGTCAGTTAAACACAAAATTGTCAGGCTAACTGGATCTCCTTCAGGCTGGCAAAATCATAATTTGTAGGGTCCCCACTTATGAACTTGCATTAGTGACTTTAAAAAGGTAATAAGTGTATATAGCAAAATCTGCTGACAGCACAGATATATTGAACATGCAAAGAGTGGTGGACAAATGCTGGAGTAAATCAGTCAGTTGGGCAGCATCACACTTCTTCAGACTGATTGCAAGGGGGTGGCAAAGAAAGCCGAGAGAGACAACACAGCTTGACAGGTTATAGGTGGACACAGACGAGGGAGGCTTTTGATAGGCAGACGGTTAGATGAAAGGCCAGAGATAAAAGCAGGTATGAAACAGACTGGTGGAAAAGTTGTAAATTATGATGCCAGAGGAAGGAAGAGGGAAGGGAGAAATAGGTGGAAGTCCAAGTGACGTGTGGGTGAGGAAGGGAAGGGCTTGTTAGAGGTTACCTAAAATTGGAAAATTCAATGTTCATACCGTTGGGTGGTAAGCTACCCAAGTGGAATAAGGGGTGCTATTCTTCCAGTTTGCTTGCGGCCTCACTCTGGCATTGGAGGTGGTGTAGAACAGAAGGGTCAGTACGAGAATGGGAAAATAAGTTAAAACGGTTTGGGAGATCCAGTAGGCCTTCGCAGACTGAGCACGTGTTCAGCGAAAAGCTCACCGAGTCTATGCTTGGTCTTGCTGATGTCCAGGAGGCCACCTAGAGAACGCTGTTTGCGGTATGCGAGGTTGGAGAAGGTGCACATGAACCTCTGTCTCACCTAGAAAAACTGCTAGGGTTCCTGGATGGAGGCGAGGAAGGAGGTATAGGAACAGGTGTTACATCCCATGTGGTTGCAGGGGAAAATACCCGATGAAGGGGTGGGAAGGGAGTGAACCAAGGAGCTGTGGAGAGAGCGGTCTCTGTGGAAGGTGGAAAGGGGAGACGATGGGGAGGATGGTGAGATGAATGATGAAGACCAGGGGAACTCTATCCTAGTTCTGTTTGTGGGGAAGGGTAGGGAGAGCACGGACACAGGTGACTCCAATGAGGGATTTATCTATGATAGTGGGAAAAAAACCACATTTACTAAATAAAGAGGACATCTCAGATGTCATAGAACAGAAAGCTTCATGTTGGGTGTGAATGCGGCAGAGTGGGAGGAACTTAAAGTAAGGAACAGCGTCTTTTCAAGATGCAGGATGGGAGGAAGTGTAGTCCAGATAATTGCGGGAGTCAGTAGGTTTATAATATTCGTCAGTCGATAGTCTGTCCCCTGCGACAGAGACAGGGAGATCAAGAAATGGGAGAACCTGATGGCACTTTCAGAATAAAGGGTTAAAGCGTTCCCATTTAATACTGATGCAAGAGGGGATCTCATGAGAGTTATGAATGTTGGGAATTCTCTAACGAGACACATGGAGGCTGAATCACTGACGGTCGTGGGATACTGGAGGTCATGAGGAAAGGCAGGAAAATGGGGACAAGATAAAACTCGTTATAATTTCTTTCAATTAAGGAATTCTAAAGGAATCGCAATGCCTCCTCCCATGTATGCTCTAAAAAAATGTTTGAATACTGTTAAGTGATCTACCCAGTAGGCAAGTTGTTTTTTTCTCTCTCCAGTAAAAAAAAAATCTACATTCCTCACAGAAATGTCTAACATGGGAATTAGAGGGCCAGATTCAATGATTCACAGCTGTCTTGAGTAACATTTTCCAAATAACAAGGACGTGGAATTAGCTTTTTCTGGAAAGTAATGTCAGTAAAAGTAACTGGAATTATGGAAATTCATTCTAAAATGACTACCCCATGTATAAGGTGCAAAAAAATAGTGGATCTGGTTTGTAGGTGTAATTCAGAACAAACAAAACTGTTGATGACTGAAGTTGATAAGTGCAAGTTCAATACATCTATAACTTTCACACCCAAAAAGGGTGATTGTCGGGTTTGAATACGTATATTCAGTTAAATTAAGTGAAAAAATATACTGCAAGAGTTTTATTATTTGTAAAATTTATTCTTCTACTATGATACAGTTTTCAGACAATTTTTAAGCTGTAACAGGAAGTCCGGCATGTCTCTAATGACTACAGATGAGCCATAGAAAGCATCCTATTCGAATGCATCACAGTACGGCTTGGCAACTCCTCTGCAAAACCACAAGACATTGCAGATAGACAAAAAGCTGGAGTAACACAGCGGGACAGGCAGCATCAATGGAGAGAAGGAGTCGGTGATGTTTCGGGTCGACACCCTTCTTCAGAAATTGCAGAATTGTGGATGCAGCCCAATCAATTGTGCAATCCAGCCTCTCCTGTATCCTGCCCTCACCACCTATTTCAAGACCCACCTATTACACACTTGGTTTATCACATTGCTTCACACTTTAATTTCTTTATTTTATTCGACAACTCTCATTATTTCCTCCCCATTAACTTTTGCTTCCTCTGTACTTGCTTAAAACTTTTTCCATTTCTGATTAAAGGTAATCTCTCATCAGCAGTTGCTTGGCCCGCCAAATATTGTCTTTATATTTTATTTATCCATGAATATATCAAATAGGACTACACAATTCAGCACTTTAAGCCTCGTCCAACATTCAATAGTAATTGTTAACTAAATTGTAATAAGATTGTAAACTCAGCTCTACATTCGTACTAATGAATGAATGAATAAGTTTATTGGCCAAGTATGCAGATACAAGGAATGTGCCTTGGTGCTCCGCTCACAAATGGCAACACAAAAACATACTTAACAATTAAGCATAAAGCATAAACACATCAAAACAATAAGGGTACACCATTACGGTCTAAACATGTGGGTGAAAATAAACCAGAGCAAAAAAGAGACTACAGACTTTGGTTATTGAGTAGAACTATCACTCGTGGGAAAAAAAGCTGTTTTTATGTCTGGCTGTGGCTGCTTTGACAGTCCGGACAATCCCTGGTAATGTTTCACCCTGTGCTGAAATAATCCATTCAACTCTGCCTTAACGATATCCATAGACTTTACTGCAACTTTTGATGCAATGGACCATAAAATTACCCAAATCCTCTTCTCCGCTCTTAACTTCTCTTCCATGGATCTCCCTTCTTCCTGTTCTGTCATTGCCTAAACACTTCTAAACAATTTAGAATTCCAGAATTCAAACATCTGAAACTGTTTGGAAGATTATGATGAAGGAATTTACAATTTCTGCCCTTACTTTCCTCATTAAGGTATTGTGACTGTGCGATTTATCCAAACTATGAGCTGTTTGCCTTTCTCGTATCTTGTTTTCAATTTTTAGTCCATTCATGTTAACTGTATCTTCCTTTGCCAGCAGCAGCAGCAATAACTTCCCTGGAAATAAACTATGTAAAATACTGTTTTAGTACCTCAGCCAGAACATCTGCCTAATAAACACATTTTCTTTTTGGCCACTGATCAGTACCATATCTCCTCTTACAAACCTTTTCTTGTGCACCTGCTTACTGATATTTTTTAGATTATTTTCTGCTTGCGACCATTCTTTCCTGTGCTTTATTTCTGATTTTTTATACTTCCCATCTGAACGTTCTCTATTGAACCCAATTCTCACTTGTAAGTAACCCGATCTAATTATATAGATTGAAAGATACAGCAGGGAAACGGGCCTGCGGCCCACACTGACCATCCAATCTATTTACATATTATTCCACTTTCATATCCCCCCTCTCTCCACACTAGGGGCATTTTGTACAGGCTAATTAACCTGCAGACCTGCACTTCTTTGAGACGTGGGATGAAACGAGATGAAATGTCGCCCCATGGGAAACATGCAAACTCCACACACACTGCACCAGAGGTTTCTGGCGCTATGAATAAGCAGCTCTACCAGTGTGTCACTTTGTGATCTTTAATTCATCTTAATATTCTTTAGTTTCCCTGCCTTTCCCTCATGGAAATGCTTCTGCACTAGCTGAAAGATCTTCCCCTCAAACACCGCCCAGTGTTCATTACTGTTTTACCTATCAAGCACTTGTTTCCATTTATATCATATCATATCATATCATATATATACAGCCGGAAACAGGCCTTTTCGGCCCTCCAAGTCCGTGCCGCCCAGTGATCCCCGCACATTAACACTATCCTACACCCACTAGGGACAATTTTTCACATTTACCCAGCCAATTAACCTACATACCTGTACGTCTTTGGAGTGTGGGAGGAAACCGAAGATCTCGGAGAAAACCCACGCAGGTCACGGGGAGAACGTACAAACTCCTTACAGTGCAGCACCCGTAGTCAGGATCGAACCCGAGTCTCCGGCGCTGCATTCGCTGTAAAGCAGCAACTCTACCGCTGCGCTACCGTGCCGCCCATACCGTACCGTACCAGGGCCACATAATACATCTCATTCCATAAGAAATAATCTTTCTCCAATTGACTATTTTTAGCTTGGAGAGGTCCACTTCCTTTTGCATTTCAATGCTATTTCTTAGATGTTGCCCCACTCACACTTGATTCTATGAAATGGTGTTGGTATTGGTTTATTACTGTCAGGGATACCCGGATACAGTGTTACAAAATACAACATTGTTTTTGCCTGGAGTAACTCAGCAGGTCAGGCAGCATCTCGGGAGAGAAGGAATGGGTGACGTTTCAGGTCGAGACCCTTCTTCAGACCCTTCGTCATTGTTTTGCCTGTTATCCAGGTACAAACATGATTACAATCAAACAACTTTTTGTCCCTTGACAGCTTTTATTCTGCAAGACAGCTTTTTGTTTTCTGCTTGTCAATTTCCCAAATAACTATGCTCGTGTATGGTTTTGATTGTAATCCCATGATCCAGGACAAGTCCAGGACAGGACCTAACCTAGACCCCACCTTGCCTAGCAACTACAGACCCATTTCCAAACTGCCATTCCTGTCAAAAGTCCTTGAAAAGGCAATTCTAAACCAATTAGTGCCCTACCTGCACCAAAACACCATCCTGGAAAGTTTCCAGTCAGGTTTCAGAGCCCACCACAGCACAGAGTCTGCCTTGTTGAAGGTACACAACGACCTGCTTCTCGCCATTGACACCGGCGACTGTGCAATCCTGCTCCTTCTCGACCTCAGCGCAGCGTTCGATACAGTGGACCACACCATCCTTATTGACCGTCTCCGGTACGCGGTTGGCATTGATGGCACTGCCCTGCGCTGGTTCGCTTCGTACCTCAAAGATAGGAGTTTCGGCATCAACATAGGCAGTTATTCCTCTGCTCCAGCTAGCCTCTCCTGCGGAGTTCCACAAGGCTCCATCCTAGGCCCCATTCTCTTCTCTCTATACATGCTCCCCCTTGGCCAAATCATTCAAAGGCACGGCATTTCTTTCCACTGCTATGCCGATGACACTCAGCTTTACCTCCCCCTGAAACCCAACAACCAGTCAAATTTAAACAGCCTCTCACACTGCCTTGAGGACATAAAATGTTGGATGGCACAGAACTTCCTCCAATTAAATGAGAGCAAGTCAGAGGTCATCCTATTCGGGCCCCCCGACTCCATCAAATTGATAACAGGCAGTCTTGGAAGTCTATCCTGCCTAGTCAAAAACCTCGGCATGATATTTGACTCTGCATTAAAATTTGATAAGCAAGTCAACGCTGTGGTAAAAGCCAGCTTCTTCCAACTTCGAACCATAGCTAAAATCAAACCTTTCCTCCAATTCGACGACACAGAAAAAATCATTCACGCTTTCATTTCCTCCCGCCTAGACTACTGCAACTCCCTATACACTGGGATCAGCCAATCTTCCCTGTCCCGCCTGCAACTGGTCCAAAACGCCGCAGCGAGACTCCTGACGGGTACCCGTAAAAGGGACCACATCACCCCGATTCTGGCCTCTCTCCACTGGCTCCCTGTACGGTACAGAATCAACTTCAAGCTCCTCCTATTCACGTATAAAGCCCTAAATGGACACTCCCCCCCCTACATCAAAAATCTTCTAACCCCCCTCTCTAACTCCAGGTCCCTCAGGTCGGCCGACTTGGGGCTACTCACTATCCCGCGGTCTAGGCTTAAGCTCAGGGGTGACCGCGCTTTTGCAGTTGCAGCTCCTAGACTGTGGAACAGCATCCCTCTCCCCATCAGAACTGCCCCCTCCATCGACTCTTTTAAGTCCAGGCTCAAAACCTATTTCTACTCCCTAGCGTTTGAGGCTCATTGAGGAGGCGCTGTGAACTGTTTGCGTGCTACTGTATGTTTCATTTTTTTTCTTCCCATTGGAACCCAATCAGATGTACAGCACTTTGGTCAACGTGGGTTGTTTTTAAATGTGCTATACAAATAAAATTGACTTGACTTGACTAGTAATGTCACTTTTATGTTAGGCCAGAACATTATGAAGTAAATACTCTCCGACATGCATCAGATGCATCTCGAATTGAAATGCTTAAAATTCCAAAATATAAAACATATTTGTATATTATATAGGTAACAACATTCAAGGAAAAGTAAATTAAAGCCAAAAGATGAAGTATGTTTTCGAAGGAGAAGCCAAACATTTATTTTAGTCCTCAGAACGCTGCCCAGGTAGCTCTGCTATGAGTGTTTCCATTGTAGGAATTGGATATAATTGAGAGAATCAAATAAACGCTAATTGTATTACGCTGGCCAAATTTGTCATAATGCAATTTTGATCAGGAAGTGGAGAACCACTTAAAAGTCACTTTTGGAAAGTGACAATCAGGAAAAAAAGGCTGTCTTCGGGACAAAGAAAATCTAGGAAAAAGACTTTCTGATATAAACTCCCTGCGGTAATCAGATACCATTGTCTCTTAATACATTCTGTCTGCTTCACCCCAGGTAGCCATTGGAATTGACAATTGCTTCTATTGACATTTGTGCAATGATGCTCTACAATGTCACCTACAGCCTTTTAAAAAAAAATAAACTTGCAGAAGTAAACTTATAGCTATTAAAGAGTCTTTTATTTTTGAAAATATTGCAGGGAAGTTTGTCATTGCAAGTCTGAAACTCTAAGCCCATTGGTTTCATAATGTGATTATCTATAATACAAGGTAACTCACGTTATAACAGAATTGTTTGCTTCTAACCCATCCAACTGTCTACATCATGTGCAGTAATTATTTACTTTACTTTCCTTTTGAAGACGGCAAGTTTATTATGCAGAACGTGGTGGGTGTCTGGAACACATTGCCAGAGGTGGCGGTGAAACAGAGGCGATACTGGGATTTGAGTGTTTTTTAAGATATGCATGTAGCATGGAGGGAATGGAGGGAGAGGATATGGATCATGTGCAGGCAGATGAGATTAGTTTGACTTGGCATTCTGCACAACACAGGCATTGTGGGCACAAAGGCCTGTCTCTGGGCTGCAATTTTCTATGTTTTAACTGGGATCAGTTATCAAACTGCATTGTTTCACACCATTTGTCCTCTTTCTGCAGAAAACAGGGTTTCCGTGTCAGTGTGATTAGAGCCTTCACCCACACGACCTCCATTTCCCACACTGCTGCTCTCAACCCACCTCCCGATAAACAGAACAGGGATAGTCATTGAGCGTTCTCACTTTTCACCTCGCCAGCCTCCACATCCAACAGCAATTTGTATTTACATCAGTTGCAGTCTGAGAATTGGTATCTAATACCAAACACAATACAAAGGGTAGCCGAATGTGAGAAATGTAATAACTTCCAACAAAGTTGCGTTGCCACATTTTACTTCAGGCAAAATTAGCGTCTTCATGCTTTGTTAGCAATGTTACTTGTTTAAACATGTCGTAAAGGGTTGACTCCACTTAAACCATTATGCTCCATTATTCTAATGCTATGTGGCCGCACATTCCAGCTTTCAATTCTACTTTCCATATATTGCTGAAGTTGGCTCGTTTTTTTAATACTTATTCTAGAAGCAATTAGAATGATTTACCCCCCAAAATTTGTCATTTTTGTCCTAATTTGAAATCTTTATGACAAAAAATATATCAGCACCAGGTCGTGGATAGCATAGATATTACTGGAGAGGATGCAAGCACAGGTTTGTTTTCTATGTATGCAGACATACCTGTGAGAAACTTGAGACAGATTCTACACACTGCCACACTTGCATTATCCAGTCCAACCCAATCAAATAAACTGAGCTTCATGCACACTAAAATATTACAATGCTTTAAACGGAAGATCATAAGTTTTCTGCTCCTCGCGATCCACAAGAACGCCTATCCTATCAAACTGCAATCCAATACAGCCACAGGAGCAAGGGGTAGTTTGATAGGATTTTGTGGTTGCTATGAAACAGTATTATTTAAATGGTGTAATAGACAGAACATATTTTAATTTTCTATTCATGCCTTCAAAAATGTGCAAACCTAACAACATTCTTAGATAGAGACACAAGGAACTGCAGATGCTAGAATCTTGAGCAAAACACCGTGCTGGAGGCAGCATCTGAAGAGGAAGCGGACAGCACATTGACACATTTTACACAAAAAAAAAGACCCCTCACCTATATCCATCTATCAACCTTACCAGCTTTGTCCCACTCGCAACTCTCTGGCTTTCTCCCTCATACTGCAATCAGACTGAAGAAGGGTCCCAACCCTAAACATCGCCTCTTCATTCCCTCAACAGATGCTGCCTGATCCCGCCTCACCCCTCAAGTTCCTCCAGTACTTAGTATTTGCTCAACATTCTTAGAAAGTTTGAATCTAGTTTATAACATACCACGTTTTCCACACTAATTTAACAAGATGTGACCCTCACTGGAAATGTTGACATTTATTGCCCATCCCTAATTATCCCAAATTGCAAAAACAGTCAAGATCTATACACGTCAGTTGCTCTGGAGTTATGTATAGGCTAGACCAGACAAGAAAGGCAGATTTCCTTCTGAAAAAAGGACCGGTGTAAACCAGGTGCACATTTACAGCATTTGGCAGTTTCATGGTTATCATTACAGAATTTAGCTTTAATACCAGATTCCTGAATTTAAGTTCCCCAAATGTATTAGAGTTCTGGATCATTGAATGGCCCATGCTCAAATTAATAGATATATATTTTTTAAATAAAATTAATTAAAAGATGTCTGAAATGAAAAAAATAATTCATCCCAGGACAAGTCTGACAGCAATATGAATGAAGGAACATACTTTCAAGCTCATCAGAAGCTGATCAGAAGCACACTTCCAGACCATCAGGCAGGAGGTACAGAAGTGTGAAAACGCACCAACTTCCAAATTCAGGACAGTTTTTCCCCAGCTATTATCAGACAACTGCACCATCCTATCAACAACTAGAGAGTGGTCCTGAGTAATCCTGAGCTACCGTTCTGTCTACCTCATCGGAGACCCCCTCAGAATACCTGTAATTGGACTTTGATGGACTTCATCTGGCACTAAACATTATCCCCCACCTCTTATCCACCAATCAATTCCTTCTCACCAGTATGGACCGATTGTTTGCTAGCATTTGCCACACCCCACCCCCAACCTCTTGCTACTGGCTTCCTCCCTCAACTTTCAGTCGAGATGAAGGGTCTTGACCTGAAATGCCGACTGTGTTTCTCCTCACAGATACTGTTTGGCCAGCTGAGTTCCTCTGCCTACACTCCATTTTTGCGAGATTCTAGCATTTGCAGTCTCTTGTGCTTATTTTCCACCATGATCTCAGGATATCGCAATTATAATTAATCGGTTACTGGGAGATGCCCCAAGGCTATAAAAACTACTTCCTTCAAAACCAAGTACATTTTTCTTGAGGTGGTCATTGCTGCAAAACAGGGAAGTTTTTTTAAAAACCAAAATGCTACCTGGATTGTGGGGTTTTAGCTAAAGTTGGACAAACTTGGGATTGTTTTCTCTGGAACACTGGAGATTGAGTGGAGACATGAAATATAAGTAATGAGGGGCATAATAGGGTAGACAGTCAGAATTTTCCCCCCAGGGTGGAACATAGGGTAGTGGGTGCTTGAAACGTGTTGCCAGGGATGTTGATGGAGGCAGATGCGATAGTGATGTTTAAGAGGCTTTTATATAGGCACATAAATGTGCAGGGAATGGAGAAATGGATTGTGCAGGCAGATGATTAGTTTATCTTGGCATCATGTTTGACACAGATATTGTGGGCTAAAGGACCTGTTCCTGTGCAGTACTGCTGTATGCAGCAGCCAATTTGTACACAGCATAGTTTTGGTAGTTATTCAAAGAACAACCAATTGGAATTCTTTTCCATGACTGTTTAAAGGATTATTCATCTGTACAGCAAGAATAATGCCTTTAATTATTACTACGGGATTTTCGTTGTAAAAGAGATCCACCTGGAGGTTCCAGATAGGACCTCAGCATGACATCTCATTTAAAAGATTGCACAGTAGATATCATGCACACACCCCTGGAAATACAATATCAATAACCCATCAAACCCTAACCTAAAAACAGATACCCCTTGGTAAAGAAAAATAATAGCCACGTCAAAGTTTTTAGTTTTAGAGATGCAGCATGGAAACAGGCCTTTGCACCGACTAGCAATCCCCGCACATTAACACTATCCTACACACACTAGGACCAATTTTACATTTATACCAAGCCAGTTAACCTACAAATCTGTACGTCTTTGGAGTGTGGGAGGAAACCAAAGATCTCGGAGAAAACCCACACAGGTCACGGGGAGAACGTACAAACTCCGTACAGACAGCACCCGTAGTCGGGATGGAACCCGGATCTCCAGCACTACAGGCACTGTCAGGCAGCAACTCTACTGCTGTGTCACCATCATACTTTAAACATTAATTTTGATCTTTGTTCTGTTTATATTAGCGTGAAATGTTTCTTTAATCTTTTCACAAACATCTTAGGTGAACATTTAATTGCACATCACAGCACAAAACACTAGTTTTATGAAATACAAGTATGCAAATATGCATTTCCCAAACTCCCAAAAAACTGATAGTAAATAGCAAATAAAGGTGATTGGTACGTGGAGCTAATCTTCTTACCTAAGTGCCCAAAATGAATGAACTCACTCAAATTTGCCTCCCAAATGGTTAGCACACAATGCACAATTTATATAAAGGAAAACTGATTTACCAACCAATCCTATATTATGATGCCATCTTTAACATAGGCCATTTGTACAAGCAGAAAATAACCCGCCTGTCCAATCTTTATTGGATAGTTACAATGATCTACATTTTGCAATATTCTTTGTCAATCTCCTTTGTACTCTTGAATGCAATCGCATCTTTCCTCTGATGTGGAAACCAGAGCTCTCCACAACACTCAAGCTGAAGCCTATATAATTCTATCCTTAAACATATTATATTGAATGCCTTTTTAACCATCATGTCTTGTTTTGTCATTTTCAAGAATTTGTGATCTCTACACCATATCCTCCATTTATTGACTATTTCATTCCCTTTTATCACTTCCAAATACATCACCTCACTCTGATTTAATTTGCCTGACTGATCAGGCTACCTAACCCCTCCAGAATCAAAAATGTCTCCCTTCCTAGCCAATCAATGTTTGCATTAACTACCAACCTCTCTATCATACCTTCCCTATTTGTCAAAATCATCAACAAATACAAAAGCACTGGACCAAGTACTGAGACCTATAGAAAACCACTGGTATCAGCCAACAAAACAAGGTATAAAACCAAATTCAAATCTATTTGCCCACTGCCCCTTTAATGCCTCCTACTTTTCTGGCCAGTCTGTATATGGGTCCTTATCTAAGCCTTGCTGAAATCAATGTTGGTCAATTAAGTTAGTACATTTATAACCTTTCCTTGACAAATCCATGCTGACTATCATTGAAAGTTTGTGTCTTTCTAATGAAGGCTCAAACTAAGTTTCAGAACTGATTGCAATAACTTGGCACTCACTGGTTGAACAAAATGGCAAGTGATTACATGATTTACGCCTTTCCTTTTACAGTATCAGTTCTCCAATCCTGCACCCCCACTCCAGTGGCCCAAAATGACTGAAAATTGTTAGATATTCTGCAATTTCCATCATAACTTTTTATATAAATAACAAGAAAATGCACATCTTGGACCTGGCAATGAATAAACTTCAAAAATATGTGAAGTTAGCCTTTCAGCCTGCTTAACCATTCAACAAGATCATGGCTGATCTAATCGCATCTTCAACACCACTTCTGTGTTCTGTCTACAGACCCTTGCATTCCTTTGTAGTTCAATCATCTTTCGAAGTCTTCAATATATTCAATGGCTCTGCTTCTACATCTCTCAGGAATTCCAAACAGTCATAAGCCTCAGAAGAAATCCTTCTCCTCCTCTCCGTCTTAAACAGACAAGCCATTGTTTGGAAATTATGCCTTCTGGTTCAAAATATCCCAAATCAGGGATCATCCTCAACAGCTATCCTGTCAATTCCCCTCGGGTTTCAATAAAATCACCTTTCATTCTTCTAAACGCAGAGTATAGATCTAGTTAAACATCTTTTCATGTATCAGTCTCTTCATCCCAGGAATCAACCAGGTGAATCTTCTATGCACTACCTCACGTCCTTCCTTAAACACAAACAAGCAAATCTCACCTATGCTATGTAAGGTATTAAAACACCCCTAACTTTATAACCAAGGTATCCTCAATCTTATACTTGTAACTTGTGCAATAATATTTAAGGCATCTTATTGAATTTCTTCTGGAAATCCAAATCACCACCGCTATTGACTCCCATTTATCCAACCCATGTGTTACATGCTTAAAGTAAAT
The DNA here is from genome assembly GCF_053455715.1 of Rhinoraja longicauda. NCBI lineage: Eukaryota > Metazoa > Chordata > Chondrichthyes > Rajiformes > Arhynchobatidae > Rhinoraja > Rhinoraja longicauda. The sequence continues at coordinate 107,239,882 of NC_135954.1, read as the reverse complement.
TTGTTAAAAACAATATTAATTTCATAAATCCCTATTGGTTCTGCTTGGCTGCATTATGACTTTATAAACGCTCAACCATTTTATCCTTAATAATGGATTCCAATACAATTGCCTGCTTTCTACTCTCTCCTTTCTTGCATCATGGTGAAACATTAGCAATTTCTCAATCTTCTGGGAAATTCAAGGAATTTTGGATTATTGCACACAATGGCTTATTTACATATCCATATCCATGATTAAAAGTGTTCCATTGACGTTCCCCCAAACAGCATTCTAACGGTTATTGACTAAATACAAAGTAAGCTGATGAGCTGCACTACACGAATCAGAAAGGTGCTGACTATCCAAGTCCAACTATTATATAACTGAGGAGACACAAAAGGCTGAAGTAACTCAGCGGGTCAGGCAACATCACTGGAGAAATGGAATAGGTGACATTTCGGGTCGAGGCCCTTCTTCATATTGATATATAACTGATGCATATGTAATTATAGGTTAGTAAAAAATTTCCTCCATACAATGTTCCCAGGTTATGACTGAGAATTTTATGGAATCTAAACAGTTCACAAGTCAAAAACAAACAAATGGTGTGTGAAAGAGAATCACAGAAAAACCGCAGGAGATGCAACACCTGTCCCTATACCTCCTCCCTCGACTCTGTTCAGGGACACCAACAGCCCTTTCAGGTTAGGCAGAGGTTCACTTGCACCTCCTCCAACCTCATTTACTGTATCCATTGTTCAAGGTGTGGAAACTTATACATCGGCGAGACCAAATGTACACTGGGAAATCGTTTCGCTGAACACCTTCGCTCAGTCCGCCTGGACCTACCTGATCTCCCGGTTGCTAAACATTTTAATTCCCATTCCCACACTGACCTTTCTGTCCTAGGTCTCCTCCATTGTCAGAGTGAGGCCAAATGCAAATTGGAAGAACAGCATCTCATATTTCGCTTCCAACTCAGTGGAAGGTATTTATTTCACAAAATGCTGGAGTAACTCAGCAGGTCAGGCAGCATCTCAGGAGAGAAGGAATGGGTGACGTTTCGGGTCGAGACCCTTCTTCAGTCTGCAATTATTTTCTTGCAACTCAGTGGTATGAATATTGATTTCTCTAACTTCAAGTAACCCCGGCATTCCCTCTCTCTGCCCCTCTCCCACCCAAGTCATACCAGCTTCAAAGTAGTCTTGTTGAATCTCATTGTCTGTACTCGTTCTCACCTAACAAGCAGCTAACAATGGCCTGTTTCCTTTAACATCGTTACTTTTTTGCATATCTTTCATTCATTTGTTCTGTCTCGCTACATCACCGTCTATGTCTCTCGTTTCTCTTTCCCCGACTCAGTCTGAAGGGTCTCGATCTGAAACATCACCTATTCCTTTTCTCCAGAGATGCTGTCTGACCTGCTGAGTTACTCCAGCTTTTTGTGTCTCTACAGAAAAGGCTGTGACAGGATAGCAAGCAGGTGCAGGAAGAGCAGCCGTCAGTCGGCCTCACGGACTCAGAGTGGGCATCTGCTCAGCACTGTCAGCTCTGCCAGTTAGGCCAATCCCAATTGTCACAACGTGGGTGGTGGGGAAAGGGTGCGAGTGATTGAGAAGGCATGCAGAAATGGCTTGCTCCCTCCAGGAAGATGCCGCCTGCAGCCCCATAGCAGTCAGCACATCCATCCAACCAGCTTCCCACATGCTCGCTAATATGTACAGGGTGTTGGTAAGTTTGGCATTCGTAACCCAGGGAGGACCTACTGTAGCAGAATCAATGCTGATGCCTGTCTTGCCATTCCAGAAGGAATTTGCACTTTTCTACAATGTCTCATCTTGGATATTGCTCAACTACAGTACTGAGAGATTGCTACAGTGTTAGCAATGTTTTGAAAGCAAAATTAATCTGAGGCCATCGACAAAAGATCCCAAACCCTTATTTCAGGGCAGGGTTCTCTCTCACATCCTGATTGTTATTCTTAATGACACTAACTAAACAAGGCCATGGCTTAAAGATGGAAACTTTAATGGGAATGTATGGGGCAAGTTTACTTTAACATAGGAGTAGTTGCCTGGAACATACTGCCAAGGGCAGTAGTGGAAGCAGATAGAACAGTGGTGTTTGAGGGTTTTAAGATCAGCACAAGCAATTGAGGGATATGGATCACTCGTTTAATCTGGTATCATGTTCAACAAAGACATTGTGGGCCGAAGGGTCTGGTCCCATGCTGTGCTGTTCTGTAGTAGAATGCCTGCTCTTATCACATTGCTGTCTGTAAAATTTACTTGTAGCGTTTAATAAATGATAGCCAAAATTAAGTATGACACTTTTGAACATTCCCTGTAAAAGCACTACAAAAATGCATATCTTTCTTTTCAAAACTTTTTTTTGCATATGCAGGGTAAGAGTTTAGATTAGATTCCTGGGGAGATAGTCATGGGGAAAGTAAATTACTGCTATTTTTATTAGTTCTATGATTCATTTTGTATGTAAATTTCTCAAACCACAGTAACAAGAACCTATTTCTTTCACATTAAATTGTTATTTTAAATGGAAAGGCTTTAACACCTTCATCCGTTGAATCCCTTTTCCATATTTGTCCATTTGTGAGATAAAAACAGGTCACGTCATCATTTATACAAGGCCTCACATGGCAATTTCTTTTAAAATATATATTTGAATCAAACAAGACGCCCGCAGCATAGGGCATTCCATTGTTAATCTTTTTTTAACAATATAAAATATACAAAAAACCTTCAAAATGAATCAATCTATCAAGTGTAGTTAAAGCCGAGACGATTACAAAGGCAACAAGCAGTAGTCATCATTACATTTTTTTTAAAGAACAAAAGATAAAAGCAAATAAAATACACGCCCAAGGCCACAAGAGAAAGCTGTGCCGCTTTCCCCGGCTGTTTAATTGCCACTGCGAAAACTCAAGGTTATATCTGAAGATACCTCCACAGAATAGAAACAAGTGATCGAGTTAAAACTCTTTCACAAGGAACTTCCAAGTTTCGAGCTGGAAAGTTGGAATTGGAGCATGAGGAAAAAGCTCAAATTTGCTCAGATTATTGTACAAACGACTGTTAAAACAAAACTTAAAGCTCCTAAAATGCGTTGAGAGCAGATTGGCCTCGTCGAGACGTAGAAAATCGACCCTCCTCCCCCACACACACACACACACTGTGTGTGTGTGTGTGTGTATATATATATAAATGCAAAAAGATGTACATTTAAGTGGCAGCACGTCCCCCACCCATAAATAGGGCATGAATCACATTCCTGTCCTTACTGCGGTAAAAGACAGTCAGAGGGAGAGGCGAGAGAGATGATTGTTTGCATGACTCTTCCTCTCCCCTCCCCCAGACCCAAGGATAGTATGGAGTCGGTGAAAAACACCGAAGGACTCTTCGGCTCGGTGGTGTCTGGAGGAAGGGGGAGGAGAGAAAGGGGGGGGGAGAGAAAGGGGGGGGGAGAGGAGGGGGGGGGGAGAGGAAGGGGGGGGAGAGGAGGGGGGGGGGAGAGGAGGGGGGGGGGAGAGGAAGGGGGGGGAGAGGAGGGGGGGGGGAGAGGAGGGGGGGGGAGAGGAGGGGGGGGGGAGAGGAGGGGGGGGGGAGAGGAGGGGGGGGAGAGAGGAGGGGGGGGAGAGGAGGGGGGGGAGAGGAGGGGGGGGAGAGGAGGGGGGGGAGAGGAGGGGGGGGAGAGGAGGGGGGGGAGAGGAGGGGGGGGAGAGGAGGGGAGGGGGGGGAGAGGAGGGGGGGGGGGGAGAGGAGGGGGGGGGGGAGAGGAGGGGGGGGGGGAGAGGAGGGGGGGGGGGAGAGGAGGGGGGGGGGAGAGGAGGGGGGGGAGAGGAAGGGGGGGGAGAGGAAGGGGGGGGAGAGGAGGGGGGGGAGGAGGGGGGGGAGGGGGAGAGGAAGGGGGGAGAGGAAGGGGGGGAGAGGAAGGGGGGGAGAGGAAGGGGGGGAGAGAGGAGGGGGGAGAGATGGGGGGGAGGAGAGAGGAAGGGGGGGGGAGAGAGGAAGGGGGGGGGAAGAGAGGAAGGGGGGGAAGAGAGGAAGGGGGGTAGAGAGGAAGGGGGGGAGAGAGGAAGGGGGGGGAAGAGAGGAAGGGGGGGGAAGAGAGGAAGGGGGGAAGAGAGGAAGGGGGGGAGAGAGGAAGGGGGGGAGAGAGGGAGAGAGGAAGGGGGGAGAGAGGAAGGGGGGGAGAGAGGAAGGGGGGGAGAGAGGAAGGGGGGGAGAGAGGAAGGGGGGGGAGAGAGGAAGGGGGGGGAGAGAGGAAGGGGGGGGAGAGGAAGGGGGGGAGAGGAAGGGAGGGGGGAGAGGAAGGGAGGGGGGAGAGGAAGGGAGGGGGGAGAGGAAGGGAGGGGGGGAGAGGAAGGGAGGAAGGGAGGGGGGGAGAGGAAGGGAGGGGGGGAGGGGGAGAGAGGGAAGGAAGGGGGAGAGGAAGGGAGGGGGAGAGAGGGAGAGGAAGGGAGGGGGAGAGAGGGAGAGGAAGGGAGGGGGAGAGAGGGAGAGGAAGGGAGGGGGAGAGAGGGAGAGGAAGGGAGGGGGAGAGAGGGAAGGAAGGAGAGGGGCCCACTTACCTTTTTATACGCGGGTTAACCCGAGTGAGCAGATTTCCAGCCGCTCAGACGAATTGCGGCCCCGGCGAGGATTGTTATCCACACAATGGATGTCCCCGCCCTCCCTCCCTCCCTCTCTCTTTCTCACACTCACACGTTTAACGATCCCCGCTTTTTTTCTTTTCTTTTTTTAAAAAATAAAATAAAAAAATACAACGTAAAAATAAAACCTACCCTCCACCCGCCCCTACAACCGGCGCTTGACTTTCTCCTACTCCGGGTCGCGGCAGTTGCAGCGCCTGTCTATGACTGCTCCTGACTTTTTTTTTCCTCTGTGTGGCCGCTGCAGCAGCAGCAGCAGCAGCGTCTCCCGGCTCCTCCCTGGAGAAGGATGGCGATGATTCCCGAGTCCACGACCGCTGATTGCTCCTCCTGCAGCGTCTCCTCCGGCTCCTCCTCCTCCTTCCCGAAGATTCCCGAGTCGGGCGGCCGAGCGGCGGCGGTTGGGCTCGCGACTGCTCCTTGCAGCTGTGGTCGCTGCAGCGGCTCCCGGCTCCTCCTCCTCCTCCTCCCCCTCCCCCTCCCCCTCCCCGAAGATTCCCGAGTCCGGCGGCCGCAGCACCAGCGCCCTTGGGAGCTGTGGTCGCCCCAGCGCCACCCGGCTCCTCCTCCTCCCCGAAGATTCACGAGTCCGGCGGCCGAGCGGCGGCGGTTGGGCTCGCGACTGCTCCTTGCAGCTGTGGTCGCTGCAGCGGCTCCCGGCTCCTCCTCCTCCCCGATGGCGGCTTGCCGATTGTTCCCGAGTCTGGCCGAGCGGCAGCAGCAGCGGTAGTGCCCGTGGCTGCTGTGGTCGCTCCCGGCTCCTCCTCCTCCTCGAAGGCGGCTTGCCGATTGTTCCCGAGTCTGGCCGAGCGGCGGTGGCGCCCGCCGGCATCGAATTCCAGACCCTACACGTCACTGCGTGGGCGTGGCGCTGAGATAAGGGTGATGTCATCGCCGGGAGCAAGGGGGAGGGGAGGTTGGGGAAGGTTAGGATTAGGGGGGAGGTTAGGGTGAGGGAGGGAGGGAGGGAGGGGGGAGGTTAGGAAGGTGAGAGGTTAGGGAGGTGAGGGGGAGGTTGGGGAGGAGGGGGGTTAGGGGAGGGGCTGGGGGGATTGGAGGGATGGAGGGAGGGGTTGGGGGGTTAAGGGAAGGGAGGGGCTGGGGGTGCGGAATTGGGGAGAGGGGGGGTGTTGGGGGAGGGGCGGGTAAGGGCAAGACAAGACTTGTACCCACGCAAAACAAACCCAAACGCTGTCGGCCATCAACAGGTCATAAGTGACAGGAGCAGATTTAGGCCATTCGGCCCATCGTCTACTCTGCCATTCAATCGTGGCTGATCTATCTCTCCCTCCTACTCCCATTCTTCTGCTTTCTTCCCATAACCGCTGACACCCGTACTAATCAAGAATCTATCTCTACCTTAAAATATCCATTGACTTGTACACCACAGCCTTCTGTGGCATAGAATTCCACAGATTCACCACCCTCTGACTAAAGAAATTCCTCCTCATCTCCTTCCTAAAGGAACGTTCTTTAATTCTGAGGCTGTGACCTCTGGTCCTAGATTCTCCCATTAGTGGAAACATTCTCTCCACACCCACTCTATCCAAGCCTTTCACTATTTGGTGTTTCAATTAGGTCTCCCCTCTTAGCCTTTTAAACTCCAGCAAGTACAGGCCCAGTGCCGGCAAACGCTCATCATATGTTAACCCACTCATTCCTGGGATCATTCTTGTAAACCTCCTCTGGACCCTCTCCAGCACCAGCACATCCTTCCTCAGATATGGTGCCCAAAATTACTCACAATACTGCAAATGCGGCCTGTTCACTGCCTTATAGAGCCTCAGCTTTACATCCCTGTTTTTGTGTACAAGCCCTCTGGAAAGAAATGCTAGCATTGCGTTTGCATTGAAATCAAGTCAAGTCAAGTCAAGTCAAATTTATTTGTCACATACACATACACGATGTGCAGTGAAATGAAAGTGGCAATGCCTGCGGGTTGTGCACAAAAAGAATTACAGTTACAGCATATAAATAAAGTTAATAAGTTACTATTATTGTCGACAAAAATTTAGTCTCTGTGGTTATAAAAGTTGACAGTCCTGATGGCCTGTGGGAAGAAGCTCCGTCTCATCCTCTCCGTTTTCACAGCGTGACAGCGGAGGCGTTTGCCTGATCGTAGCATCTGGAACAGTCCGTTACTGGGGTGGCAGGGGTCCCTCATGATCTTGCTTGCTCTGGATCTGCACCTCCTGATGTATAGGTCCTGCAGGGGGACGAGTGTAGTTCCCATGGTGCGTTCTGCCGAACGCACTACTCTCTGCAGGGCTATCCTGTCCTGGGCAGAGCTGTTCCCAAACCAGACTGTAATGTTGCCGGACAGGATGCTCTCTACAGCCCCAGAGTAGAAGCAATGAAGGATCCTCTGAGACACTCTGAATTTCCTCAGCTGTCTAAGGTGGTGAAGGCGCTGCTTAGCCTTACCCACCAGTGCGGCAATGTGCGTTGCCCACGTCAGATCCTCTGCGATGCGGACTCCCAAGTATTTGAAACTGCTCACCCTATCCACAATAGACCCATTTATCTCCAGTGGCGTGTACGTCCTTGGATGTTTAGCCCTTCTGAAGTCCACAATCAGCTCCTTTGTTTTAGTGACATTCAAGAGGAGGCTATTGTCCTGACACCAGAGTGCCAGATCAGCCACCTCCTCCCGGTAGGCCTTCTCATCGTTGTTGGAGATCCGGCCCACCACCACAGTGTCATCAGCAAACTTGATGATGGAGTTTGAGCTGAACCTGGCCCCACAGTCATGTGTGTACAGGGAGTACAGTAGGGGGCTAAGGACGCAGCCCTGGGGGGATCCTATGTTCAGGGTGAGGGAGCTAGATGTGTGTTCCCCCATCCTGACCACTTGGGGCCTGGCAGTGAGAAAGTCCAGGACCCAGGCACACAGAGGGGTGCTAAGCCCCAGTTCCAGCAGCTTCTCAACCAGTCTGCTGGGGACTATTGTGTTGAATGCTGTACTAAAGTCAATGAACAGCATCCTCACATAGCCCCCCTGGCTGTCCAGATGAGAGAAAGCGATGTGTAGAACCTGGGAGACCGCATCATCCGTGGACCTGTTCGGACGGTATGCGAACTGTAGTGGGTCCATGTTGCGAGGAAGGAGGGCGCAGATGTGCTTCTTGACTAGCCTCTCAAAGCATTTCATGACAACCGAGGTGAGGGCCACCGGTCGGTAGTCATTTAAACACGCTGGAGAGGCATTCTTTGGCACCGGTACAATGATGGATCTTTTGAAGCATGCAGGGACCACGGACTTTGCCAAGGAGAGGTTGAATATTGTGGTGAGCACTGGAGCAAGCTGAGTAGCACAAGACTTTAGTACTCGCCCAGATATACCATCTGGGCCTCCAGCTTTCCTCGTGTTCACACGCATCAGAGCCCACCTCACCTCACCTCATGCTCGGACACCGAGAATGTGTGCACATCCCCGGCGGTGGATCCCCCTCCAGCCTCGCTAGTCAGTGCCCCTTCGGTGCTGTTTTTAGACGGCGAGCTGGTGGTGTTACCCGTCTCAAACAGTGCGTAAAAAGAGTTCAGGTCATCAGCTAAGGAGGAGCCGGCACTTCTGGTTGAGGGGGTGCTGGACCTGTAGCTAGTTATAGTCCGTAGCCACTGCCAAAGGCGCCTGGTGTCCTGCTGCTCCATCTGTGACTCCATCTTGTCCCGGTACCTCTTTTTTGCGTCCTTCACTGCCCTTCGCAGTCGTTAGGACTCTCCCTTGTAGTCGTCCATGTTGCCGGATGCCAGGCCGGAGTTGTAAGCAGCGGTGCGAGCATTCAAGGCCACGCGAATAGACCTGTCCACCCAGGGTTTTTGGTTAGGGAAGATACTGACCCTTACCGTGGGGATGATGGTATCGGCTATTGTGGCAATGAAGTCCGTAACCGCTTCCACAAACTCATTTACGTCTCTGGAACTTTCTTGGAACATGTTCCAGTCGACTTCGCTCAGTGCATCCTGCAGCATGGCCTCTGAATGGTCAGCCCACCGCTTTACGTCCAATCAACAGGTCTTTTGGGTTCTGTGGTGAAAAAAAGAAGCATAGAGTTAACGTTTTTGGGTGGATGACAAACAAACGGAACGGTTATAACACTGAAGGAATTCAGAGGTTGCTGCTGCTGCTTCACAGCTGCAAGGACCGAGATTCAATATTGACTTTGCTCTCACACTTCAAAGTTAAACCAGTAGGTTAATTTGCTTCTGAAAATTCCACGTAGTGTAGGTAAGTGGCAAAACAAAAACAAAGGAGGGATGAAAGAATAAATTGCGAGATGACAGAAGAAATAAGAGGGGGAAATATGACTAATAGGGGGCTTACTTTGCTGAGAGCTGATATGAACCTGATGGGCTGAATGGCCTCCTGCTATGGACTTACTGAATAAGTAAGTCTAACCACATAACTATAGATCCTCGTCCTTGGAATTATTTTAGTAGATCTGTACTGCCTTAAAGTCTCTAGGTCCAGTGGGGCCTAGAAGATATAGAATCAGCCAATGTTCGTGACTTCTTCTCTCTTTTGTATGAAGGACCTTGCAAATGAGATCAGATGATGAGTATCTGAAAGGAAGGTATTTACACGGCGAGGGGAAGGATGAGGGAGTGGAAGAGGGTGGCTCTTGCACAGAGCTGGTATGACTCAACAGACATACTCAATGTGTGCAGTTTTGGTCTCCAAATTTGAGGAAGGATATTCTTGCTATTGAGAGCGTGCAGCGTAGGTTTACTCGGTTAATTCCCGGAATGGCGGGACTGTCATATGTTGAAAGACTGGAACGACTAGGCTTGTATACACTGGAATTTAGAAGGATGAGAGGCGATCTTATCGAAACATATAAGATTATTAAGGGGTTGGACACGTTAGAGGCAGGAAACATGTTCCCAATGTTGGGGGAGTCCAGAACAAGGGGCCACAGTTTAAAAATAAGGGGTAGGCCATTTAGAAAGGAGATGAGGAAAAACTTTTTCAGTCAGAGAGTTGTGAATCTGTGGAATTCTCTGCCTCAGAAGGCAGTGGAGGCCAATTCTCTGAATGCATTTAAGAGAGAGCTAGATAGAGCTCTTAAGAATAGCGGAGTCAGGGGGTATGGGGAGGAGGCAGGAACGGGGTACTGATTGAGAATGATCAGCCATGATCACATTGAATGGCTTTGCTGGCTCGAAGGGCCGAATGGCCTACTCCTGCACCTATTGTCTATTGTCTATAATGTGTGTAAGAGGGAACTGCAGGTGCGGGTTTAAACCGAAGATAGACGCTGAAGAAAGGTCTCGACCCGAAAGGCCACCCATTCCTTCTCTCCAGAGATGCTGCCTGTCCCGCTGAGTTACTCCAGCTTTTTGTGCCAATCTTAGACATACTCAATGGTCCTCTCCTTTACTGCGCTCATTCTGTGCCTTTACATTTTGATAAACGCTAGTTACAGACGAACACGTGTTTCAGAAGTGAGTGCTTTCTTCAAGGTTAATGAGACCTACCACTCCCTACAAACATGAGTCATTTCCATATTAATATAAAAAATGTACCACAACTTCCTGTGCTCTATAGGTTATTGTCCTTTTCAAATGTGCTAGGTGTTGCCACTAAAGATAATTGAGATTCAGACCGCCATCATATTATGTCGCTATCTAATTTATATCACAACTATATTTAAATATGTGCCCTTGCACTTTTGATCCCTCGGGTAATGGGAAATATCCCTTGTATTCTTCTTTCTTTTTTTTAAATGATTTGACACTGCTGTCATATTTTTATGATTTGGGACGGCACGGTGGCGCAGCGGTAGAGTTGCTGCCTTACAGCTCCAGAGACCCGTGTTCGATCCTGACTACGGGTGCTTGTCTGTGCGGAGTTTGTACGTTCTCCCCGTGACCTGCGTGGGTTTTCTCCGTTTCCTCCCACACTCCAAAGACGTACAGGTTTGTAGGTTAATTAGCTTGGTATAAATGTAAATCGTCCCTAGTGTAGGATAGTGTTGGTGTGCGGGGATCGCTGGTCGGTGGGACTGTTTCCGCGCTGTATCTCTAAACTAAACGAAAAAAATGCCACTGGTTGGGAGTTGGTGTGTCCGGGGGAGGTTGAGAGGTGTTGGGGGGAACGGTTTCAATTTTATCTCCCCTCAGTAATCACACACTGTTGTCTATTAAGAACGTACTGTAAGTTTCACTGCAGGTGGCCATTGAAATTTATAAGCAATTGCTTCTAGAAATACTTGTGCACTGATAATGTATTAAACAATGTAACACACAGCCTTTAATATTTTAACTTAGTCCATATTTTGGCCTTGGCAATGGCATTTTAGCTGTGGATTGTAACTTTCCTAGTTGCTTGTGACGATGAAATTCTCCAGCATTCTTGGATGCTGTTTCCATCAACACAGCAATTTTACATTCAATTTGTGAGACAGTGAAACACTTAATCTTGATTTTGGCCGATTTTCCAGACTTTTGGATGTTATTCCAATTAATACTGTTAAAATGGTAACATTTAAATGTACTTTTGAGGTGTCACCAGCTTTGACTGAATTTGTTGATCTATCATTCATTACACATCATGTGAAGGAAACAAAATCATAATGCAAACATTCATTCTTTAATGAGGCATTACACCTACTATTTTTCTCATCCTATTTTTGCATAATATCTTTCAATGGGGTTTATGGTGGAGCATGTTAATGTTGTTGTGTCGTGCTTCTGGTGCAGTCTATCAGGAAGGTTGCAATTTTATGCTTGTATATCATATTGTTTGGACCTATTCAATGATTGGATATTTAGATTGGGCAGCTTACAACCCAGTGTATAGGCAAGACCAAATGTAGACTGGACGATCATTTAGCTGAACACCTTCGCTCAGTCTGCCTGGACCTACCTGATCTCCCAGTTGCCAAACACTTTAATTCCCCTTTCCATTCCCACACTGACCTTTCTGTCCTAGGCCTCCTCCATTGTCAAGAGTGAGGCGAAATGCAAATTAGAGCAACAGCATCTCAAATTTCGCTTGGGCAGCTTACAACCCAATATTGATTTCTCTAACCAAGTAACCCTTGCATCCCCTCTCTCTCCATCCTTCCCCCATCCAAGTTGCATCAGCTTCTCGTTCCTACCAAACAGCTAACAACGGCCTGTTTCCTTTATCTTCGTTACTTTTTTGCATATCTTTCATTCATTTGTTCTAATACCTCTCTACATCACCGTCCATATCTCTTCTTTCCCTTTCCCGTGACTCTAGTCTTGGGTCTCGACCCAAAACGTCACCTCTTTCTTTTCTCCAGAGATGATGTCTGACCCGCTGAGTTACCCCAGCTTTTTCTGTCTACCTTCGGTTTAAACCAGCATCTGCAGTTCCTTACTACAAAATTACAAAAGAACAATTCTATTCATTGCAATGTATGAGCTGAAACTTCTCAGTTTTTGGTCATACATACCAACACTGCCCATATAGCCATTTAGAGCATTAATGTTTTAATTTAAAAGTGACATGGTTAAACTTAGAGCATGTGTTGTTCTGTGCCTTACACAAATGAGATTCCATGTGATTAGTCACAAAAAGCAGCAGGAAACATCCTGTTTACTTTATGCAACATACTCACAGAGCTTGCCAAAGAATCCAGAGAAATGGCCTTACTCATTGCCAGTTTGTAATAGACAATAGACAATAGGTGCAGGAGTAGGCCATTCGTCCCTTCGAGCCAGCACCACCATTCAATGTGATCATGGCTGATTATTCTCAATCAGTACCCCGTTCCTGCCTTCTCCCCATACCCCCTGACTCCGCTATCCTTAAGAGCTCTATCTAGCTCTCCCTTGAATGCATTCAGAGAATTGGCCTCCACTGCCTTCTGAGTGTAATGTCTTTATACACTAAATATATTGAAGCTCAATCTATATATGTTCAGAAAATTATTGATTTATGTTGCTGGATATCATGCTGGAACTATTTATACATTGAGTCTTTAAGCTTTTGATTTGGATTAATTTGGGTTTCTGTGTTCCAGATAAAGTTAATTTGCAAAGCAAGCAAAGCACACGACTCTCCTGCTCAATTAGGGTTATGGTATGAGCCCCACATGGAGTTCAAAAGAAGATAGACACAAAAAGCTGGAGTATCTCAGCGGGTCAGACAGCATCCCTGGAGAAAAGGAATAGGTGACGGTTTTGGGTCGAGACCCTTCTTCTCGACCCGAAATGTCACCTATTCCTTTTCTCCAGAGATGCTGTCTGACCCGCTGAGTTACTCCAGCTTTTTGTGTCTATCTTCGGTATAAACCAGCATCTACAGTTCCTTCCAATACACCTATAAGCAAATACATGCAGAATTCTTGTGACATAAGTGGCAGAGCGAACACTTATCGTTAGAGTTATTGTGTTTTTTGATTGGAAATCACTGGATGGACAGAGGCCCTTTGGCCCAACTAATCCACGCTGACCATCAATCGCTCATTCACACTAGTTGTGTGTTATCCCACTTTTGCCCTACACACTAGGGGCAACTTACAGAGGCCAATTAACCTACAAACCCGCATATCTTTGGGGTGTTAGGAGAAACCAGAGTGCCTAGAGGAAACCCACATGGTCTCAGGGAGAACGTGCTATCTCCGCGTAAACAGTATCGAGGTCAGGATCAAACCTGGGTCTCTGGCTCTGTTAGGCAGAATGTCTACCAGCTGTGCCACCATGCTATCCCACTTTTCATGGGTTTAACCTCAGCCCAATCATGATGCCTATCTGAACAAGTCCCATTTACCTGCATTGATCTATATCCCTCTAAACCTTTCCACATTCAATTATTTTGAAATTATACTTTGTTATTCTTTTTCACTGCTCTGATTTTGTGCCATAGTCTGGTACTATTTTGCTGTTTTACACTTGTTATTTTTGGGGGATTTAACGTTACTGTGTGTACAATGTTTACTCTGTGGGCTTCATGTGAGCAAGGAATTGAATTCCCCCTGGTGTACATGACAATAAACTAATCTACCTAACTATCCATGTACCCGTCTGTACGGAGTTTGTACGTTCTCCCCGTGACCTGTGTGGGTTTTCTCCGAGATCTTCGGTTTCCTCCCACACTCCAAAGACGTACAGGTATGTAGGCTAACTGGCTGGGCAAATGTAAAAAAAATTAAAAAAATTGTCCCCAGTGGGTGTAGGATAGTGTTAGTTTGCGGGGATCGCTGGGCGGCGCGGACCCGGTGGGCCGAAGGGCCTGTTTCTGCGCTGTATCTCTAAAATCTAAAAAAAATTCTGAATGGTATCATTGTATCCTCCTCTACCACTTCTGGCACCACATTCCACCAGCACACCACCATCTGTGTAATGTCTGACCCCGATGCCTTTAAAAGATGGTAATTGATCTTCTCAGAGGGTTACGGTTTGTCTGGTGGAAATGGCAATTAACATTCACACTATAATCTTATTACCCAGGGAACTCCAGACTCCAGACTTTTGACTCGAATTAGGATTGTGTGTGACTTTGTAGGGGAGCTTGAAAGTGATGGAGTTGGAAGAAGGGTCTCGACCCGAAAAGTCACCCATTCCTTCTCTCCAGATATGCTGCCTGCCTCGCTGAGTTACTCCAACATTTGTGTCTATCTTCGGTGTAAACCAACATCTGCAGTTCCTTCCTACACATGGTTTCCCTTGCACCTGGGGTGCTTGTGCTAGACTCGGAAAAAACAACGGATTCGGCAAGTGTCGTTGAAGAGATATAATTGCACAAATTCTGAAGACTGAAATAAGTGGCATGTGACATCAATCATATGGTTAATTAAGAGGCTCTTTAGCTACAAGCTGGTGTGGGAGCTGGTGCCTAAGATGGCCATGTTGGGTGACCAAAGCCACAGGATTGTGAGAAGGATCACTACAGGCACAAAATGCTGGAGTAACTCAGCAGGTCAGGCAGCATCTCAGGAGAGAAGGAATGGGTGATGTTTCGGGTGGAGACCCTTCTTCAGTCTGAAGAAGGGTCTCGACCCGAAACGTCACCCATTCCTTTTCTCCAGAGATGCTGCCTGACCTGCTGAGTTACTCCAGCATTTTGTGAATAAATACCTTCGTTTTATATCATATCATCATATCATATATATACAGCCGGAAACAGGCCTTTTCGGCCCTCCAAGTCCGTGCCGCCCAGCGATCCCCGTACATTACACTATCCTACACCCACGAGGGACAATTTTTCACATTTACCCAGCCAATTAACCTACATACCTGTACGTCTTTGGAGTGTGGGAGGAAACCGAAGATCTCGGAGAAAACCCACGCAGGTCACGGGGAGAACGTACAAACTCCTTACAGTGCAGCACCCGTAGTCAGGATCGAACCTGAGTCTCCGGCGCTGCATTCGCTGTAAAGCAGCAACTCTACCGCTGCGCTACCGTGCCGCCCTTTTGTACCAGCATCTGCAGTTATTTTCTTACACTACAGGCACAAGGTTGTGTGATAAAAGTACAAGGAGTATATACAACCGATGCTGACAAATCTGTTTAGATCTTTAACTTAAACCCATGAGATAAACCTTAAGAAACGATGTGATGGTTGCAAGACCTATTTTCATTCTGTAGCTCTTGTTCATAAAAAATAGGCATTAACAGTCAATATAATGACATCAAATAACAAAAACCTTGTTGACCATTTGTATAGCAAAAGGATAGTATATTGCAAGGTAGACACAAAATGCTGGAGTAACTCAGCGGGACAGGCAGCATCTCTGGAGAGAAGGACGTTTCAGGTGGAGAGTCTTCTCAGGAGCTCGCAAGTTGGTTTGGCAACAGCTCTGACCAAGATTGCAGGAAATTGCGGAGAATAATGGATGCAGCCCAGTCCATCGCGTAATTCAGCCTCTCAATCCTCCCCATCGATTCCATGTTGTAATCTTTGCATGGAAGATCCCATCAGAACAGGCTCATTTGATGATAAACAAGAATAAATTCCCGTGCAGGGTTTCGGAAATCTCCCCCGTGGTGCCTGAACAGTATTTGTCGTCGTGGCCATCCCTCGAGGTCGAGGATGATGGTCTATGTTCCGATGTCAGAACGAAGACGCCTGTGCGTGCGTTTGTTTAACGTGTACTTGATGTTGCTCTCCAAGAAGCACACGGTCCCTCACAAATCAATCAACTAATTCCAATGGCAAGGGAACCAAGACGATTGGAGCTGATAGATCTGTTGCAGCCTTCATCCGTCTTCATAGCCGTTGAGTTGCCTGAAGAGTATTATACATAGGCGACAAGGGAGGCAGGCTCATCCATGGAATTTAAGAGGCTAGGATTATTCCTAGTTGTGGTCCCAGATAATCATACAATAGCCAGGGCATATTTCCTCGAAGGGAGACACAAAATGCTGGAGTAACTCAGCGGGTCAGGCAGCATCTCGGGAGACAAGGAATGGGTGACATCTCAGGTCGAGACCCTTCTTCAGCATATTTCCTCCCTAAAATCAAAATGTAGCTATGGACATTTCCAAAAGAATTACAGAGATGCAAAATTACATCTAGAGAAGAGCAGAATTTTGGCTGCCACCAACTTCTCATGTTTATCTAAATAAATAGCTACTCAGCAATAAAATATTCCCAACTATATCTACGGGTGCATGGAGGAAAACACATTCTAATGAAAAATACCTTGAATTGGGATATGAGTGCTGCATTCTTAGTCAGTCCTTTCTGAAGTCAGAACTCTGATTTAATCTATAATTGTGAGATTTAGATTACATTTTGAATTCTGAGACGCCAATAGAGAAAAGTACAATCGGACACTTGAGACAAAGCAATATCTTGAATTAAATAAAACGGAAAATGCATTGAATTGTGCATTTACACCTTACGCTGCCCCAGCCGGGCCAGCAGCTATAAACATTTCCTCTTCTCCCCTCTCCCATCAAGCAAAAGGTATAGAAGTGCGAAACCGCACACCTTCAGATTCAGGGACAGTTTCTTCCCAGCTGTTATCAGGCAACTGAATCAACGTCGCACAACGAGAGAGCAGTCCTGAACTCGGGAGAGAAGGAATGGGTGACGTTTCATGTTGAGACCCTTCAGTCTGATCTGAAGATCTCCCAAGATGCTGCCTGACCCGCTGAGTTACTCCAGCATTTTGTGTCTACCTTCGATTTAACCCAGCATCTGCAGTTTTTTTTCCCTACACAGCAGTCCTGAACTACTATCTACCTCATTGGTGACCCTCAGACTATCCTTGATCGGGCTTCGCTGGCTTCACCTTGCACTAAAAGTTATTGCCTTATCATGTATCTATACACTGTCAATGGCTCGATTGTGATCATGTATTGTCTTTCTGCTGACTAGTTAGCACGCAACAAAAGCTTTACATTGTACCTTGGTACACGTGACAATAAACTCAACTAAACTAAAATGCTGTAAAAAAAATCAGCAAATTAGACAAAATGGGTGCAGGCAGCAACATTCCACTCCAATATTTACACCTGCTAATGAATGCTAATGTAAAAGCAAATATTAGAATTGTGTATGCCATAAATAAGATCCTTGATCATTTTTTAAAAAGAGGGGAAATAGCAAGTATTAGGTTTTTCATTAGCAATAACCCGAGCAATGTAATTAATTTGTAAGGTTAGTACACTATTATGTGATTGGATCATCTATACACTAAAACTCTTGTTTGTTTGTTTGTTTGTTCCTGAACTACAGCCAAAACGGTACACGATAGCGCGACAATTTCAGGCCCACCTTACTCACTGTCATCACTTTGGTGCTAATGGAAGAAGTTTCATTGAAATTGGTGTTATATTTTTTAAGTAATTCACATTATAAAGTTTAAAACTATCTCCTAGGGAGGGAGGGGGAGGGAGGATAAGGGGGGGGGTTGAGGGGATGGAGTGGGGGGTGGAGGGAGGGGGAGGGAGGGGGGCGAGGGGGAGGGGGAGAGATGGGGGAAGGGGGGGTGAAGGGGGGGGTGAAGGGGGGGGGGTGAAGGGGGGGGGAGAGGGGAGGGGGAGGAGAGGGTGCTGCACCAATGCAGAAGAGGTTTGGGCCCAACAGGTCCACTTGGTCTAGTTACCCACGAAACTCAATCCATTGAAATCATTATTAGTTACAATTTGTGAGGATTACTTACGATTACTTAGTTCCAACACTGGAAGTTGTGAGTAATGTTAAACCATATGAGTAGGTAGACTGAGTCTTGGCTAACTGGTCGAAAAAAGCGTCGGAATAAACAGGTCCTATTCAGATTAACAGACTGACCACGCCACTTAGTAAAGATTCAGCACATCAGCCTGTATCTGTGGAAAAGGAAAGACCTATGTTTCTCTGACAAAAGTCCAGGATCCGACACGCTATTTCTCTTTCTACAGAGACTGCTTGACCGAAACTGATTGAATGTTTCCAGCAATTTTTGTTTTCTGTTTTAGAATTCCACGATTTGCAGTTTTTACGATTTTCATTCAGTAATATAATGAGACTGGCTTACGAGAGTAATGAAACCTTGAGGCAACTCTTCACACCTTTTGTGAGATCGCTCAAAATGTGGATTCACATTTACATTCAAATGTAGATTGGTTCTTGGGAGAGGAGATTTTCCAATAAAAAGTGCATGGTCTGACATTCATTATAGTTTAGAATTAGCAGTAATGTCATTGATATAGGCTACATAGAGTTGAGAACATGGGAAGAGTCTCGAGTCACCTTTTTAGGGTGGCACTGAGGAGATATTTCTTTGCTTGGATAACATATCACTGGAAAGCCATGAATATTTTGAAGACTTATTCCAGAGGGCTGTTAATACAGCTGTTGTGCATACTCACCAAAGCTGACATTGATGGATCATGGTTGCTGAATACGGGGATTATGAGGAAATGTAGGGTCAGTGGAAGAGGAAGAGCAGGCTTGGGAGGTATTATTGTTGCTCTTTCTTCTGTTCTTATGAAAGTAAAGCACTTGACATGTGTCCGACAACTATGCCACAACTTGGAAATAAATAAGGACACAAAAGTGCTGGAGTAACTCAGCGGGTCAGGCATTTCCATTTCTCTGTCATCTAGCAAGGCGATTGTCACGTCTTACATAGAAACAAAGAAACATAGAAAATAGGTGCAGAAGTAGGATATTCGGCCCTTCAAGCCAGCACCATTCAATGTGATTGTGGCTGATCATCCAGAATCAGTACCCCATATCCCTTGATTCCGTTAGCCCTAAGACCTATATCCAACTCTCTCTTGAATACATCCAGTGAATTGGCCTCCGCTGCCTTCTGTGGCAGAGAATTCCACAGATTCACAACTCTCTGGATGAAAACGTTTTTTCTCATCTCAGTCCTAATTCTTTATTCTGCCCCTTATTCTTAAACAGTGACCCCTGGTTCTGGACTCTCCCAACATTGTGAACATTTTTCCTGCATCTAGCCTTTCCAATCCCTTAATAATTTTATATGTTTCTATAAGATTCCCTCTCATCCTTCTAAATTCCAGTCGATCCATTCTTTCTCATATGTCTTAACAAATAACCATTGGAGGTCAATCTTTTGCCCTCAGTCCGAAGAAGGGTCTCAACCCGAAACGTCACCCATTCCTTATATCCAGAGATGCTGCTTGTCCCACTGAGTTACTCCAGCGTTTTGTGTCTATCTTTTCGTACAGAAATGCTGTTGATGGTGCAGGAAGGCCTGGTCTTAAGTGTGAGCAGTGAAGATGTGGAATGTGGGGAACAGCTTAGCAAAGAATGCAGTTTGAATTTGATTGTTTTTTTCGTTCACCTGATTTCATGTGAATTGGCACTTATAAAAGCGAGTTGATCCATGAGTAAATAAAGAAGATCATTTTTCAGACCAGTGAGGTTGTACATCACCTGAAAAGGGAAAAACAGAGTTATTTTGTTGGAAAGATAGTGGTGTTTTAAAAAAAATTCTCTTGGTGTATTGCCCATCACCAATTTCACTAAAAACATTTATAGGGCAATCGATGCCTTTGTTATTTGTGGAAGTGCGTGAGCAAAAATTAGCTACCGCACTACTTTCCTTACAAAAGAAGTACTCAGTAGCAGTTAATTCAAGCCTATTGTACTTTGAACTGCCAGACTATAAAACACATTACTGAGGGCATTGCAAACAGAAGAGTGATTTGCTCTTGCCAAAATAAATGATGGAATTATTTTTATTTCGCTTTTACCTCAGTAACTCTACGTATTCAAATATTTTTAAAGGTTTTTACTGTCACTATTTTCAGGAATAAACTCTGCACTAACTACTTGAATGAATTTCAGAGAGGTGTATGTGGTTGAACAGAGGCTAAGGAGTAGTCTAATTCAGATCAGTCAATTTGGGAAATAAATCCTTTTCAAATAATTCCCTTTAATTTCACAGCAACACTTGGATAACACCTCACATGCTAAACAACCAATTCCTTGGCATGCAAACAAGTCAAACAAAGACATACTCCACTTGTCACTAAGAACTTTCAAGTGTTTATTTAAGATTTTTGTACATATCTTTTAAACTTCAGTCATTATACAGGAGATTGATCATTGGTGAGATTCAAAAATAGTCTGTACTTAACTCATTGTGCAAACAAATTTAAATATGCAAATATATTACAAATGGGAGCCAAGAGTTCAAGTCAGAAATGGTGAAGTTGCCTTTTTCTCAATTTGAAACAAAGCTAAGAAGGAATACCATGGCAATGGAATGCTCCCTGGTAAACCGGATATGATCTTTTGGTTGAAACAGTCCTTCAAGATTGGCACTCACCCCCTCAGTTACATGGCAGTTTTGCATTGTCCCACAGACCAATAAATAGAAGAACCATTTTGACGTATAAGCAGATTCTGGTCCCTCCAAGAAAGAACTTCTTTTTTAAATGCTGCCATTGATGTGATATTTAAATTGAATATTTACTTGCGTGGGTTCATGCTGGAAGCTGATTGTGCACTTCAGCCTTGATGGCAATCCATGCTTCTAATTGAATATTTGTTGAAATGTTGTATCCGATTCAAAAAGATATGTAAAATTCTGAAAACTGCCGTGAAAAGTAAAATTAACGCCAATATAAATTCACCCAATCCCTTTGAAATAGGAAAAAAATCCCATGTTGTTTGCAGAGGCGATGAGGAAAGGAGAGGCAACCGAACAAAGGTTGGGGCTGCACGGTGCTGTAGAGTTGCTGCCTTGCAGCGCTTACAGCGCCGAAGACCCAGGTGCGATCCCGACTACAGGTGCTGCCTGTACGGAGTTTGTACGTTCTCCCCGTGACCCCTTGGGTTTTCTCTGCGATCTTCGGTTTCCTCCCACACTACAAAGACGCACAGGTTTGCAGGTTAGTTAGCTTGGTATGAATGTAAAATTGAATAGTATGGTGTGAATGTGCGGGGATCGCTGGTCGGTGTGGACTTGGTAGGCCGAAGGGCTTGTTTACGCGCTGTATCTCTAAACTAAACTAAACCCATATTCGTAATCATAATCATAATTTATCATACTTTGCAACATACGAGGAATTTGTTTTGCCATACAGTCATACCAATTAAAAGCAACAGAACACACAAAATCCATTTTAACATAAACATCCACCACAGTGACTCCTCCACATTCCTCACTGTGATGGAAGGTGAAAAAAAATCAAATCTCTTCCCTTCTTTGTTCTCCCGCAGTTGGGGGCCTCTAACCTTCTGGTGACAGGACGATTTTGACTCCCGTAGCCGGTGGCGTTTGGGCCCTCTGCATCAGGGTGATCAAGCTTCTGCATCGAGGGGGGGGGGGGGGGGGGATCACAGCACCTCTGCGCCGGGCGATCTGACCCTGGTTGGGGCTGGTCGAAACCTCCAACCTGTTGGAGCCACCCGACATCGGTTTCTACCCGAGACTCCGAACTCCTCGATGGTGAAATCCGCAGGCCGCAGTTGGAGCATCGATCCCAGGCAAGGGATCGCAGGCTCTGATGGTAAGTTCACGGCCCCGCGGTGGGGCTCAAAGTCAGTCTCGAGCAAGACCGCCAGCTCCATGATGTTAGGCCGCAGAGCGACTGGAGATACGATCCGGAAAACAATCGCATCTCCGGCAAGAGATTGAACAAATGTTTCCCCCGATCCCCTCCCCCACATAAAACAAACCAGAGAAAATTAACACAAACTTTTAAAACACACTAAAAATACCAAAAAAGACGAAAAAACAGACAAACTGTTGGCGAGGCTGCCATCGCTTGTAGGCTCCACCCGGTGGATAAACTAAAAGGATTTAAAAACTCAGAAGGCTTTTAATTAAATGGATGCAAAGAGAATGTTGCAACTTGTGTGGAGAATGTAACTAGAGGCCAACATTATAAAGCTCGACCCGAAAGATCACCCATTCCTTCTCTCCTGAGATGCTGCCTGACCTGCTGAGTTACTCCAGCATTTTGTGGAATAAATACCTTCGATTTGTACCAGCATCTGCAGTTATTTTCTAACATTATAAAGTTAGTCACCACCAGACCCATTGTGGAAAGCAGAAGGAACATCTGAGCAGTATGAATGTGAAACTCCCCACTGCAGGGAATGGTTGAAATGATCAATGTAGATGGATTTAGGAGTGACCAGAGAATAGAAATTCATACTGATTGATTAAGATGAGCAAAGTTGGAGGATGGCACAATGGAGGATTGTACCGTAGAGCAAGGATGCCGGCAGGGATTTGTTTGGCTGCCTCTATGCTCAATATCCTGTGTCTATTGAGCAGGCCATATTTTTCACATGCCAGATTCCTGAAACTGATATTCTATTGCAAGCTCTGTTTTGGCAAGGGAGTGCCAGGCAGACTTAGGAAAAGCTTCAAGCATCCATGAAGAAATGCAACTCCTGGGCGTCTGCATCCCATGACTGCATAAACTGAAGAAGAAGTCATTGAGGTGATGTTGAGAACCTTGAGTCTATGCGGCACGGTGGCCCAGCGATAGAGTTGCTGCCTTACAGCGAATGCAGCGCCGGAGACTCAGGTTCGATCCTGACTACGGGCGCCGTCTGTACGGAGTTTGTACGTTCTCCCCGTGACCTGCGTGGGTTTTCTCCGAGATCTTCGGTTTCCTCCCACACTCCAAAGACGTACAGGTTTGTAGGTTAATTGGCTGGGCAAATGTAAAAATTGTCCCTAGTGGGTGTAAGATAGTGTTAATGTGTGGGGATCGCTGGGTGGCGCGGACCCGGTGGGCCGAAGGGCCTGTTTCTGCGCTGTATCTCTAAATCTAAAAAAAATCTAAATCTAGGCATCAGGAGCACATGGAGGCCCCGTGCCTGTAGTGGAAGGAATGCACAATCTACCACTCATCTGCATTCAGCTCCATCAGTGGCCTCGCTCGCTATTATTAGAACTCACAAACATGGCGTGGAGGCAAATTACCTTCATTACACGATGATTGGCCAAGACAAGACTTTGAGCAAAGCTCTGGAAACCAAATTAAAGGTGACGTTAAGAAGTGATGACCAAAACCCAGGTAGAATGGATGTGCTTTAAGGTTGGTTTCAAAGGAGAGGGATGACGTAAAGTGGCTGCGATATTCCATCAGAGGATTCAGAGTATGCTATCCAGGCAGATGGGGGCACCGTATGGTGGAGGAACAGGCAGGTGGACAGTCTCCAGAGTGGTGAACAAAAAGAACAGAATGTACACTCGAGGCAACTTAAGATGGAACTGATGGATTTAAAAAACAAAATGGTGGGAAATAATATGTCACATAAAATCTTACTTAAGACCAGATCTGACCTGGGCGGATTAGAAGGTAAAAGATGGGAAGAAGAAGTGGGATAGGAAAATCTTTCACATCACCCCTTTCTCCTGCCTCTTAAACCGTGATCTTGGCCAATCTGATCGGAATGGGCGTGGTTGTGGCAGACAAATGCCAAAAGTTTACAAAAGCAAAACTTTATAATATCGTGCAGGAAGGGAATGCAGATGCCGGTTTAAACCGAAGATAGACACAAAATGCTGGAGTAACTCAGCGGGACAGGCAGCATCTCCGGAGAGAAGGAATGGGTGAGGTTTTGGGGT
The DNA here is from genome assembly GCF_053455715.1 of Rhinoraja longicauda. NCBI lineage: Eukaryota > Metazoa > Chordata > Chondrichthyes > Rajiformes > Arhynchobatidae > Rhinoraja > Rhinoraja longicauda. The sequence continues at coordinate 107,216,255 of NC_135954.1, read as the reverse complement.
CGAGACCCTTCTTCAGACTGGTTAGGGATAAGGGAAACGAGAGATAGAGACGATGATGTGGAGAGATGTGGAACAATGGATGAAAGATATGCAAAAAAGTAATGATGATGAAGGTAACAGACCTTTGTTAGCTGTTTGTTGGGTGAAAACCATATATTGTTTCATTTAATATAATTTAATATCATTTATTTATTTATTTATTAATCATTTATTTAATAGTATAATTACATTTTTGGATACATGTCTGTGTTGTCCTGCATGTACTGCTTCAGAATAGGAGCAGCAAACCTAAGACCCTTGTTTAATGTTTAAGCATTATTACACACGCCCAATCTTTCCCAGCAGTGATCACGGAAACGTACTTTTTCTCCCCGTTTGTTTCTACTTAGTTTAATTTAGTTTAGAGATATAGCGCGGAAACGGGCCCTTCGGCCCACCGAGTCCACAACCGACCAGCGATCCCCGCACACCAACACCATCTTACACTAGGGACAATTTGACACTTATACCAAGCCAATCAACCTAAAAAAGCTGTACGTCTTTGGAGTGTGGGAGGAAATTGAAGATCTCGGAGAAAGCCCACATGGTCACGGGGAGAACTTGCAAACTCTGTACAGTCAGTACCGGTAGTCGGGATCGAACCCGGGTCTCCGGCGCTGCAAGCACTGTAAGGCAGCAACTCTACCGCTGTGCCACCGTGCCGACCCTTGTACTCTTTATACAACTGGGGCTTTTATCGGAAATCTACCATTTCATTTCTTATTATTTTTTAATTGTCTTGGCTTCTATTTCTCATTTGATTTCTTAATAGCAGAGCCCCTGATGTGAACAGTGAGCCCGGTGACCTGATTTTCATTCTGCAGGTGTCTAAGGAGTGGTATCACCACTCATATCATTATCAGCCATTTTGTCCTCTTAAGAAATGCACGTAATCACCATAAATTAAAGGAACCACTTAAATAGTTGAAAATATGGGAAAGGAAATTAATCATTCATTGCATGATTTTCTTCATTCGTTTATTGCTGTCATGTTTTGAAGTTCAAGGTTCATATTATGATTCACTATTATTGGTGTACATATGTTTGGTGCTGTTTGTGTGTTTAATTAGAAGCAGATGCCAAGCAAAGTACACATAAAAATAATAAACACATAGGTACATTTTCTTGATTAGTCTAATAACTGCGAAAAAATTAATACTTAAATTTTGGAAAAAACCAATAACCCCCACAATTAAAATGTGGACTACGGAAATGACAGAGACCCTGCATTTGGAAAAAATAAGATTTGCCTTAATCGACAAACCTGAGTTATTTTTAAAAATATGGTCTCCATTTATTGAATTTTTAGAAAAGTAAATGGGTTTGGCACAGGACTAAAATAAAAAATTTAAATTAAAAGTTGAAACTTGAGTTAGGGGTTGGATGTACAACTGTGGTTATTGTCTCCCGGATCTACTCCCTTTAATTTTTATTGTTAGATCCTTTTTTTAACCCTCTTATTCTCTCTCCCCAAGTTTATAGTTTTTTTTTTTTTTTTACTTTCTCTCTTCAAAAATTTAAAAATTGAAGCTATGTAAGAACTTTGTAACAAATGTGTTTTTTAAATTTCTATTTGTACATATGCTTTTCAAAAAAAAAAAAAAAAAAAATAATAATAATAATAATAATAAACACTTGGTTGGTTCAATCATTGATTTATTATATTATATGAAATTGTAAAATTCGCACTATATCAGTATCACTTAGTTTCGTTTAGTTTAGTTTAGAGATAGAGCGCGGAAAAAGATCCTTCGGCCCACCGAGTCCGCGCCGACCAGCAATCCTACACACTATCCTACACATACTAGGGACAATATACATTTATACCAAGCCAATTAACCTACAAATTGGTTTAAACTACAAACAGGCCAATTAACCTGTGCATCTTTGGAGTGTGGGAGGAAACGGAAGATCTCAGAGAGAACGGACAAACTCCGTACAGATAGCACCTGTAGACAGGATCGAACCAGGGTCTCTGGTACTGTAAGGAAGTAGTTCTACCGCTGCCCCACCATGCTCCCACTTAATGGTCATCTCGAACAAGAACGAGTCAATCTATCTACTGTATCTCTGGCATTCAAGGGCATTCCCAAAACAATCTTCCATCACAGTAGGTTACCTTCGACCAGAAGCTCTGTTGGGATCAGAGTTGCCTCTTGGTATCCCAAGGCATTTCTTTTGTCAGTAAGGGACATGCCAGGAATGTAAATGTTGTACAGTTTTAACATTTCTTTAGTTCATAGATCAGTACAGGGTTGCTGGCAAACCTGTTCCAGAGGTGATTAATACTGGCCAGCAATCCAGGTGATGGATCAAATAATTCACGAGAAAGGCGTCTAAAACTAGAGGGCTCAAAGTGAGAGGGAAGAGGTTTAAAGGGGATTTGAGGGGGTAACGTTTTCACAGAGAATAGGTGCCATCTGGAATGAGCTGCCAATGGAAGTGGTGGAGGCAGGAACAGCAACAAATTTAAGAGGCATCTGGACAGGTACTTGAAAGAGTAGGGCATAGAATACTGGTAAGTGGGCTGGTAATAGCACGATGGTGCAGTGGTAGAGTTGCTGCCAGATAGCACCTACAGCGCCAGAGGCCCGGGTTCGATCCTGACTGCGGGTGCTGTCTGTACGGAGTTTGTAAGTTCTCCCCGTGACCTGTGTGGGTTTTCTCTAAGAACGTCGGTTTCCTCCCACACTCCAAAGACGTACAGGTTTGGAGGTTAATTGGCTTGGTATAAATGTAAAACTGTCCCTAGTGTAGGATCGTGTTAATGTGCGGGGATCGCTGGTCGGTGCGGACTCGGTGGGCCAAAGGGCTTGTTTCTGTGCTGTACCTTGAAACTAAACCAAAAAGTGGGATTAGTATAGACAGGCCTGAAGGTTATCACAGACTGAAGGGCAAATGAGTGAAAATTGTCAGATTACTACAAAGGCTCAATTGTCCTTTAGGGATGTCAATGAAAATCCTCCTTGAGACTTGCCTAATTAGAACCCCACCTCTCAATTGATGTGATTGATTCTTACCCGACTCCTGAAGTACTGTTTGCACCATCATCTTTTTCAATAAAACTTGGGATGGATACTGATGAGTCGATGGTCGATTTCGATGTTTAGTCATCTATTTGAAGTAGGTGTGATGCATTTTGTGTTCTGATTTACTGGCATGTCTTACAGTAAATGCCCAGTGACTCACTCCAATTGATTATCAGTGCCTTACATATTGCTTTGGAGTGCAGTGGTTCAGGTAAATAACTCATCTCCATCATCTCAAGTGTGTTTAGGAAAAGGCAAATTGTCCTTGCCACGAACATCCACATCCCAGTAAATTAAATTCAGATATGTATCCCCAGATGTCTAGTTTATCCATTTCATTTTGCACTAATCTTAATTGCACCTGCCTATGGTTATTGCTTATTGGTTTATTATTGTCAATTGTACCGAGAAACAGTGAAAAACTCTATTTGCTTGCTATCCTTGTGACAACCTCGTGTCCTGGTGTCGAGTCTGACCTTTCTGTCATGGGCCTCCTCCAGTGCCACAGTGAGGCCCACCGGAAATTGGAGGAACAGCACCTCATATTTCGCTTGGGGCAGCTTGCAGCCCAGTGGTATGAACATCGAATTCTCCAACTTTAGATAGTTCCTCTGTCCCTCTCTTCCCCTCCCCCTTCCCAGACCTCCCTCTATCTTTCTGTCTCCACCTATATCCTTCCTTTGTCCCGCCCCCCTGACATCAGTCTGAAGAAGGGTCTCGACCCGAAACGTCACCCATTCCTTCTCTCCTGAGATGCTGCCTGACCTGCTGAGTTACTCCAGCATTTTGTGAATAAATACCTTTCTTTCAATGAAACAACGACCAAGAAAGCACACCAACGCCTCTACTTCCTTAGAAGGCATAGGACGTGCAGCATGTCCCCTACAACTCTCACCAACTTCTACAGATGCTCCGTAGAAAGCATTTTATCAGGATGCATCACAGCTTGGTTTGGGAACAGCTCCATCCAAGACCGCAAGAAATTGCAGAGAATTGTGGACGCAGCCCAGACCATCACACAAACCAACCTCTCTTCTATTGACTCCATTTATACCTCACGCTGCCTCGGCAAGGCCAGCAGCATAATCAAGGACGAGTCGCACCCTGGCCACTCCCTCTTCTCCCATCAGGCAAAGGTTATAGACGCTGCCCTCACAGCTGCGGCTTGCCTGCAGTCCGTTTGTCTTTTGTGTTTTTTGTTGTTTTTGTCTGAATTGTAGTTTAAATATGATGTACTGTTTGCGGCTGTGTGTTATGTGGGGGGGGGGGGGGGTGGGAACTGTAACATTGTCTCTCCCGAGCGGAGACCCGACCTTTGTTTCTGTGTCGTGTCTCCGTTCCCGCTGCGGCCTACCACCGGCCATGCACCTGGAGCTGGCGGGCTCCGGCTGGGACCACCTGGGGCTCTGGTTCGCAGAGCCCATGGCCCGGACTCACCACCTGCGGCGCTGGCTGCCTTCGGATGATGCGGGAGCGGCTGCGACTCGTCTCCGGAGGCTCCGGCGCGGGCCGCCTGGACGTCGGAAGCCCGCAGGCCCCTGGGTGGGGACCGACATCGGGAGCTCCGGCAGCAGCAGCGTCTTCGCCCGCCCCGAATCACGGGGCTTGGGTCGGCCCGCCGCGGACCTTTCACCGTCCGGCGCGGTGCTTCAATGTCGGGAGCCCCGACCGCCCCGACGTGGCAACTCCAACAGCCTGAACGCGGGAGAAGACGGCAGGGAAGAGGAAAAGACATTCTGGCCTTCCATCACAGTGAGGAGGGACTGGAGGAGACTCACTGTGATGGATGTTTCTTTTGTTTGGTGTTAGTTTATGATTGTATGTGTTATTGGATTTTTATTGATTATTCTTATTGGTCTTATTGTTGAACTGCGGGTAATTTTTCATTTCACTACACATTTATGGTATGTAGGTTAATTGGCTGGGTAAATGTAAAAATTGTCCCTAGTGGGTGTAGGATAGGGTTAATGTACGGGGTTCGCTGGGCGGCACGGACTTGGAGGGCCGAAAAGGCCTGTTTCCGGCTGTATATATATGATATGATATGATATGATTTATGTGTATGTGACAAATAAACGACTATTGACTATTGACGTGTGAAAACGCACACCTCCAGATTCAGGGACAGTTTCTTCCCAGCTGTTATCAGGTAACTGAACTATCCCACCACAACCAGAGAGCAGTCCTGCACTACCATCTACCTCATTGGTGACCCTCGGACCATCATTGATCAGTCTTTGCTGGGTTTACCTTGCACTAAACGTTATTCCTTTATCATGTACCTATACACTGTAAATGGCTCGATTGTAATCATGTATTGTCTTTCTGCTGACTGGTTAGCACGCAACAAAAGCTGTTCACTGTACCTCGGTACACGTGACAATGAACTAAACTGAACAGGTCCAATCAAATTACACTAAACATGAGTACAGTCAAGCCATACACACGTACAGCAGGTAGTGGGGCTCACGTTGTCGACCTCCCCATGGTGAGCCCTGTGAAATGACCTCAGCCAGGCGAACGACAACAAACAGAGACAGCAGAAGCAGAAGCATAGAAGTTATGAAGCTGCTTCTGCTTCTGCTGTCTCAGTTTGTTGCCTCAAACGCAAGAAGAAGAAGAAGCAGGTAGTGCAAAGTGAAACATACCAGAATGCAGAAAATAGTGTTAAAGTGTCATAGCGTTACAATTACAGGGAAAGTGCAAATAAAGAAAAAGTGCAAGATCCACAATGAGGTAGGTTGAGAGATCAAGACGACACCCTAGCTTATCGGAGGACCACATGGTATGCTGATAACAGTAAAGAAGCTGTTCCTGAATCTGGTCATAGGTGTATTAAAGCTGTTGTATCTTCTGTCTGACGGCAGGGGGGGGGGGGGGGGGGGGGGGGGGGGGGGGGGGGGGGAGGGAGAGGGGGAGAGGAGAATGGTCCTTGGTTATGTTTGCTGCTTTCCAGAGGCAGAGTGAAGTGCAGATGGAGTAGAGGGGGGTGAGGCTGGGCTATTACAGAAATGGGTGGAGAAATGGCAGATGAAATTTAATCTGAGTAAGTGTGAGGTGTTGAACTTTGGGAAGTCTAATGTAAGGGGAGTGTGTACACTTAATGGCAAGACCCTTAACAGCGTTGATTTAAGAGGGATCGCGCGGGGACCAAGTCCATAGCTACTTGAAAGTGGCAACAGAAGTTGACAGAGTGGTAAAGAAGGCACATAGTATGCTTGCCTTTATCAGTCGAAGAAGACTAGACTAAGTGGTCTCTTTAGGCCCAAACCTCTCCTGCTTTGGTGGAGCACCCTCTCCTCTCCCCCCCTTCCCCCTCCCCTCCTACCCCCCTTCCCTCGCCTTCCCCCTTCCCAGCTCCCTCCCTCCTCCCCCTCCCTCCCCACCCTCCTCCCCTCCCCCTCCCCTACCCCCACCTCCCCTCCCCCTTCCCCTCCCCTCTCACTCCATCACCCTCAACCCCCCCCCCGTTATCCTCCCTCCTCCCCCCCTCCCTCCCTCCCCCCCCCCCCCTCCTTCCCTATGAGATAGATTTAAACTTTAAAATGTGAATAACTTTAAAAATATAACACCGATTTCAATGAAACTTCTTCCATTAGCACCAAAGGGACAACGGTGAGTAAGGTGGGCCTAAAATTGTTGTGCTATCGTGTACCGTTTTGGCTGTAGTTCAGGAACAAACAAACAAACAAACGAGAGTTTTAGTATATAGATGTGTAGGAAAGAAAACCGCAGATGCTGGTTTAAATCGAAGGTAGACACAAAATGCTGGAGTAACTCAGCGGGTCAGGCAGCATCTCTGGAGAGAAGGAATGGGTGATGTTTCGTGTCGAGACCCTTCTTCAGACTGATGTCAGGGGAGGGGCGGGACAAAACTGGGCAGGGGGAGGGGATAGAGAGGGGAAGCTTCATTAGAGAAGCTTTGAAGTTAGAGAAGTCAATGTTCATACCGCTGGGGTGTAAACAGCCCAAGGGAAATATGAGGTGCTGTTCGTTCAATATGCGCTGGGGCTCACTCTGACAATTCAGTATAAGAGTCAAGATGTCATGTTGCAGTTTTAGAAAACTTTGGTTAAGTACATTTGGAGTAATGTGTGCAGTTCTGGTCGCCACATTACAGGAAGTTCATAAATACATAAGTGATAAGAGCAGAATTAGGCCATTCGGCCCATTAAGTCTACTCTGCCATTCAATCATGGCTGATCTATCTTTCCCTCTTAACTCCATTCTCCTGCCTTCTCCCCATAACCCCTGACACCCGTACTAATCAAGTATCTACCTCTCTTTGCTTTACAAATATCCATTGACTTGGCCTCCACAGCCTTCTGTGGCAATGAATTCCACAGATTCACCACCCTCTGATTAAAGAAATTCCTCCTCATCTCCGTTCTAAAGGTACGTCTTTCAATTCTGAGGCTATAACCTCTGGTCCTAAACTCTCCCATTAGTGGAAATATCCTCTCCACATCCACTCTATCCGAGCCATTCACTATTCTGTATGTTTCAATTAGGTCCCCCCCTCAACCTTCTAAACTCCAGCGAGTACAGGCCCAGTGCCGTCAAACACTTGTCATCATACGGATGGATGTGGGGGATTTGGAAAGTGTACAGAAGAAGTTTATGACAATTCTGCCTGGATCAGAGGACGCTAACTACGAGCCAAGGTTGGAAAAACTTTGATTGTTTTCTCTGGAACATCGTGGTTTAGGGGAGATCTGATAGAAGTACATAAAACCACGAGAGGCATAGACAGGGTAGACAGGGTAGAACCTTTCTCCCAGAGTGGAAATGTCAAAGACGAGAGGGCATAGCTTTACGGTCAGAAGGGAAAAGTTTAAAGGAGATGTGCGGGCGAAGTTTTTTACACAGAGAGCAGTGAATGCCTGGAACATGCTGCCAGGGGTAGTGGTGTTTAAGGTACTTATAGATAGACATATGGATATGCAGGGAATGGAGTGTTATGGATCACATGCAGACAGTGGAGATTAATTTGGTATCATGTTCGGCACAGACATTGTGGGCTGAAGGGCCTGTTCCATCAATGTTCTCATTGCAATTTGTTTGAGGCATGGCCGGGCAAATGTAGTTTTGTAGCTGTACTCTGCCTCGATTGAACAACTAGACAGACACAAAATGCTGGAGCAACTCAGCGGGACAGGCAGCATTTCTGGAGAGAAGGAACGGTTGACATTTCGATTCGAGACCCTTCTTCAGTCCGAGAGTCAGGGGAGAGAGAGAGAGAGAGAGACACGCGGAAATGGAAGGGTTTGGTGTGAAAACGAAACATCAATGGGGACGAAGGTCAAGGAAAATGGAGAATAGATCATTAATAGCTAGGGGAAGATGTCAACGAAGCATACAAAGGTAAAATTTAATGAGGGGGGCAGTCAGACTGGTCGGAGAACTAGGACAATTGAATAACTGTTTTCCTTTAGGCTTTTGGCCACCGATTAATGCTAAGTTAGTGAATCTGGACTTTGCTATACACCTACTCCACAAACAAGAGGATGTGCCTTTGGTGAGGACTCCTTGAGTTTTGATCTTGCTACTATATAATTTTATAAATTCCCACCTGTTTCACCAAGCTTTTGGGTGCCATTCCTCCTTGGCATGCCATCCATTATTTTCTTCGTGCCCTTAAAATTATTTCTCTACGTTTAGGAATATGATTTTTATTGAAATAGTGATTCCAAACAAGAGGAAATAATGAGAAAAAAAATCAAGGGAATGAGCACAAAATCTCATAATTTCACTCTCGTGGTCTTTATTTTCTTTTATTAATTTGCGAAAGGTCGGCATTGACTGTTATCCACACTGGCCTTGAGAACACGGTGTTGAACCACATTCTGTAGTGAATCCTGCAGTTTGAAAGACAATAGACAATAGGTGCAGGAGTCGGCCATTCGGCCCTTCGAGCCAGCACCGTCATTCATTGTGATCATGGCTGATCGTCCCCAATCAATAACCCATGCCTGCCTTCTCCCCATATCCCTCGATTCCACTAGCGCCTAGAGCATTATCTAACACTCTCTTAAATCCATCCAGTGATTTGGCTTCTGCGGCAGAGAATTCCACAAATTCACAACTCTCTGGGTGAAAAAGTTTTTTCTCACCTCAGTTTTAAATAGCCTCCCCCTTATTCTTAGACTGTGGCCCCTGGTTCTGGACTCGCCCAACATTGGGAACATTTTTCCTGCATCTAGCTTGTCCAGTCCTTTTATAATTTTATATGTTTCTATAAGATCCCCTCTCATCCTTCTAAACTCCAGTGAATACAAGCCTAGTCTTTTCAATCTTTACTCATATGACAGTCCCGCCATCTCAGGGATCAATCTCGTGAACCTACGCTGCACTGCCTCAATGTGATCATGGCTGGTCATTCACAATCAGCACCCCGTGCCTGCCTTCTCCCCATACCCCCTGACTCTGCTATCTTTAAGAGCTCTATCTAGCTCTCTCCTGAAAGCATCCAGAGAATCGACCTCCACTGCCTTCTGAGGCAGAGAATTCCACAGATTTACAACTCTCTGGCTGAAAAAGTTAGTCTCTGACTGAAAGTGCCTGTATCTGATTAGAACAGTCACAGTAATCGTGACTTAATCAGGCAGATTCCTGTATTTCTTTCAGCCTTATGCATCTGTATCCTGTAGGTGGAAAAGGGGTCATGGCGTGCAATGATCTAACGTCATTGTCAGCTTGCCCATCAACTGGCATCTGCATAGTAACAACGCTTGTCAACATACAATGAAAGAATGGATCGACTGGGCTTATATTCACTGGAATTTAGAAGGATGAGAGGGTGTCTGATAGAAAAATGTAAAATTCTTCAGGGAATGGACAGGCTAGATGCAGGAACAATGTTCCCGGCCTTGGGGGAGTCCAGAACCAGGGGTCACAGTTTAAGAATAAGGGATAGGCCATTTAGGACTGAGATGAGGAAAAGCTTTTTCACCCAGAGAGTTGTGAATCTGTGGAATTCTCTGCCACAGAAGGCAGTGGAGGCCAATTCGTTGGACATATTCAAGAGAGAGTTAGATATAGACAATAGACAATAGGTGCAGGAGGAGGCCATTTGGCCCTTCGAGCCAGCACCGCCATTCAATGTGATCATGGCTGATCATTCTCAATCAGTACCCCGTTCCTGCCTTCTCCCCATACCCCCTGACTCCGCTATCCTTAAGAGCTCTATCTAGCTCTCTCTTGAATGCATTCAGAGAATTGGCCTCCACTGCCTTCTGAGGCAGAGAATTCCACAGAATCACAACTCTCTGGGTGAAAAAGTTTTTCCTCATCTCAGTCCTCAGTTCTTAGGGCTCACGGAATCAAGGGATATGGGGAGAAAGCAGGAACGGGTACTGATTTGGGATGATCAGCCATGATCATGTTGAATGGCCGAAGGGCCGAATAGCCTACTCCTATTTTTTTTGTTTGTTTCTATGTTTCTTTGTGGAAGTGACCAAATCAAAAGGCAGAAATGATTTGAACAGTAAGTGCTATGCCCTTTGACACACCAGGGCAACATTTGAGGCATCCCACAGTACAACATTAAGAGCAGCATGTGCCTTATGTCAGGGATGAGCACTCCATACCAACGAGTGGGCCAGACACAGCCCAGACGCCCACACCCTCAATCCTTTCCTTGCAGCTGGAGTATGTTAACAACAAGAGCTAGATAGCAATTAAGCAGAAGAGAGCCCTTTCGTATTAGTCTCACGTATTTGCTGGAACACGCAATTGCACAGCATGTTGGCAGCATTCCAGGAAACGGGCAAAAACATATGCCTCAGCCTCTCGCACATCCGCAATCACAAGGGAAGCGTACCTCCTGGGGAAGTGCGTTCAATTATGTCCCAACTTTTCCACGGGACACTGCTGTAAAGTTAACTTAAGGGGAATAATGTTTCGATGAATGGATTAATCAAAGCAGATGTCAGACTGCTGGAAGCATTTGCCGTGCCTTTAAAAAGTGGACTCGCTGACACATGCCAGATATGCTTTGGCCATAAAAGGAAAATTACAAGGTGGTTAGAAAAAATGACACAGTTGAACACAAGCCTCCTCATGTAAATGGATAGTTGGCCCACTCAGACCATACAGTGCAGCTCTTATCTAAAGCTATCAAGCACCTATAAAGTTGTTCTTCGTAAAGTTCTTCGTAAACCTATAAAGTTTTGTGGAATAACATAATCTTAGTTTCCCTGGAAAGGTAGTAATACATATTTCTTTGATGATATCCTCAGTTTTGTGTTCGGTAGTGATTTCTGAGATTTTTCGAAGGAAGATCAGAATCAATTTATTGGCCAAGTGTGTGCACATACATGGAATTTGACCCAGTGCTTTGCTCACACATGGTAAAAACGTAACATGCTGCAGACAATTTAAAAAAACATTATAGTTAAAAAATGTAAAACCAAAGTGCAAGAGTAAAAAGGGTCAACTTTGCTATATATGTTTTAGTTTTTTTAGAGATACAGCGCGGAAACAGGCCCTTCGGCCCACCGAGTCCGCGCCTTACGTAACTTAGACGTAAAAAACATCTTTTACATCTGCAACCTTCCCCCTCCCCCCATCGATGGACTCTACGCTGCAAGATCCCCGCGCATTAACACTATCCTACACACACTAGGGACAATTTACATTTACCAAGCCAATTAACCTACAAACCTGGACGTCTTTGGAGTGTGGGAGGAAACCGAAGATCTCGGAGAGAACCCCACGCAGGTCACGGGGGGAACGTACAAACTCCGTACAGACAGCGCCCATAGTCGGGATCGAACCCGGGTCTCCGGGGCTGCATTCACCGTAAGGCAGCAACTCTACCGCTGCGCCACCGTGATCGCCCATTATCTATATTGCACATGTAGATATCTAAAGTGCACTTGGAGAGTTCACATGTGTCCGGCTTCCATGCCAGAATGTAGCGGCGTGGGGTGGCTGTTAAGTGGAGCTACCACTCGTGGGAAGAAGCTGTTTTTGCGTCTGGATGTGGAGGATTTGATAGCCCGGAGTCGCCTCCCAGAGAGGAGGGCTTCAAAGAGTTTGCGGCCAGTGTTTGAAGGGGTCAGAGATGATCTTACCCGCTCGCTTCTTGGCCCTTGCAGCGTACAGTCCATCGATTGGGGGGGGGAAGGTTGCAGATGTAAAAGATGTTTTACGTCTAAGTTAGGATGGAGTGCGACTTGCTGGAAAACTCAAGGTTCGGTGATAGCTCTTGAGTCAGTGCAGCATGCTCAGCTCTGAGTAAGGATACATTCATTTTCCCTATCAGGGAATTAGTCACAAAATGCACATAAAAATGACATCCCTGTTTGTTACTGAATCCGGCAACGGAATCATCCCTACCACAAATAGAGAGTAGTTCTGAATGACTATCTATCTCGTTGGTGGCCCTCGGACTACCTTTGATCGGACTTTATTGGCTTTACCTTGCACTAAAGGTTATTCCCTTATCATGTATCTGGGCACTGCACACTGTGAATGGCTCGATTGTAATCGTGTATTGTCTTATAATCATACCAAATTTCCTCAGAAAGTAAAGGCATTGGTACTTTGTCTTAGATGTCACATCAATGTCATTGTTCGACAACAGATCATTGGCAATATTAATCATTGGCGATATTAAAGCCAAGAAATTTGAAGCTGTCAGGAATTCTGACTGTGACTCGTTGTTTTCTCACGGATCAATGCTGGAGACTGTTATTTGTATTGTGTGTACATGATTTGGAAGAAAATGCAGATCGTCTGATTAGTAAATTTGCAGCAGACACAAAAATTGGTAAGACAGAAAGTGCTGGAGTAATTCAGCAGGTCAGCCAACATCTGTACAGGGGGTAAACATAGAAACATAGAAAATAGGTGCAGGAGTAGGCCATTCGGCCCTTCGAGCCTGCACCGCCATTCAATATGATCATGGCTGATCATCCAACTCAGTATCCTGTACCTGCCTTCTCTCCATACCCCCTGATCCCTTTAGCCACAAGGGCCACATCTAACTCCCTCTTAAATATAGCCAATGAACTGGCCTCAACTACCTTCTGTGGCAGAGAATTCCACAGACTCACCACTCTGTGTGAAGAAATGTTTTCTCATCTCGGTCCTAAAAGACTTCCTCCTTATCCTTAAGCTGTGACCCCTGGTTCTGGACTTCCCCAACATCGGGAACAATCTTCCCGCATCTAGCCTCTCCAACCTCTTAAGAATTTTATATGTTTCAATAAGATCCCCCCTCAGTCTTCTAAATTCCAGCGAGTATAAGCCTAGTCTATCCAGTTTTTCTTCATATGAAAGTCCTGTCATCCCAGGGATCAATCTGGTGAACCTTCTCTGTACTTCCTCTAAGGCTAGAATGTGTTTCCTCAGATTAGGAGACCAAAACTGTACACAATACTCCAGGTGCGGTCTCACCAAGGCCCTGTACAACTGCAGCAGGAAAATAACTGCAGATGCAGGTTCAAATCGAAGGTGGACACAAAATGCTGGAGTAACTCAGCGGGTCAGGCAGCATCTCAGGAGAGAAGGAATGGGTGACGTTTCGGGTCGAGACCCTTCTTCAGACTGAAGAAGGGTCTCGACCCAAAATGTCACCCGTTCCTTCTCTCCTAAGATGCTGCCTGACCCGCTGAGTTACTCCAGCATTTTGTGTCCACCTCTGTACATGGGATGGACAGGCGACGATTTGGGTCGGGACCTTTCTTCAGACTGATTGTAGTAGGGGGGGGAAATTTGGAAAAGAGGTGGGGTGGGGCAGAGCTTGGCAAGTGATAGGTGGATACAGGTGAGGGAGGTTTGATTGGCACATGGGTGCAGTTGAAAAGGAGTTTAAAGGATGTTAGATAAGGAGAGAAGAGGACAAATGTAAAGACAGAGGGAAACATACTCGCTGGAGTTTAGAAGGATGAGGGGGGACCTAATTGAAACTTACCGAATAGTGAAAGGCTTGGATAGATTGGATGTGGAGAGGATGTTTCCACTAGTGGGAGAGTCTAAGACTAGAGGTTGCTACTTGCCTCAGAATTAAAGGACGTTTCTTTGGGAAGGAGATGAGGAGGATTAGTCAGAGGGTGGTGAATCTGTGGAATTCATTGCCACCAAGGCTGTGGAGGCCAAGTCAGTGGATATTTTTAAGGCCGAGATAGACAGATTCTTGATTAGTTCAGATGTCAGGGGTTCATCATCATCATCATCATATATATACAGCCGGAAGCAGGCCTTTTCGGCCCTCCAAGTCCTTGCCGCCCAGCGATCCCCGTACATTAACACTATCCTACACCCACTAGGGACAATTTTTTTTTAACATTTACCCAGCCAATTAACCTACATACCTGTACGTCTTTGGAGTGTGGGAGGAAACCGAAGATCTCGGAGAAAACCCACGCAGGTCACGGGGAGAACGTACAAACTCCTTACAGTGCAGCACCCGTAGTCAGGATCGAACCTGAGTCTCCGGTGCTGCATTCGCTGTAAAGCAGCAACTCTACCGCTGCGCCACCGTGCCGCCCATGGAGAATGGGGTCAAGAGGGAAAGATAGGTCAGTCATGATTGAATGTGGGAGTGGACTTGATGGGCAAATTGGCCCAGTCCTAGACTCTCCCACTAGTGGAAACATCCTCTCCACATCCACTCTATCTAAGCCTTTCACTATTCGATAAGAGAGACACCTACGTCAGACTTCTATTCATAGACTACGGGATAATCTGCTTTCAATACCATGATCCCATCTAAGCTCATCTCCAAACTCGTGGAACTTGGAATCAGCACTCACCTCTGCAACTGGATCCTGATCAACAGACCACTATCAGTGAGGATAGGCGACAAATCTTCCACTACGATGATCCTCAACACTGGTGCCCCACAAGGATGCGTTCTAAGCCCCCTTCTTTACTCCTTGCACACCTGCCACTGTGCAGCCAAATACAAATCCAACTCAATTTCCAATTTTGGAGATGTCAGCACCGTAGCGGGCAAGATATCAAATAATGACGAGATGGAATACAGGATGGAGATTGAAAACTTCGTAACCTGGTGTGAAGACAACAACCTTTCATATCATATCATATCATATATATACAGCCGGAAACAGGCCTTTTCGGCCCTCCAAGTCCGTGCCGCCCAGCGATCCCCATACATTAACACTATCCTACACCCACTAGGGACAATTTTTACATTTACACAGCCAATTAACCTACATACCTGTACGTCTTTGGAGTCCCTCAATGTCAGCAAGACAAAGGAAATTGTGATCGACTTCAGGGAAGCGAAGCAGTACACACGGTGACATTGCCGAAGTAGAGATGATTAAAAGCTTCAATTTCCTCGGAGTCAATATCACCAGCCACTTGTCCTGGGCCAGCCATTTCGAAGCAAAGGCCAAGAATGCACACCAACGCCTCTACTTCCTCAGAAGGCTTAGGATGTTCGGCATATCTCCAACAACTCTCACCAACTTCTACAGATGCGCCGTAGAAAGTGTTTTATCGGGATGCGTCGCAGCGTGGGAACGGCTCCATCCAAGAGCGCATGGAATTGCAGAGAGTTGTGGATGCAGCTCAGACCATCACACAAACCAACCTCCCTTCCATTTACTCCATGTACAGCTCAAGCTGCCCCCCCCCCCCCCCCAGGCAAGGCCAACAGCACAATCAAGAACCAGTCTTACCCCGGTCACCCGCTCTTCTCCCCTCTCCCATTGGGCAGGATGTATGGAGGAGTGAAACCGCACACTTCCAGATTAAGGATCGTTTCTTCCCAGCTGCTACCAGGCAACTGAGCCATCCTACCGCAACCAGTGGTCCTGACCTACCATCTACCACATTGGAGACCCTCGGACTATCTTTAATCGGATTTTATCCTGCAGTAAACGTTATTCCCTTTATCCTGTATGTACACTGTGGACAGCTTGATTGCAATCATGTATAGTCTTTCCACTGACCTGATAGCATGCAACAAAAATGCTTTTTACTGTACCTCGATACACTTGGCAATAAACTAAGCTAAACTAAACTAACCTATCCTAACCTAACCTAACCTAAACACTGTGTATTATCCTTCTATTTCCCTCATGATTTTATACACTTCCATACGATCATTCCTGAGCCTCCAGCGCTCCAAGGAATAAAGTCCTAGCCTGCCCTTTTTTTGCTATTCAGGGAGTGCAGCGTAGGTTCACCAGGTTAAATTCCCGGGATGGTGGGATTGACATTGGATGAAAGAATGGATCGACTGGGCTCATACAAACAGCAAAATGAATCAGGAGGACAGTGGAACTATTTGGAGAACTAGGGTAGGGGAGGGACGGAGAGGGAAGGAAAGCAAGGGTTACTTCAAGTTACTACTGGAAGGGGAAGGTGACAACGAGGCATATAATCATGAGGACAGCAAAACTAGTCGTAGAACTAGGGTGGGGGAGGGACAGAGAGAAAGGGAAAGAAAGGGTAACTTGCAGTTAGAGAAATCAATATTCATACCGCTGCGTTGTAAGATTGTCACGCGTTCACTGGAATTTTGAAGGATGGGAGGGAATCTTATAGAAACATATAAAATTATTAAGGGATTGGACAGGAAAAATGTTCCCCGTGTTGGGGGAGTCCAGAACCAGGAGTCACAGTTTAAGATTGTGGTTTTCTCTGAGATCTTCAGTTTCCTCCCACACTCCAGACGTACAGGTTTGTAGGTTAATTGGCTTGGTATAAATGTAAATACAATACAATACAATATATCTTTATTGTCATTGTACAGGGGTACAACGAGATTGGGAATGCGCCTCCCATACGATGCAATAAATTAATGAGCTAGTCAGTATTAATTTAAACAACCCAAAGAAACATATTGTAACAGTTTTAAAACAGAATAAAGTGCAAGTAGATCTGTGCCGGATCACTGTACGATGTGACCATCCGGCTCAGCAGGACCGGTTCATAGCAGCTATGGCCCTGGGGATGAAGCTGTTCCTGAATCTGGAGGTGCGGGCGTAGAAGGCCTTGTATCGTCTGCCCGATGGTAAAAGTTCGAAGACTATTGCAGGGGTATGAAGAGTCTTTGTGGATGCTGGTGGCTTTTCTGAGGCATCGTGTGTTGTAGATGCCCTCCAAGGCTGGTAGCTGTGTTCCGATGGTCCTCTGAGCTCTGTGGACTACCCGCTGAAGAGCTTTCCTCTCTGCCTCCGTGCAGCTGAGATACCACACAGGAATGCCATGTGTTAGGATGCTCTCTATGGTGCAGCGGTAGAATGTCGTCAGCAGCTGTTGGGGTAGACCAGACTTCTTCAGTGTTCTTAGGTAGAACAGTCGTTGCTGTGCCTTCTTGACCAGCGCAGCAGTGTTATTGGACTATGTTAGGTCCTCCGAAATGTGAGTGCCCAGAAACTTGAAGCTGGACACTCTCTCCACACTGTCCCCATTGATAGAGATCGGGGCATATTCCCCGTTGTGTGACCTACGGAAGTTGATGATCAGCTCCTTGGTCTTGGTGGTATTTAGGGACAGGTTGTTATCAGAGCACCAGTCCACCAGGTTCTGCACCTCCGCTCTGTATTTTGTTTCATCACCGTTGGTGATCGGCCCGATCACCGTTGTGTCGTCTGCAAACTTGACAATGGTGTTGGTGTCGAATGCAGGAACACAGTCGTGTGTGAATAGGGAGTAGAGCATGGGGCTCAGAACACAGCTCAGGGTGATAGTGGAGGAAGGGAGCGGGCCCATTCTGTCCCTAGTGTGTGTAGGATATTGTTAATCATATATATATATATATCATATATATATACAGCCGGAAACAGGCCTTTTCGGCCCTCCAAGTCCGTGCCGCCCAGCGATCCCCGTACATTAACACTATCCTACACCCACTAGGGACAATTTTTACATTTACCCAGCCAATTAACCTACATACCTGTACGTCTTTGGAGTGTGGGAGGAAACCGAAGATCTCGGAGAAAACCCACGCAGGTCACGGGGAGAACGTACAAACTCCTTACAGTGCAGCACCCGTAGTCAGGATCGAACCTGAGTCTCCGGCGCTGCATTCGCTGTAAAGCAGCAACTCCACCGCTGCGCTACCGTGCCGCCCTTAATGTGCGGGGATTACTGGTCGGTGTGGTCTCAATGGGCTGAAGGGCCTGTTTCCACGCTGTATCTCTAAATTAAACTAAACTAAAGGTATAGGGATATGGATTATATGTAGGTAGATAACAGATGTCTTGGCATTATGTTCGGCATAGACATTGTGGGCCAAAGGGCCTGCTCTTGTGCTGTACTGTTCTATGATCTATGTTTGTTTAATCACCAATTCAAACAGAACTATAAAATTTGTCAATACCGCACCTCTTTATAATAAATTTAGAGTGGCTTTCCTTGGGCTGAAATCATCCACCTGTAGGCAAGAATAAGAAAATAACTGCAGATGCTGGTTCAAATCGAAGGTATTTATTCACAAAATGCTGGAGTAACTCAACAGGTCAGGCAGCATCTCGGGAGAGAAGGAATGGGCGACATTTCGGGTCGAGACCCTTCTTCAGACTGATGTCAGGGGGGGGCGGGACAAAGGAAGGATATAGGTGGAGACAGGAAGATAGAGGGAGATCTGGGAAGGGGGAGGGGAAGAGAGGGACAGAGGGACTATCTAAAGTTGGAGAAGTCAATGTTCATACCACTGGACTGCAAGCTGCCCAGGCGAAATATGAGGTGCTGTTCCTCCAATTTCCGGTGGGCCTCACTATGGCACTGGAGGAGTCACTGTAGGCAAGTCATTTGCATTGTTGAACAAAATGTTCTATGTAAGTATATTAAAAATGTGAACTCTACCACAAAACATCATACCTTAGACAACAATGTCCTCCGATATAAACATAAAATGCTGGAGACACTCAGCTGGTCGGTTAGCATCCGTGGAAAGAGAAACAGTTAACATTTCAGTCCACGATCAATACTGTTGAAATCACACCTCAACAGTGGTGTAGCTGGTGGAGCTGCTGCCTCACTGCACCAGAGACTGGGGTTCGATCCTGACCTTGGGCGCTGTCTGTGTGGAGTTTGCATGCGAGTCTCCCTGTGACCACGTGGGTTTCCTTCAGGTGCTCCGGTTTCCTCCCACATTCCAAAAAGATGCAGGTTTGCACGTTAATTGGCCTCTCTAAATTGTCCCTAGTGTGCAAGGAGTGGATTAGAAATTTGGATAATGTAGAACTAGCGTTAATTGGCGATCAATGGTTGGCGTGGGCTCTGTGGACCAAAGGGCCTATTTCCATGTTAAAAAAAAAAAGAAAAAGATGAGCACATTGTTTCTAGTCAAAATCCTCTAACTCGCTAGCAAATAGATTTGTGTATCTTCATAGCAGTGCAGAGGATTCTGAAAACTCCACAATGGCCAAAACCAGGGGTCACAGTTTAAGAATAATGGGTAGGCCATTAAGGGCTGAGATGAGGAAAAACCTTTTCACCCAGAGCGTTGTGAATCTGTGGTATCTGTGGAGGCCAATTCAATGTATTTATTCAAGAGAGAGTTGGATTTAGCTCTTAGGGCTAATGGAGTCGAGATATGGCGAGAAAGCAGGAAAGGGGTACTGATTCTGGATGATCAGCCATGATCATATTGAATGGGGGTGCTGGCTCGAAGGGAAGGGCCGAATGGCCTACTCCTGCACCTATTTGCCACGTTTCCACGTTTTAAGGGCAATAAATGCTAGGCTTGCTAATGTTACTCATATAATTTCTAACGGCAGCCAACCCTTACGTTATCTTCACTCTCAAACAATGTGGTAAGCCTGGATTCTCTCAGGATTTGTGCTGACTGATCATTTCCTGGAAAAAACCGTCACGTCAGTATTTAACGACTAAAAAAGAACACACAGATGCGCCATCTGTTGTTCAAGTAGGGAATTGTATCTATAGGTTTTAACCATCAGATCGAAGTGCGTGGGCATCACCAGTAGGGGAAAAGAAGTTGGAGGAATCTTTTACACAAAGGATTATTAGGATACGAATGATATTTTAACATACGACAATTTGGCTACCGTAATACTACATTCTGCAAAGCTGAAGTCACTGAAAACTCTGATAACTGCCTCAAGTCCTGTTCATCCATTCTCTCTGTGGTTGCTTAATTTAAAACTTTTCATACTTTTAAAAAAAATGTCTTCAGGGCCTTGCTACTCCCGGAATGCATAATCTCTTTCAGCCAACCGACCCTGCAAGATATCCCTGCACCTCTGAATCTGACCTTTTGATCATTCTTGAATATAGGTGGCACGGTGGCGTAGCGGTAGAGCTACTGCCTTACAGCGCCAGAAATAGATAAATGTGCTGCTCTGTCAGGAAACTGGTACAATCCTTTAGTTCCCATTAGAGCTGGACCGGGAGTCTGGTGTGAACCCATGCTCCTTCTACTGTTGCGCTGGGAACCCATTGTCAAGCCCAGTTCTTCCTGCTGCTGTGCTGGAACCTAACACCTATCTCTGCCCTCCCCACTGCTGTGAAGCTGGCATGAATCCTTGCCCCTCTCCGTTGTTGCACACTGCTGGGCCTGGCAACTGGCATAAACCCCTGCCTCGCATTGGCACTAATGCCAGCAATGCCTTGTTCACGTCTCGGCGTGGGGAGGCTGCCCGGGTGGGAAGGAACGGATGGTGTGGCTGGTGAGACCTGGGGCTTGCAGCTCACCTGCTGGGCACAGTGAGGAGCAAGTAGGAATATTGATTTCTCTAACTTCTAACGCCTAGGCCTCCTCCATTGTCAGAGTGAGGCTAAACGCAAGTTGGAGGAACAGCATCTCGTATTTTGCTTGGGCAGCTTACAGCCCAGTGGTATGAATATTGACTTCTCTAACATCAAGTAACCCTGGAATTCCATCTCTCTCCATCCTTCCCCCACCCAAGCTGCACCAGCTTGTCGTTTGCACCTAACAAACAACTAACAATGGCCTGTTTCCTTTATCATCGTTACTTTTTTACATATCTTTAATTCATTTGTTCTCTATCTCTCCACATCACCATAGGTTCATAAATGATAGAAGCAGAATGAGACCATTTGGCCCAACAAGTCTAATCCACCATTCAATCATGGCTGATCTATCTCTCCCTCCTAACCCCATTCTCCTGCCTTCTCCCCATAACCTCTGACACCCGCACTAATCACGACTATCTATCTCTCCCTTACGACTGGAGGTCATAGCCTCATATTTAAAGGACGTTCTTTTAGGTAGGAGACGAGGAGAAATTTCTTTAGTCAGAGGTTGGTGAATCTGTGGAATGCTTTTGCCACAGAAGGCTGTGGAAGCCAAATCAGTGGATATTTTTAAGGCTGAGATAGATAGATTGTTGATTAATACAGAGGTTATGGGGAGAAGGCAGGAGAATAGGTTTTGGAGGGAGAGATAGATCAGCCATGATTGAATGGCGGAGTGGCCTAATTGATGGGCCGAATGGCTTAATTCGGCTCCTATCACATGATCTTATGACCTTACGACCCTATGAGCACTGGCACCCGTCTAACTAAGTGGGTTGTTGTAGACTTGATGGGCTAAATGGCCTAATTCTGCCCCTATAACTTATGACCTTTTGACCTTATGACCCAACACTGGCCTTGACAGAGCGGCTCCATACCAACCCATCGCTAACTCTTTGCCGCGGGCGTGCGGGCAGAGGGCAGGGTATGTACCTGTTTCCTGGCATATTAGCACACAGTCAAGCTGTTGTCTTTTTTTGAAACACAGTGAGATACACATACGTGTATGTGTGTGTTTGGAATGGAGGACCAAGGACATTATCGCACAACTGCTCCATGGGGCAGGGCTAAGTGGACCTGTGTATGCATTACAAATTGAATCGAGGAAGTTAAGTGAAGCAAAATAAGACATCATTGGTAAACCAAAAGTGAATGAAAAGGATTGAGGAATTTTACAGTTGGTCTGTAAAATATATTAAAAGTATTAACATTTTGAAAATAATTACTTTGAAAAAGTAAAAAGGGGACAAAATCAAGATCTACTCCTGCACCTATTGTCTATTGTCTATTGTCTATTGACCCTTGACACCCGTTCTAATCAAGAATATGTCTATCTCTGCCTTAAAGATATCCACTGACTTGACCTCCACAGCCCTCGGTGGGATGTAGGAAGGAGTAAAGGGCGGCACGGTGGCGCAGCGGTAGAGTTGCTGCCTTACAGCGAATGCAGCGCCGGAGACTCAGGTTCGATCCTGACTACGGGCGCCGTCTGTACGGAGTTTGTACGTTCTCCCCGGGACCTGCGTGGGTTTTCTCCGAGATCTTCGGTTTCCTCCCACACTCCAAAGACGTACAGGTTTGTAGGTTAATTGACTGGGTAAATGTAAAAATTGTCCCTAGTGTGTGTAGGATAGTGTTAATGTGCGGGGATCGCTGGGCGGGGCGGACTCGGTGGGCCGAGGGGCCTGTTTCCGCGCTGTATCTCTAAATCTAAAAGTCTAAAATCTAAAGCAAGGCCTGTCTACATAATAGGAAAATCTGGAAGGGGTATTGGCCTGAGAAATGCTTTAGATTATGTTGCTTTAGAACACTTTATTTGATTGCCAGCATGCTAGAGAAAATCTTCTGAATCTGCAAAACATGATCAGATCAGTAAGCACACCATCCAGTGGACAAAGTCAGGAACTGCATATAGAAAGGCTTTCACCACGTGGCTATATTTCTCTTCAGTTTCCTTAAAGACTTCTTTGGCTGGCTGTATTGGGATGTTAACACATCACTTCGAAGAAAATGAGAACATTAGGAAAACTATACCGAGGATATTTGCAGGACGCCTGGTGGGAATGTCACCCGCAGAGACAACTGAATGAACAAGCTGTTAAAATGTGAAACGTTTTTCTCTCAATCTGGCAACAGCAGTTGTGAGGAATGTCTTTGAGATCATGGAGAAAATAGCAGCAATACATCATGTGATAGTTTCAAATCTAAAAGCTGTTCTGCGCATACATGAGATACTTACGTTTGCTGGAACGTACCCGATCTTGCAAGTAAAATGGAGACAGATGTGGGGGTGCTGAATCCCATTTACAGTTCATTGGCCGGAGGTGAACCTGGAATGCATTTGTACTTATAATAATAATAATAATAATAAATAATAATAATAGATTTTATTTGTCATATGTAGGTTGGCATAGGATCAATGGTACAATGAAATGTATTTGACAAGACCACGGGTCAATAGACAATAGACAATAGACAATAGGTGCAGGAGGAGGCCATTCGGCCCTTCGAGCCAGCACCGCCATTCAATGTGATCATGGCTGATCATTCCCAATCAGTACCCCATTCCTGCCTTCTCCCCATACCCCCTGACTCCGCTATCCTTAAGAGCTCTATCTAGCTCTCTCTTGAATGCATTCAGAGACTTGGCCTCCACTGCCTTCTGAGGCAGAGAATTCCACAGATTCACAACTCTCTGACTGAAAAAGTTTTTCCTCATCTCAGGTCTAAATGGCCTACCCCTTATTCTTAAACTGTGGCCCCTTGTTCTGGACTCCCCCAAATTGGGAACATGTTTCCTGCCTCTAACGTGTCAGACCCCTTAATAATCTTATATGTTTCGATAAGATCCCCTCTCGTCCTTCTAAATTCCAGTGTATACAAGCCTAGTCGCTCTAGTCTTTCAACATATGACAGTCCCGGCATTCCGGGAATTAACCTAGTAAACCTATGCTGCACGCCCTCAATAATAAGAGGGTCATCTCAGCAGTAATATTCCAAGGATAAATAAGATTAAATAATGAGATTAGTAAGGTAAAAAGACAATATTAAAAATAGTTAAAAAGACAATATTAAAAAGTAATCAACATATATGATTTGAAATGTGTTTATGAGTTCAGAAGCATGATGGCCTAATGTTATAATGACTAGACTAGACTAGAATGACTAATGACTAGAATGACTTATTGCTTTGGGATTGGTGTTCAGCTGTGGTATGTAATAAGATCCTTCGATTTGCGTCCCAAGTTAACAATTTCATCATGCAAGGTAGGAATTGCATTGTTTCACTGTAGGCACGTGTGAAAATTGAACACTCTTTGGCATCTTGGCTGAGCTGACGTATAGTGCCAGTGTGGTTGGTCTTCAGACAGCAGTGTGAGTGCAGAGAATTAAAACAAATTCATGAAATCTTGAGGGGCATAAATAACATGGATGGTCATTCTTTTTCCCAGGGAAAGGGGAGTTTAAAACTAGAGGGCGGAGGTTTAAGGTGAAAAGGGAAAGATGAGGGGCAAGCTTGTCACGATGGATGAGTTACACAGAAACATAGAAAATAGGTGCAGGAGGAGGCCATTTTGCCCTTCGAGCCAGCACCGCCATTCATTGTGATCATGGCTGATCATCCACAATCAGCCTGCCTTCTCCCCATATCCCACGATTCCACTAGCCCCTAGAGCTCTATCTAACTCTCTTTTAAATTAATCCAGTGAATTGGCCTCCTCTGCCCTCTGTGGCAGAGAATTCCACAAATTCACAACTCTCTGGGTGAAAAAGTTTCTTCTCACCTCAGTTTTAAATGGCCTCCCCTTTATTCTCAGAATGTGGCCCCTGGTTCTGGACTCCCCCAACATTGGAATCATTTTTTCCTGCATCTAGCTTGTCCAGTCCTTTTATGATTTTATACTTCTCTTTAAGATCCCCTCTCATCCTTCTAAACTCCAGTGAATACAAGCCCAGTCATTCCAATCTTTCCTCATATGACAGTCCCGCCATCCCAGGAATTAACCTCGTGAACCTACGCTGCACTGCCTCAATAGCAAGGACGCCCTTCCTCAAATTAAGAGTTGTGCCAAACAGCCTGTTTCCATGCTGTATGGTGAGAATCATAAAGTCTTACAGCGTAGAAACAGGCCCTTCGGCCCAATTAGCCCACACCGGCCAACATGTCCCTTCTGCCCTAGTCCCACCTTGGCCCATATCCCTCTAAACCTGTCCTATTCATGTACCTGTCCAAATGTTTCTTAAATGTTACAATAGTACCTGCTTCAACTACTTCCTCCAGCAGCTCGTTCCATACACCCACTACCCATTGTGTGAAAATGTTACCCCTCAGATCCCTATTAAATCTTTCCCCCCCCCCCACCTTAAACCTACGTCCTCTAGTTCCCGATTCCCCTACCCTGGGCAAGAGACTCTGTGCATCTACCCGATCTATTCCTCTCATGATTTTGTACACCTCTATAAGATCACCCCTCATCCTCCTGCGCTCCAAGGAATAGAGCCCCAGCCTACTCAACCTCTCCCTGTAGCTCAGACCCTCGAGTCCTGGCAACATTCTCGGTTTTAAGCAATGCAAACTGTAACTAAAGTTTCTGTTCCATTTCCAGAGAAGAATGTCTTATTTTCTACCTCAATAATGAAATGCAGTGAACAGTGCAGTTGCTATATTTCAGGTAGACACAAAATGCTGGGATAACTCAGCGGGTCAGGCAGCATCTCGGGAGAGAAGGAATGGGTAACATTTCAGGTCGAGAGCCTTCAGCAATAGGTAAGAACAAAACCTCCCATAAGTGTACACGCCCTCTTATTGATGTGGTAATCTGTTAATTGCTGCAAGCCATTTAACCGTCAAAGCTGTTAATTGTTGTTGGAGACTTATCAAAAATGTCAAACTATATTTATATTCATATTTTCTGATTTTAACGTAACTAATATCCCTAACTCGGCATTTGCTGCAACTAATCGCGCCCACTCGTTCAGAGTAATTATAGGCATGTGAGCCTTCATGGATGGTCCTTTGCTATATGCTGCAGGTCTGTTCATCTCAGCCCACCGGCTACATATCTCCGCTGATTTCGCTGTTGTCACTTTCCGAGTTTCACTGCCATTGCTGGTCAAAGGGCACATCACGACCTTGAGAAGTCTGAAGAAGGATCTCGACCCGAAACGTCACCCATTCCCTCTCTCCGGAGATGCTGCCTGACCTGCTGAGTTACTCCAGCATTTTGTGAATACGACCTTGAGAAGTATCCTTTGTGTGAAAAAAGTTACCCCTCAAGTTCCTTTTAAATCTTTTAATTCGTTCCTTTTAGATCTTCGGTTTCTTCCCACACTCCAAAGACGTCCAGGCTTGTAGGCTAATTGGCTTGGTATTAATGTAAATTGGGTGGCACGGTGGCGCAGCGGTAGAGTTGCTGCCTTACAGCGAATGTAGCGCCGGAGACCCGAGTTCGATCTCGACTACGGGCGCTCTCTGTACGGAGTTTGTACGTTCTCCCCGTGACCTGCGTGGGTTTTCTCCAAGATCTTCAGTTTCTTTTCACACTCCAAAGACGTACAGGTTTGTAGGTTAATTGGCTGGGCAAAAGTAAAAAATGTCCCTAGTGTGTGTAGGATAGTGTTAATGTGCGGGGATCGCTGGTCGGCGCGGACTCGGTGGGCCGAAGGGCCTGTTTCCGCGCTGTATCTCTAAACTAAATTAAACTAAACTAAACTAAACTAAACTAAACTAAACTATTTCTGAGGCTACGACCTCTGATAGGCTCTTGAACATGCACTATTGAGGAGTGAGCAGGGGGAAACATATAAAATTATAAAAGGACTGGACAAGCTAGATGCAGGAAATATGTTCCTAATGTTGGGGGAGTCCAGAACCAGGGGCCACAGTCTTAGAATAAAGGGGAGGCCATTTAAAACTGAGGTGAGAAGGAACTTTTTCACCCAGAGTTGTGAATTTGTGGAATTCTCTGCCACAGAGGGCAGTGGATGCCAAATCACTGGATGGATTTAAGAAAGAGTTTGATAGAGCTCTAGGGGCTGGTGGAACCAAGGGATATGGGGAGAAGGCAGGCACGGGTTACTGATTGCGGATGATCAGCCATGATCACAATGAATGGCGGTGCTGGCTCAAAGGGCCGAATGGCCTCCTCCTGCACCTACTTTCCATGTTTCTATGATTTGTGGTCTAGCTTTATCTGCTTCATTCTCCCTCGATTGCTCACCTTTTCTACTGGAGAAAGGACACAGAATGCTGGAGTAACTCAACTGGTCAGGTGGCATCCTTGGAAAACATGGGTGGGGGACGGTTCGGGTTGGGGCCCTTCTTCAGACTTTTCCACTGGATACTTCTTTGCCAAAAAAGGAGATTTCGCAATAGGCCATCATACAATTGGCACCAGTCATTTCGCTACCACCAGCCTGCCTTTTATGCTACTGATTCAAAACAGAATGCACTTAAGTCTACAGAGTACCCAATTTAAATTTTTTATTTTTTTTTAGATTTAGAGATACAGCGCGGAAACAGGCCCCTTCGGCCCACCAAGTCCGCGCCGCCCAGCGATCCCCGCACATTAACACTATCCTACAATTACCAGTCAATTACCGGCCAATTACCAGTCAACACTACCCAGTCAATTAACCTACATACTTGTACATCTTTGGAGTGTGGGAGGAAACCGAAGATCTCGGAGAAAACCCACGCAGGTCACGGAGAGAACGTACAAACTCCATACAGACGGCGCCCGTAGTCAGGATCGAACCTGAGGCTCCGGCGCTGCATTCGCTGTAAGGCAGCAACTCTACCGCTGCGCCACCGTGCCGCAATTCTTGCCAACTGGCCCTGACTTAAGCTCTGCTAAATTCTCAAAGAGATGTCTGTCTGGAGTTTGTACGCCCTCCCCGTGACCTGCGTGGGTTTTCTCCGAGATCTTCAGTTTCCTCCCACACGCCAAAGTTGTACAGGTTTGAAGGTTAATTGGCTTGGTATAAGTGTAAATTGTCCCTAGTGTGTGTAGGATAGCGCTAGTGTGCGGGGATCGCTGGTCGGCGTGGACTCGGTGGGCCGAAGGAATTGTTTTAGTGCTGTATCTCTAAACTAAACTAAACTAAAAATCTATTTTGTTTTCTGAGAATGAAGTATGAGACAATTTAGCCCTCCCCCCCCCCCCCCCCGAGAACAAGTATTTAAGCAATTGTTGGCAGGCATCAGTGATTTTTGTACAATGATTTCATCCTCAACATCCACATGCTGTGCAATGGGTCCAAAGTTACACATGGGAGAGGTGCCGTTGGGGTCAGGGCTATCTTATCATTCAGTAACCACATAAACAGAGGCAGAGTGGACCTAAGCTGCAGAGTGCTTGCGTACGTGATTGTGTCCACATGCCCCTGTTGTGGATTCTTGCCCACACAGGGGATTGATCTCCACAAAAAGCGGACAAGTGGTCACAGCACAGCCAAACACACTAACGGTAAGGTGGTGAGGATATCACTTTTCTAAATGCCTGTCTGTATATTAGAAACATAGAAACACAGAAAATAGGCACAGGAGTAGGCCATTCGGCCCTTCGAGCCAGCAATTCGAGCCATTCAATATGATCATGGCTGATCGTCCAGAATCAGTAACCCCGTTTCTGCTTTCTGGGTGTCGTGGTGCACCAGTCATTGAAAGTAGGCATGCAGGTGCAGCAGGCAGTGAAGAAAGCGAATGGTATGTTGGCATTCATAGCGAGGGGATTTGAGTATAGGAGCAGGGAGGTTGTACAGCTGCAGTTGTACAGGGCATTGGTGAGACCACACCTGGAGTATTGCGTACAGTTTTGGTCTCCTAATCTGAGGAAAGACATTCTTGCCATTAAAGGGAGTACAGAGAAGGGTCACCAGATTGATTCCTGGGATGGCAGGACTTTCATATGAAGAAAGACTGGATATACTCGGCTTGTACTCGCTGGAATTTAGAAGATTGAGGGGGGATCTTATAGAAACGTACAAAATTCTTAAGGGGTTGGACAGGCTAGATGCAGGAAGATTGTTCCCGATGTTGGGGAAGTCCAGAACAAGGGGTCACAGTTTAAGGATAAGGGGGAAGTCTTTTAGGACCGAGATGAGAACGTTTTTTTTCACACAGAGAGTGGTGAATCTGTGGAATTCTCTGTCACAGAAGGCAGTTGAGGCCAGTTCATTGGCTATATTTAAGAGGGAGTTAGATGTGGGCCTTGTGGCTAAAGGGATCAGGGGGTATGGAGAGAAGGCAGGTACGGGATACTGAGTTGGATGATCAGCCATGATCATATTGAATGGCGGTGGAGGCTCGAAGGGCCGAATGGCCTACTCCTGCACCTATTGTCTATGTTTCTATGTTTCTCTGTTTCCTCGTGTCCCTTGATCTCGTTAGCCCTAAGAGCTCTATCTAACTCTCTCTTGAAAACATCCAGTGAATTGGTCTCCACTGCCTTCTGCGGCAGAGAATTCCACAAGATAATTGTTGCCCTTTTCTTGACTTCTATAATACTAATTGAAGCAGAAGTACTCCTACTGCGACCATTGGATGTTTGGATCCACTGGATGTTGGGGTCCGCAGGTCTATAGTTCCCCAAAAAATGGCACCACATTGAAATAAAAGTGCTGGCAAGTCGTATTATAGCTGCATAAAGGTTTGGTTAGGTCACATTTCAATGGTTCAATGGTTCTTTATTCTCACATGTACTGAGTGAGGTACAGTGAAATTCTTTATTTTATATCCGGTTCAGTAAAGTATTACAATACCTAAGCTCGATCTTAGATTACTCTTAGATAAATAGAAGAGACAGGGAACAAAAAGGATTCGCAACAATTATCTCCACATACAGTTGTTCTGTAAATGTGACATTTGAAATCAGAGTGGAAAAGTAGCCGAGGACAATATATGGTGATTGACCTGAAATTCTAACTCTGTTCATTAAAATAAACTTCTGAACATTTACAGCATATTGTTGTTTACGATATTGGCATATGAATGACACCGTTTACCTGTGTGGAGAGTAAATAACCCTGACACCCATTCTAATCAAGAACTTAGACACAAAAGGCTGGAGTAACTCAACGGGCCAGGCCGCGTCTCGGGAGAGAAGGAACGGGTGACGTTCCGGGCAGGGCCGTTTTTACAGCATTATGGGCCCCCGGGCAAAGCAGTGTACTGGGGCCCCTACCGTTACTCTCCCCCACCCCCCTTTCCCTACCAGCCCCCCCCCCCTGTCGTGCCGGCGAAAAGCACTTACCGAAAAGCACTTAGCGATGGACTTAGGGTGCTACATTGTTGCGAAAAGCACTTACAGATCGCTGTGGGAAGCACTTAGTGACCTGAAAATGTTGCGAAAATAGCACTTATTGAACCTACATTTTTAAAGTAGTATTTATTTATTGCAAGTCACTTAACATACACAGATCAGCATGGGGCCCCTATGCTCGTGGGCCCCCGGGCAAGTGCCCATCATGCCCATGCGTTAAGACGGCCCTGGTTCCGGGTCGAGACCTTCTTCAGTCGGAAAAAGGGTCTTGATCCGAAACACCACCCATTCCTTCTCTCCCGAGATGCTGCCTGACCCGCTGAGTAACTCCAGCCTTTTGTGTCTACCTTCGATTTAGACCGGCATCTGCAGTTTATTTGCTACTAATCAAGAACCTGTTTATCACTGCCTTAAAAATATCCACTGACTTGGCCTCCACAGCCCTCTGGGGCAATGAGTTCCACAGATTAACTACCCTCTGACTAAAGAAGTTCCTCCTCACCTCCTTTTCTACAAGAGTGCCCTTTAGTTCTTTAATTTAATTCTTTCATTCTGAGGCTCTGACCCCTGGTCCTAGACTCTCCCACCAGTGGAAACGCCAGCGCTCATTTGCTTCCAAGATGTTCCTGATGCTGGTAAGATCTTAAGTATCAGCCGTAGTTATTTCAGGAAGGTGATATTAAATCCTGTTAAAGTACATTAAGGTACGAAAAGATCACAATATGAAAGCAGGTCATACAGTGCTTGATATTGCAGAGATCATAGAAACATATAAACATAGAAAATAGGTGCAGGAGTAGGCCATTCGGCCCTTCGAGCCTGCACTGCCATTCAATATGATCATGGCTGATCATCCAACTCAGTATCCTGTACCTGCCTTCTCTCCATACCCCCTGATCCCTTTAGCCACAAGGGCCACATCAAACTCCCTCTTAAATATAGCCAATGAACTGGCCTCAACTACCTTCTGTGGCAAAACTTTCTCATCTCGGTCCTAAAAGACCTCCCCCTTATCCTTAAACTGTGACCCCTTGTTCTGGACTTCCCCAACATCGGGAACAATCTTCCTGCATCTAGCCTGTTCAACCCCTTAAGAATTTTGTAAGTTTCTATAAGATCCCCCCTCAATCTTCTAAATTCCAGCGAGTACAAGCCGAGTCTATCCAGTCTTTCTTCAATCAGAAAAGATGACCAATGAATGCTGACTTCAACCGTGCCAGAAATAGATGAAGAGATGAGGAATTATTCCATCAAAATAAAATATTAATAATCTGAATGTAAAAATACTTTGATGCCTTTGAACCTTGATTGCTCCTTTGTGACGAGCAATACTACCTTATGCCAAAATCTATGTGTGGTCTGATACTAATAACTTATAAATTATCTCCATAAGAATTAATTACTATTTTTATGAGTACTGATTCCAGACTCACGTTATCTAACAGTTGTTTCAACATAAGAAAATTTTAAATTGGAGGAAGAATATGTGAACCTACTCTGCAATTCATCAAGTAGTATAAGACAATAACTGCAGATGCTGGTACAAATCGAAGGTATTTATTCACAAAAAGCTGGAGTAACTCAGCGGGTCAGAGGGTAGTTAATCTATGGAACTCATTGCCACAGAGGGCTGTGGAGGCCGAGTCAGTGGATATTTGTAAGGCAGAGGTGGACAAGTTCTTGATTAGAACGGGTGTCAAGGGTTATGGGGAGAAGGCAGGAGAATGGGATTAGGTGGCAGACATCAGGCATGATTGAATGGCGGAGTGGACTCGATGGGCCGAATGGCCTAATTCTACTCCTATAACCAGTGAACTTGCGTGTAGTTTTGCCTGACCAAGAAGTACCTGCATTTGTACGGGGACTGGGTAATTAGGTGGTTTTGGTGGACACCCTCTTTCCGATCAGCGACCATCATGGAAACTCTGAGTGGGAAGGAACTGCAGATGCTGGTTTAAGCAGAAGAAAGGCGCAAAATGCTGGAGTAACTCAGCGGGACAGGCAGCATTTCCGGAGAGCAGGAATGGGTGACGTTACGGGTCGAGAGCCTTCTTCAGACTGGGTTGTTGTGAACAGGTGGGACTGTGGAGTTGAGGTTTCATTCAGATCGGCCATGGTCTCATTAACCTG
Source organism: Rhinoraja longicauda (assembly GCF_053455715.1). Taxonomy (NCBI): domain Eukaryota; kingdom Metazoa; phylum Chordata; class Chondrichthyes; order Rajiformes; family Arhynchobatidae; genus Rhinoraja; species Rhinoraja longicauda. The sequence continues at coordinate 107,184,085 of NC_135954.1, read as the reverse complement.
CAGAGCAAGCTGAGGGCTGGAGTGACTCTCTCTTAATTTTTCATCTTGAAGAAAGATGGGGGGGTGGAACGGGGGGGGGGGGGGGTGGGGGGGGGGGGGGTGTGGAGAGAGATTTATCCAGAGATGTCCCGAGATGCTGCCTGTCCCGTTGGGTTGTTCCAGCATTTTGTGTCTATGTATGGAAATTCTGAGTCTGTTCTCCTTATTCACTGGTTCTATGTATCGGAATGTCTTGGTACAATGCCAGACATGCCAAACAGCTTCCTTTTGTTATTTGGATCTGACTGTTGGGGATGACAGATGGTCTTGTGCTCTGTGGCAGATCTTGTGGTTTTGGGCCCTGTACTATGTTGCCCGTCTCCTTCCTCACGTGAATTGTTCATTCTGCGTGAAGGTAAGTGTCCATCCCAGCAAGGAGGGCGCCTGCCGGCACCCAGACCATTGCAATCAAAACCAAGGTGTGAGAAACCGATTGACCCTCTAACCAAGCCCATCCCTCCATGATGAGCGTTTGTCGGCACTGGGCCTGGACTCGCTGGAATTTAGAAGGATGAGGGGGGACCTCATTGAAACGCACAGAATAATGAAAGGCTTGGATGGAGTGGATGTGGAGAGGATGTTTCCACTGGTGGGAGAGTCTCGGACCAGAAGTCACAGCCTCAGACATTCATTTAGGAAGGAGATGAGGAGAAGTTTCTTTAGTCAGAGGGTGGTGAATCTGTGAAATTCTTTGCCGCAGAGGGCCTTGGAGGCCAAGTCAGTGGATATTTTTAAGGCAGAGATAGATAGATTCTTGATTAGTACGGGCGTCATTATTGTCTATACTAGGTTAATTCCCGGAATGGCGGGACTGTCAAATGTTAAAAGACTGGAGCGACTCGGCTTGTATACATTGGAATTTAGAAGGATGAGAGGAGATCTTATCGAAACGTATAAGATTAGTAAGGGGTTGGACACGTTAGAGGCAGGAAACATGTTCCCAATGTTGGGGGAGTCCAGAACAAGGGGCCACAGTTTAAGAATAAGGGGTTGGCCATTTAGAACTGAGATGAGGAAAAGCCTTTTCAGTCAGAGAGTTGTAAATCTGTGGAATTCTCTGCCTCAGAAGGCAGTGGAGGCCAATTCTCTGAATGCATTCAAGAGAGAGCTAGATAGAGCTCTTAAGGATAGCGGAGTCAGGGGGTATGGGGAGAAGGCAGGAACGGGGTACTGATTGAGAATGATAAGCCATGATCACATTGAATGGCGGTGCTGGCTCAAAGGGCCGAATGGCCTCCTCCTGCACCTATTGTCTATTGTATATTGTCTATTGTCTGTTGTCTATTGTCAGCGGTTATGGGGAGAAGGCAGGAGAATGGGGTTAGGAGGGAGAGATAGATCAGCCATGATTGAATGGCAGAGTAGACTTGGCCGAACGGCCTAATTCTACTCTTATCACATGATCTTGTGACCTTATGACTATGAGCACTGGCACCCATCCAACTGTGAGTGGTCGTAGATAGACACAAAAAGCTGGAGTAACTCAGCGAGTCAAATAGCATCTCTGGAGAAAAGGAATAGGTGACGTTTCGGCTCGACACCCTTCTACGATTGCCCAGGTATACCCTTGGTGCAAAGGAAATTTAAGGTGAGGAGGGAGAGATTTTATAGGTACCTGAGGGGTATCCTTTTACACAAAGGGTGGTGGGTGTATGGAACAAGCTGCTGGAGGAGGTAGTTGAGGCAGGGACCATCATAACATCAGTCGTCTTGTCGAGTCTTATTGTCTATACTAGTTCTCACCTAGGCCACAGCTGACAATGGCCCGTTTCTATTACCATCGTTACTTTTTTGCTTATCTTTCATTCATTTGTTCTATATCTCTCTACTACCACCATTTATTTCTCTCGTTTCCCTTTCCCCTGACTCTCAGTCTGAAGAAGGGTCTTGATCCAAAACGTCACCCATTCCTTCACTCCAGAGATGCTGCCTGCTTTACTCCAGCTTTTTATGTCTTTCTTCCAGCATCTGCAGTTCCTGCTCATGCATCATACCATTTAAAAGACATTTGGACAGGTACATTGATAGGATAAGATAGGTTTAGAGGATTATGGGTCAGGGTGGGGCTAGTGTAGATGGGACGTGTTGGTCAGCATGGGGAAATTGGACCAAAGGACCTGTTTCCAAGCTTTATGATTCTACGAAAGATAAATAAATTGAGCTGTTTAGTACATTGCCAATGTTATAATAAAAGTTGCTAGTTGTGCCATCAGCTTACATTAAACCACCACAGGATTAGAGTACTTACTGACAATTCAGGTCAAGAAGTCATACAACATGGAAACAGGCTCTTTAGCTCAATTTGATCATGCCTACCAGGATGCCCCACCTAAGCTAATCCAATTTGCTCACATTTGGCCCATATCCCTCTAAACTTCTCCTATCAATACACCTGTCCAAGTGTCTTTTAAATGCTGCCTTAGTGTCTGCCTCAGATACCTCCTCTGACAGCTCGTTCCATGTACCCTGCACCCTCTGAGTGAAAAAGTTGCCCCTCAGATTCCTACAAAGATCTTGCCCCCTTTAACCTTAAACCTGTGACCTCTTGTTCTTGATTACCAGACCCTGGGCAAAAGACTCTGCTTTAACCCCCCCCCCCATCAGAACTGGAAGCAGGGCGTGGAGGGACTTACTACTGACATCACTGAACAAGGGTATCAGCGAGCTTGAGTCAATCACTGTGTGATAATGGAAGCACAGCATTCCATATAACCATATAACCATATAACAACTACAGCATGGAAACAGGCCTGTCCGGCCCTACCAGTCCACGCCGACCATTCTCTCTGACCTAGTCTCATCTACCTGCACTCAGACCATAACCCTCTAATCCCCTCCTATCCATATACCTATCCAATTTACTCTTAAATAATAAAATCGAGCCAGCCTCCACCACTTCCACCGGAAGCTCATTCCATACAGCCACCACCCTCTGAGTAAAGAAGTTCCCCCTCATGTTACCCCTAAACCTTTGTCCCTCAATTCTGAAGCTACGTCCCCTTGTTGGAATCTTCCCCACTCTCAAAGGGAAAAGCCTACCCACGTCAACTCTGTCCGTCCCTCTCAAAATTTTAAATTCCAAGCATGGTGCAATGGGTTAGATAAATCAAGAAAGTAGAACAAGGATTTTGGAAAGCAGTATTTGTTGGTTATGATACTGCTGTTCAACCTCGGTTAATCTCGATCAGTTGCTGTGTCAATGACATTTCTTTTATCTTGATGAGAAGAGTCTGAACCTTTGGTAATTATTTCCCAATGTTCTGTTCTGTGCACATCTACACTGATAACGAAACCACCCATATCAGCTAAGGAGGATTGGGAAGATATTTAGCAAACTAAACAAAAAATCTATTAATCATTTCCAGAATATCATCAGAACCATTCTAAGTGAATCTCGCAGCATCAGTTTCCAATGTTTAATCAGACCTTCTACTTCTTCACGTACTGTAGGTGGCTGGAACAAGGCAGAGTAGTATAAGAAAATAACTGCAGATGCTGGTACAAATCGAAGGTATTTATTTCACAAAATGCTGGAGTAACTCAGCAGGTCAGGCAGCATCTCAGGAGAGAAGGAATGGGCAACGTTTCGGGTCGAGACCCTTCTTCAGACTGATGTTAGGTGGGCGGGACAAAGGAAGGATATAGGTGGAGACGGGAAGATACAGGGAGAACTATCTAAAGTTGGAGAAGTCAATGTTCATACCGCTGGGCTGCAAGCTGCCCAAGCGGAATATGAGGTGCTGTTCCTCCAATTTCCGGTGTGCCTCACTATGGCACTGGAGGAGGCCCATGACAGAAAGGTCAGACAGGGAGTGGGAGGGGGAGTTGAAATGCTCAGCCACCGGGAGATCAGGTTGGTTGAGGCGGACTGAGCGAAGGTGTTGAGCAAAACGATCGCCGAGCCTGCGTTTGGTTTCGCCGACATAAATAAGTTGACATCTAGAGCAGCGGATACAATAGATGAGGTTGGAGGAGGTGCAGGTGAACCTCTGAAACATATAAGATAATTAGGGGATTGGACACATTAGAGGCAGGAAACATGTTCCCAATGTTGGGGGAGTCCAGAACAAGGGGCCACAGTTTAAGAATAAGGGGTAGGCCATTTAGAACGGAGATGAGGAAGAACTTTTTCAGTCAGAGAGTGGTGAAGGTGTGGAATTCTCTGCCTCAGAAGGCCATTCAATGTGACCCGAAACGTCACCCATTCCTTCTCTCCAGAGATGCTTCCTGTCCCACTGAGTTACTCCAGCCTTTAGTGTCTATCTTTGGTTTAGACCAGCAGCTGCAATTCCTTCGTGCACTGCTCCAACGGCAGTCCGTGGTGCCGAGCCTGTCCACCAGGAGCAGTCCTGGCTCACCCACCACGGCGCCAAGCAGCCCGTCCTTGAGAGGGATGCCGCGAGCCCCAAGGGTTTCAACCTGAAACGTCACCCATTCCGTCTCTCCACAGACGCTGCCTGTCCCGACGAGTTACTCCAGCACTTTGTGTCTATCTTCGATTTGTACCCTTACATGTCCTTTGTACCCTTCCATGTCTCGTTTCCCTCTCTCCTGCCCCTCAGTCTGAAGAAGGGTCTCGACCCGAAACGTCACCCATTCCTTCTCTCCTGAGAAACTGCCAGTCCCGCTGAATTACTCCAACATTTTGTGTCTATCTACAGGTACGAATGTCATGTCTGAGGGGCATTGGGAGACCAGGTGGGCTTTTGTGGTTATCATCTTGATGGTGGCACAGCTTTAGAGTTGCTGCCATTACAGTGCCAGAGACCTGGGTTCGATCCTGACTATGGGTGTTGTCTGTACGGAGTTTATACGTATTCCCCGTAACTGTGTGGGTTTTCTCCAGGTGCTCCGGTTTCCTCCCATACTCCAAAGATGTACAGGTTTGTAGGTTAATTGGCTTTGCTAAAAATAATAAATTGTCCCTAGTGTGTGTAGGATAATGGTGGTGAATGGAGATCGCTGGTCGGCAGGGAGTCAGTGGGCCGAAGGGCCTGATTCCGCTTTGTATCTCTGTACTGAGTTGCTTTTTTTTAAGGTTACAGATTATCAACTGAACTTAAATTCCATAGCTGCCGCTGTGGTATTGATCTCAAGTTTCGGATTTTGACAGATAAGGTTTTCTTGGCTCACTAGGCCAGTAGCTCAATTGCTTTGCCAAAACCTTACACACACTGCAGCTAACTACTCTGCTTCTGTTGTTAGTGGAGGTCAGCTTATCAAGATGTGAGATAGAGAGAAAACATCAACAGGAAATGACTGACATTCTTTTTGAAAATCTGTTAAAACTCATCTGTGACAATAACAAACTGTGACAGTCTAAAGAATCACAATTGCAAGATTGAGGAATTTATATATATATATATATACACACACATACACACACACACACACACACACACACACACACACACACACACACACACACACACACACACACACACACACACACACACACACATATATAAATAACCCTGTCTGAAGAAGGGTCTCGACCCAAAACGTCACCCATTCCTACTCTCCAGAAATGCTGCCTGTCCCGCTGAATTACTCCAGCAGATAGACACAAAATGCTGGAGTAACTCAGTGGGTCAGGCAGCATCTCTGGAGAGAAGAAATGGGTGACGTTTTGTGTCGATACCCTTCTTCAGACTGATCTATATATCTATATATCTACACACACACACACACACACACACACACACACACACACACACACACACACACACACACACACATATATATATATACACACACATGTACATATAGTATACTGTATTCTAATAATGTAGACTGTCCTCCCTTTCCCCCCCAGCAGGTTTGCTTGTAGCATCAATGTTTTTACTAACCAAAGGAAGCAAAGGAAGCTGTAAAGAATGACCCTTGAGCAGATTGTGTAGTTCTGACCTTATATGGAAACAATTTCACTGCTCGATGATGGAGTGTTATGCATATTCTGTGCCAGAAAAGCGTTTTTGTGTGCGTGGTCGTACTCCCAGAGTACAGACTGCCGCCACAGTGAGACATATTTTGTTCATTTGTTCTGTTCTATTTTGGATTCAGTGCTTGGAAATGGTTTCCAGTCAGCGTGGATATCAGCTATTAATCATAGTTTAATCCCAATTGTTTTTCTTTTCAATAGCCTTTGCAAGCGTGTAACGTTCATTCGTACTCGCTGGATCGCTGGTGAGATTGTTCTACAAATTGCATACTCCTTTTTTGTTCTGCGGAGTTCGCTAGCCAACAGCAACACCAAATATCATTCCCACCCCGCAGAAATGGGCTTGACAGGGCCTTAGTCACTGCTTTGAAATGTTCAAAGTGCTTATTTTATTTCCCCAGGCCGCTGCTTCTCGTTTCAAATAAATCACTGGAGTCTCCACTAGAGGGAGACTCTAGAACCAGAAGCCATAGCCTCAGAATACAAGGAAGGTATCACAAAATGCTGGAGTAACTCAGCGGGTCAGGCAGCATCTGGGAGAGAGGGAATGGGTGACGTTTCGGGTCGAGACCCTTCTTCAGACTGATGTCGGTGGGGGGGGGGGGGGGCGGGACAAAGAAAGGATATAGGTGGAAACAGGAAGACAGTGGGAGAACTGGGAAGGGGGAGGAGAAGGGAGGGACTACGCTGGCTGATGGGGTGGAAGGTGAGGACTAGGGGGATTCTGTCCTTGTTACGAATGGGGGGGAGGGGGAGCAAGAGCGGAGCTGCGGGATATAGAGGAGGCCCTAGTGAGAGCCTCATCTACAATAGAAGAGGGGAAGCCCCGTTTCCTGAAGAATGAGGACATCTCTGACGCCCTAGTGTGAAACACCTCATCCCGGGCGCAGATGCGGCGTAGACGGAGGAATTGGGAGTAGGGGATAGACTTTTTGCAGCAGACAGGGTGGGAAGAAGTGTAGTCCAGATAGCTGTGGGAGTCAGTGGGTTTGAAATAGATGTAGCAGAGAGTTGTGAATCTGTGGAATTCTCTGCCTCAGAAGGCAGTGGAGGCCAATTCTCTGAATGCATTCAAGAGAGAGCTAGATAGAGCTCTTAAGGATAGCGGAGTCAGGGGGTATGGGGAGAAGGCAGGAACGGGATACTGATTGAGAATGATCAGCCATGATCACACTGAATGGCGGTGCTGGTTTGAAGGGCCGAATGGCCTCCTCCTGCAACTATTGTCTATTGTCTATTGTCTAATACAAGGACGTGCCTTTAGAAAGGAGATGAGGATGAATTATTTTAGTCAGAGGGTGGTGAATCTGTGGAATCCATTGCAACTGATGGCTGTGGAGGCCAAGCCAATTGATATTTTTAAGGTATTTATTCACAAAATGCTGGAGTAACTCAGCAGGTCAGGCAGCATCTCAGGAGAGAAGGAATGGGTGACGTTTCGGGTCGAGACCCTTCTTCAGACTGATGTCAGGGGGGCGGGACAAAGGAAGGATATAGGTGGAGACAGGAAGATAGAGGGAGAACTGGGAAGGAGGAGGGGAAGAGAGGGACAGAGGAGCTATCTAAAGTTGGAGAAGTCAATGTTCATACCGCTGGGCTGCAAGCTGCCCAGGCGAAATATGAGGTGCTGTTCCTCCAATTTCCGGTGGGCCTCACTATGGCACTGGAGGAGGCCCATGACAGAAAGGTCAGACTGGGAATGGGAGGGGGAGTTGAAGTGCTCAGCCACCGGGAGATCAGTTTGGCCAACGCGGACCGAGCGCAGGTATTGAGCGAAGCGATCGCCGAGCCTGCGCTTGGTTTCATCGATGTAAATAAGTTGACATCCGCTGCTCTAGATGTCAACTTATTTACATCGGCGAAGCCAAGCATTTTGTGAATAAATACCTTTGATTTGTACCAGCATCTGCAGTTATTTTCTTATACTACATGATATTTTTAAGGTGGTAATTGACAGATTCTTGATTAGTACGGGTGTCAGGGGTTTACGGGGAGAAGGCAGGAGAATGGGGTTGAGAGGGAAAGATAGATCAGCCATGATCGAATGGCGGAGTAGACTAGATGGACCGAATGGCCTAATTCCGCCCCTATAACTTATGAAATTGTATGTAAATCACCTTTCTTAAATGATTTTACAGTACATATCGATGAGGAGTCAGTCAGAGCAAGAGAATTAAACAGCACGGAACCAAGGTTTACAGTTTAGTTTAGTTGTGTTTAGTTTATTGTCACATGTACCGAGGTACAGTGAAAAGCCTTTGTTGCGTGCTAACCAGTCAGCGGAAAGACGATACATGATTACAATCGATACAGCCCCCACCATCAAGTGGTCATTTGCACTAATCAACAACAGAGCTTTATTTGTCATTCGGTACCAAGGTCGCATTAAGCCCATTTTATTATCCCTGCATTCCCATTCACTCCCCCAGATTCTACCGCCCATTCTCAGGGGTATGACATTGGCCAAATAATTTATCAATCCATATGTCTTTGTTTAATGGTGAGAGGAAACCAAAGCACCCTTAAGACATTCAGGCAATCACAGGAAAAACCACACAGACTGAACTTAGGTCACTGGAGCTGTGAAGCAGCAGCTCAAGATGTGTAGGAAGGAACTGCCGACTCTGGTTTAAACCGAAGATAAACACAAAAACCTGGAGCAATTATGTGTGGGTTTTCTCCGAGATCTTCGGTCTCCTCCCACACTCCAAAGACGTACAGGTTTGTAGGTTAATTGGCTTGGTATAAATGTGAAATTGTCCCTAGTGTGTGTGTGTGTGTAGGATAGTGTGAATGTGCGGGGATCGCTGGTCGGTGCGGACTCGTAGGCCGAAGGTCCTGTTTCCGCGCTGCATCTCGAAACAAAACTGAAACCTCAGCGGGTCAGGCAGCATCTCGGGAGAAAGGAATAGGTGACGTTTTGGGTCGAGACCCTTCCTCAGACTGAGACTCAGGGGAAAGGAAAACAAGAGATACAGTTAGCTTGCTGCACCACTCTGTTGAACAATTTCTTGTGTGCCGGGATAATGTCCTATTCAGACAGCTTGGCTGTGCTCAGGCCGGGAGGTGGGGTGAACACAACAGCTGGTTGGCCAGGCTTTCAGTCCCTGCCCCTCTCTGGGGTGTGCTCCGTTCTTTATTTCCACCTCTGCACTTCACACGTCATCTTGGCTTGGATGTGCATTACTGTTGTTATATCATCGCTGGGTCAAGAACTGTGCACAGAGTTAGCAGCAGTAACATACCAGGCTGCATCAGTTCAAGAGAAGGCTGACAGCAAGCCAGGCTATCCTGCAATGCGCAACTTGAGAATGAATTAAGTCTACTTATAAAACATATAAAATTCTTAAGTGGTTGGACAGGCTAGATGCGGGAAAATTGTTCCCGATGTTGGGGAAGTCCAGAACCAGGGGTCACAGCTTAAGGATAAGGGGGAAGTCTTTTAGGACTGAGATGAGAAAACATTTCTTCACACAGAGAGTGGTGAATCTGTAGAATTCTCTGCCACAGAAGGTAGTTGAGGCCAGTTCATTGGCTATATTTAAGAGGGAGTCAGATGTGGCCCTTGTGGCTAAAGGGATCAGGGGGTATGGAGAGAAGGCAGGTACAGGTTACTGAGCTGGATGATCAGCCATAATCATATTGAATGGCGGTGCAGGCTCGAAGGGCCGAATAGCCTACTCCTGCACCTATTTTCTATGTTTACTTTGTTATTGTCACATACCAAGGTGCAGTGAAAAGCTGCAGGAAGGAACTGCTGAAGCTGGTTTGAACCGAAGATGGACACAAAAAGCTGGAGTAACTCAGCGGGTCAAACGGCACCTCAGGAGAAAAGGAATAGGTGACGTTTCGAGTTGAGTCCCTTCTTCAGAGTGAAAAGCTTTTATTGTTCTGTGCTAACCATTCAGCAAAAAGACTATACATGATTACAATCGAGCCGTCCACAGTGTACAGATACAGGATAAAGGGTATAGAAACATAGAAACATGGAAAATAGTGCAGGAGGAGGCCATGTGGCCCTTCGAGCCAGCACCGCCATTCATTGTGATCGTGGCTGATCATCCCAAATCAATAACCCGTGCCTGCCTTCTCCCCTTATCCCTTGATTCCACTAGCCCCTAGAGCTCTATCTAACTCTCTTTTAAATTCATAATGTTTAATGCAATAATTTATTTATAATTGATGTATTGTTTAGTGCAAGATAAAGCCTGGTAAAGTCCGATTAAAGATAGTCTGAAGGTGTCCACTGTGGTAGTTGATAGGTCAGGACCACTCTCTGGTTGGTGAAAGGATAGTTCAGTTGCCTGAAAGCAGTTGGGCAGAAGCTGTCCCTGAATCCCGAGGTATGCATTTTGAAACTTCCGTATCTCTTGCCTGATGGGAGAGGGGGGAAAGAGGGAGTGACCAGGGATGAGACTGGTCCTTGATTATGCTGGTGGCCTTGCCGAGGCAGCGTGAAATGTAGGTGGAGTCAATGGCAGGGAGATTGGTTTGCATGCGGACTGAGCTGCGCCCACATCTCTCTGCGATTTCTTGCGGTCTTGGATGGAGCCGTTCCCCAATCCAAGCTGTGACGCGTCCCCATAAAATGCTTCAGTCTGAAGAAGGGTCTCGACCCGAAACGTCACCCATTCCTTCTCTCCTGAGATGCTGCCTGACCTGCTGAGTTACTCCAGCATTTTGTGTCTACCTTCTTGATTGATGTACCTTGACTGGTAGATATAAGGTCATGAGTGATAGGAGCAGAATTAGGCCATTCAGCCCATCAGGTCTAGTCTGCCATTTAATCATGGCTGATCTATCTCCCCCTCCTAACCCGATTCTCCTGCCTTATCCCCAGGAGAATCGGGGACATTGGTGAGGGTTGTTGCGGACATGCATTCAGAGAATTGGCCTCCACTGCCTTACAGTGTCGAGCAAAGTAATTTGTGGTTGCAGTCCAACCTGCAGTGGGTAGATAATGGGCTTCAGATAAAGGAGCGGATTAAGACTGAACAGCTTCCAGGAACTAATCTCCTGCCAACATTTACAGCAAAAATCTCACACAAATAAAAGCCAGCAGGTGATATTTTTAGGCTAAAATATACAAAAGTAAAATTCTAGAACAAAAAGCAAAGTCAGGCAGCATGGCTGGTGATAGTGTACCCCTTCCTGATGGATTTAGACAATAGACAATAGACAATAGGTGCAGGAGTAGGCCATTCAGCCCTTCGAGCCAGCACCGCCATTCAATGCGATCATGGCTGATCACTCTCAATCAGTACCCCGTTCCTGCCTTCTCCCCATACCCCCTGACTCCACTATCCTTAAGAGCTCTATCTAGCTCTCTCTTGAATGCATTCAGAGAATTGGCCTCCACTGCCTTCTGAGGCAGAGAATTCCACAGGTTCACAACTCTGACTGAAAAAGTTTTTCCTCACCTCAGTTCTAAATGGCCTACCCCTTATTCTTAAACTGTGGCCCCTTGTTCTGGACTCCCCCAACATTGGGAACATGTTTCCTGCCTCTAAAGTGTCCAACCCCTTAATAATCTTATAAGTTTCGATAAGATCTCCTCTCATCCTTCTAAATTCCAGTGTATACAAGCCTAGTCGCTCCAGTCTTTCAACATATGACAGTCCCGCCATTCCGGGAATTAACCTAGTAAACCTACGCTGCACGCCCTCAATAGCAATGCATTCTACGCGCGTGTTTTGAGCAGAAGGCCAACAGGGCGATGGCAACCATCCCGACAGACTCCAGTGTGCCTCTTCCCTGGGTCAGTGTTGCAGAGGTCAGATGGACCTTCCCGAGGATGATTCCATGGAAAGCAACTGGAATTCCAGATGGGATCCCTGGCTGCAGTCCGAGGAACTGCGCGGACCAACTAGCAGGAATATTCAGGGACATCTTTCATCTCCCCACTCCATTCTGAGGTTCACACCTGCTCCAAGATGTCCACTATCATCCCGGGGACAAAGAAAAGCAAGATTTCTTCCACCCGATGGCGCTATCAATGATGGCAGCCTCGCCAACGGTCTGCCTGTCTTTTCGTCTTTTTTAGAGCTCTATCCAGCTCTCTCTTGAATGCATTCAGAGAATTGGCCTCCACTGCCTTCTGAGGCAGAGAATTCCACAGATTCACAACTCTCTGACTGAAAAAGGTTTATTAAGGGGTTGGACACGTTAGAGGCAGGAAACATGTTCCCAATGTTGGGGGAGTCCAGAACAAGGGGCCACAGTTTAAGAATAAGGGGTTGGCCATTTAGAACTGAGATGAGGAAAAGCCTTTTCAGTCAGAGAGTTGCAAATCTGTGGAATTCTCTGCCTCAGAAGGCAGTGGAGGCCAATTCAAGAGAGAGCTGGATAGAGCTCTTAAGGATAGCGGAGTCAGGGGGTATGGGGAGAAGGCAGGAACGGGGTACTGATCGAGAAGGATCAGCCATGATCACATTGAATGGTGGTGCTGGCTCAAAGGGCCGAATGGCCTCCTCCTGCACCTATTGTCTATTGTCTATAAAAAAGACGAAAAGACAGGCAGACCGTTGGCGAGGCTGCCATCATTGATAGCGCCATCGGGTGGAAGAAATCTTGCTTTTCTTTGTCCCCGGGATGATAGTGGACATCTTGGAGCAGGTGTGAACCTCAGAATGGAGTGGGGAGATGAAAGATGTCCCTGAATATTCCTGCTAGTTGGTCCGCGCAGTTCCTCGGACTGCAGCCAGGGATCCCATCTGGAATTCCAGTTGCTTTCCATGGAATCATCCTCGGGAAGGTCCATCTGACCTCTGCAACACTGACCCAGGGAAGAGGCACACTGGAGTCTGTCGGGATGGTTGCCATCGCCCTGTTGGCCTTCTGCTCAAAACACGCGCGTAGAATGCATTGCTATTGAGGGCGTGCAGCGTAGGTTTACTAGGTTAATTCCCGGAATGGCGGGACTGTCATATGTTGAAAGACTGGAGCGACTAGGCTTGTATACACTGGAATTTAGAAGGATGAGAGGAGATCTTATCGAAACTTATAAGATTATTAAGGGGTTGGACACTTTAGAGGCAGGAAACATGTTCCCAATGTTGGGGGAGTCCAGAACAAGGGGCCACAGTTTAAGAATAAGGGGTAGGCCATTTAGAACTGAGGTGAGGAAAAACTTTTTCAGTCAGAGTTGTGAATCTGTGGAATTCTCTGCCTCAGAAGGCAGTGGAGGCCAATTCTCTGAATGCATTCAAGAGAGAGCTAGATAGAGCTCTTAAGGATAGTGGAGTCAGGGGGTATGGGGAGAAGGCAGGAACGGGGTACTGATTGAGAGTGATCAGCCATGATCGCATTGAATGGCGGTGCTGGCTCGAAGGGCTGAATGGCCTACTCCTGCACCTATTGTCTATTGTCTATTGTCTATTGTCTAAATCCATCAGGAAGGGGTACACTATCACCAGCCATGCTGCCTGACTTTGCTTTTTGTTCTAGAATTTTACTTTTGTATATTTTAGCCTAAAAATATCACCTGCTGGCTTTTATTTGTGTGAGATTTTTGCTGTAAATGTTGGCAGGAGATTAGTTCCTGGAAGCTGTTCAGTCTTAATCCGCTCCTTTATCTGAAGCCCATTATCTACCCACTGCAGGTTGGACTGCAACCACAAATTACTTTGCTCGACACTGGAAAATATTCAGCCCGGCCTGTACTTTGGCTGAGGAGTTGCCTTTCAGTTCACGCCAGGATCAAACTAATTTCCTCGCTGATCTCTATGAGAGACATCCAGCTGTTCACAGATGCTACGATAGCATTCATGGGGAGGTCTAATTTTTTCTTCTAGCCTTCGCCACTGCTCGGTCAGTCGCTCCTTTAAGTCTGTGCCAGTAGCAAAGGAAGTTTCAGTTCTGCACCGTAACTCAAGAGAAACACAGGGTTCAATCTCCATGATAGACACAAAAAGCTGGAGTAACTCAGCGGGACAGGCAGCACCTCTGGAGAGAAGGAATGGGTGACGTTTGGGGTCGAGACCCTTCTTCAATCTCCGTGTCCTGAGTTCGTATGCGGACAATGAAATGTTGGGAGATTCCAATTCCTGGATTGCCTTCATTCTCCCCTCTGTTTAGATTTGGGCAGTCGAGCCTTTCCCACACATGCATCTCGTGAATTCTGGTACCCAGGTTTTACTTTTGCAAAGAGAGCCAACTTGTTATAAATAGCAGGTAGACACGAAAAGTTGTAGTAACTCAGCGGGTCAGGCAGCATCTCGGGAGAGAAGGAATGGCTGACGTTTCGGGCCGAGACCCTTCTTCAGACTGATGTCAGGGGAGGGGGCGGGACAAAGATAGAATGTAGTTGGAGACAGGAAGACTAGTGGGAGAACTGGGAAGAGGAGGGGATAGAGAGGGAAAGCAGGGACTACCTGAAGTTAGACTCTTTTCCCCTCTCTATCCCCTCCCCCTTCCCAGTTCTCCCACTGTCTTCCTGTCTCCAACTACATTCTATCTTTGTCTCGCCCCCTCCCCTGACATCAGTCTGAATGAAGATGGGTCTCGATAAAATTATAAAATTATATAAGGGTCTATTTAAAATGATAAAAGGACTGGACAAGCTAGATGCAGGAAAAATGTTCCCAATGTTGGAGGAATCCAGAACCAGGGGCCACAGTCTTAGAATAAAGGGGAGGCCATTTAAAACTGAGGTGAGAAGGAACTTTTTCACCCAGAGAGTTGTGAATTTGTGGAATTCTCTGCCACAGAGGGCAGTGGAAGCCAAATCACTGGATGGATTTAAGAGAGAGTTAGATAGAGCTCGAGGGGCTAGTGGAATCAAGGGATATGGGAGAGGTTGGGCACGGGTTACTGATCGTGTATGATCAGCCATGATCACAATGAATGGTGGTGCTGGCTCGAAGGGCCGAATGGCCTCCCCATGCAGCTATTTTCTATGTTTCTATCTATGACCCGAAACGTCACCCATTCCTTCTCTCCAGAGATGCTGCCTGACCCGTTGAGTTACTCCAGCATTTTGTGTCTACCTTCGATTTAAACCAGCATCTGCAGTTTTTTTTCCCCTGCGCTTGTTATAAATAGCATTAGTAAAACTTTCAAACTTTGTGGGTCTGCCACATTCGACTTTACTGACCCCTCGTCCCGCTGCAGGTCGGCCACACGTTATATGCCCTTCATCTGACCGACTCTAATTTTAGAGCCCTATTCTGAGCAATGTCTGTCCGAAGTGCTGTGAATTCATGGGATCAGATTTTACACTGGCGTATTACAGTAGAATTGAAATTTGACTGCAGCAGCTCAACCAAATATATATAAATAAACTCAGTGGCATCTGAAGCAGGCTAAATATTGACAGCATGAAGGCAAATGAAGAAAGTTTTTTTTCACACAGAGAGTGGTGAATCTGTGGAATTCTCTGCCACAGAAGGTAGTTGAGGCCAGTTCGTTGGCTATATTTAAGAGGGAGTTAGATGTGGCCCTTGTGGCTAAAGGGATCAAGGGGTATGGAGAGAAGGCAGGTACGGGATACTGAGTTGGATGATCAGCCATGATCATATTGAATGGCGGTGCAGGCTCGAAGGGCTGAATGGCCTACTCCTGCACCTATTTTCTATGTTTCTATGTAAAGGACCATGCCAGACCATTTATTCACTCTTTGGTACAGTGCACTTGTCCGTGATGTGGTTTCCTTGAACTCAGTTGCACATGTGTTAAAATTTGACTGAAGAACGTCAGGGTACTTGAATTGGATATGCTTAATGTCAAATGTAATCCTGTTCCTATAAGTATCTAATTTATTGATAATGGTATATATGGTATATAATGGTAGTGATAAAACTCACTACTTTCCAAATGGTATCAAAACACTATGCATAAGTTGCAGTATCTGCAGAATTACACTTATTTCAGGCACCACAATCTGCATTTGGAGTCATAGAGTCATAGAGTCAGAGAATGATACAGTGTGGAATCAGGCCCTTCGGCACAACTTGCCCACCCCAGCCAACATGTCCCAGCTACATTGGTCCCACCTGCTTACGTTTGCTCCATATTCCTCTAAACCTGTCCAATCCATGTACCTGTCTAAATGTTGCGATAGTCCCTGCCTCAACAACCTCCTCGAAGGTATTTATTCACAAAATGCTGGAGTAATTCAGCAGGTCAGGCAGCATCTCGGGAGAGAAGGAATGGGTGACGTTTCGGGTCGAGACTCTTCTTCAGTCTGAAGAAGGGTCTCGACCCGAAATGTCACCCATTCCTTCTCTCCCGAGATGCTGCCTGACCTGCTGAGTTACTCCAGCATTTTGTGAATACCTTCGATTTGTACCAGCATCTGCAGTTATTTTCTTATTCAACAACCTCCTCCGCCAGTTCGTTCCATACACCCACCACCCATTGTGTAAAAACATTACCCCTCAGGTTAAACCTTTCCTCCCCTCACCTTAGACATGTGTCCGCTGGTTCTTGATTCCTCTACTCTGGGCAAGAGACTCCGTGCGTCTACCCGATCTATTCCTCTCATGATTTTATACACCTCAATAAGACCATCCCTCGTCATCTTGCACTCCAAGGAATAGAGTCCTAGCCTGCTCAACCACTCCCTATAGCTCAGACCCTCGAGTCCTGGCAACATCCTTGTAAATCTTCTCTGCACCCTTTCCAGCTTGACAACATATTTCCTATAACATGGTGCCCAGAACTGAACACAATATTCTAAATGCGGCCTCACCAACGTCTCATACAACTGCAACATGACCTCCCAACTTCTATACTCATTACTCTGACTGATGATGGCCAATGTGCCAAAAGCCTTTATGACCACCCTATCTACCTGTGTGTGGTGCCACTTTCAATGAACCATGCACCTGCACTCCTGGATCCCTCAGATCTACCACACTCGCCAGAGCCCTACCATTCTCTACTATTTGTTTGTGATGTATATCGATGGCGCAGCGGTCGATATACATGTTGCTGCCTCACAGTGCTTCCTGCGTCAGAGATGCGGGTTCGATCCCGACTGCGGGTGCTGTCTGTACGGAGTTTGTACGGTCTCCCTGTGACTGCGTGGGTTTTCTCCGAGATCTTCGGTTTCCTCCCACACACTCCAAAGACGTACAGGTTTGTAGGTTGATCGGCTGGGTGTGTGTGCAAATTGTCCCGAGTGTGTGTAGGATAGTGTTAGTGTGTGGGGATCGCTGGTCGGTGCGGACTCGGAGGGGCTGAAGGGCCTGTTTCCGTGCTGTATCTCTAAACTAAACTAAACTAAACTAAATCGATGGGCTGATTAGTGAGTTTGCAGATGCCACAAAAATCGGTGGAGTTGAGGAGAGTGAAGAATCTTGCCAGAGCATGCAGAAGCATATAGATCAGTTGGACATGTAAACAGAGAAATGGTAGGTGGTGTTTAATCCAGACAAGTATGAGATGTTGTAATTTGGGAGGTCAAATGTGAGGGGAGGTTACACTATAAATGGCAGGACCCTTAGGGGCATTGAGGGATTTTGGGATACAGGTTCATAGTTCCTTGTGGACACACAGGTAGGTAGGGTAGTAAAGAAGATGTAGATGCTGGAGTAACTCAGTAGGACAGGCAGCACCTCTGGATAGAAGGAATGGGTGACGTTTCGGGTTGAGACCCTTCTTCAGATTGAGAGCCAGGGGAGAGAGAAACGAAAGATATGGAAGGGTAAGGTTTTGTTTAGTTTAGTTTAGTTTAGAGATACAGTGCGGAAACAGGCCCTTCAGCCCACTGGGTCCGCGCCGACCAGCGATCCCCGCACACTAACACTATCCCTTACACACTAGGGATATTTTTTTTTAACATTTACCAAGCCAATTAACCTATATGCTTGTACGTCTTTGGAGTGTGGGAGGAAACCGAAGATCTCAGAGAAAACCCACGCAGGTCACGGGGAGAACGTACAAACTCCGTACAGACGGCGCCCGTAGTCGGGATCGAACCCTCGTCTCCTGGCGCTGCATTCACTGTCAGGCAGCAACTCTACCGCTGCGCCACCGTGCCACAGAGGGGTCAAAGGGGATGAAGATGAAGGCAAATGTAGAATAGATCATTATTAGCAAAGGGATGGTGACAACGAGGCAGACAAAGATAAAATGGAATCAGGAGGACAGTCAGACTGGTCGAAGAACTAGGATGGGGGAGGGATGGGGAGAGGGGGAAAGCACGGGTTACTTGAAGTTAGAGAAGTCAATATTCATATACGATCTATTCCCCTCATGATTTTATACACGTCTATAAGATTCCCATTCGGAATGGGAACCTTTTCTGTCATACTTTGAGAAACTAAAAGAACTACCCACTGACTGAGGGCACTTGATTGTAGTTGGGGATCTGCCTTTAATTATGTTTTACTTTTATTTATTTACTTATTTTTGTTTACACATTTGCCGATTACCTCACAGGGTGGCTGATGCATAATGAATGAGAGAATCCTGAACCATCTGACATGTTGTAGATATGTATGGGCCTGCGCCTTGGAAGAATGGAGAGGTTTTGCTGTCAAATTGTGCATTTGTATTTGTGATATGATGTATTGTGAACACATCAGCTGCAAAGGGGTATCCAGGGAGGGTGGGTGAGGGTTATTTTTGTTGTTATATATAAAGAACAAAATGGAAGGGAATGTAATGCATTACGATTTTCGTATTGTATCTTTCCTTCAATAAAAGTAAATATAAAAAATAAAATAAAATAAAAAGATCACCGCTCATCCTCCTGTGCTCCAAGGTGTAGAGTCTCACTCACCCTGCTCAACCTCTCTCTATAGCTCAGGCCTTGAGTCCCGGCAATATCCTTGTAAATCTTCTCTGCACCATTTTCTAGCTTGACAACATCTTTCCTATAACATAATAATAATAATAATAATACATTTTATTTATATAGCGCTTTTCATATACTCAAAGACGCTTTACAGAGATTTTGAGAACATAGGGAAATGAATAAATAGATAAATAAGTAAATAAATAAATGAACAGAGAAAGGAGACAGAAGGTGAGGTGACCTTCAGTGGATGAAGGCAGTACTGAACAGGTGAGACTTCAGCGATGTTTTGAATGTGGTGAGTGTGGGGGAGTCTCTAACGGTTTGGGGTAGTGAGTTCCATAGGGTGGGAGCAGCGATGGAGAAAGCCCTGTCCCCCCAGGATCTGAGTTTAGTCCGGATGTGGGGGGATAGGAGATTGGCAGCAGCAGAGCGGAGGGTGCAGGTGGGAGTGTGCCTGTGGAGGAGGTCGGTCAGGTAGGATGGGGCCAGGTTATGGAGGGCTTTGTAGGTTATGAGGAGGATTTTGTACTGGATTCTCTGGGGGATGGGGAGCCAGTGGAGTTTATAAAGGACGGGGGTGATATGGTCACGGATCGAGGTGTGTGTGAGTAGACGGGCAGCGGAGTTTTGATCACATGGTGACCAAAACTGAACACAATACTGAACATAAATGCGTCTTATACAACCGCAACATTGATTAGTACGGGTGAAAATAACATACAGCAGGGCCAAAAGAAACAGTGTAAAAACCTGAACATAGGCTATTTATTGAAAATTGTACAATTTCTAAATTTGTAAACCAAGCCGACCCTCGGTTTTAACCCAAGGATTATAATATTTGAAAGCCGGTATTAATGTATAAATGTAATAAAGCAATTTTCATTATTATTTTTTCTTTCAGATGGATTTGAAGCTTATCATAAATACAATGCTGATTTGTTCCTCGATGTTGCAGGGTCTTGTTCATTCAGGTAGTACTTTTATTTCCTGGCTATTTAGTTTAAGCAAAGCAGCTTTGTTTAGCTTGGCATCTTGGATATAATTAAAAATACGATACGATGAAACATTATTCATCCACGGAGGGACATTTTTTTTTATTTAGATTTAGAGATACAGCGCGGAAACAGGCCCTTCGGCCCACCGGGTCCGCGCCGCCCAGCGATCCCCGCACATTAACACTATCCTACACCCTAGGGACAATTTTTACATTTGCCCAGCCAATTAACCGACATACCTGTACGTCTTTGGAGTGTGGGAGGAAACCGAAAGTCTCGGAGAAAACCCACGGGGAGAACGTACAAACTCCATACAGACGGCGCCCGTAGTCAGGATCGAACCTGAGTCTCCGGCGCTGCATTCGCTGTAAGGCAGCAACTCTACCGCTGTCACAACACATAGCAAGGTACACGAAAACTTGAAATTAAAAGTGAAAACAAAAAGAAAAAGACAAGTGACTGTTGGCTGGCTGCCGTATGCACGGCACCTTCACCGGAACAAACGAACAAACAAACACGTGAACGAACACAGACTTATCCCCTGGGCAGAGGATTCTAAACTCGAGTGCCCCCCCCCTCCTCACCCACATCGGGTCTCCCTTTGTTCTCCCACCGTCCCTCACGGTGCCCCCCCCCCACGCCGCGACCCATTGTCTTCCCCTCCCCCCTCACGCTCATCGACCGCGAAGCCCCACTGCCACCAAGGCTCCTGCTGCTGCCGAGGCTCATGCTGTCGCTGAGGCTCCTGCCGCCGCCAAGGCCTCACTGCCGTCGAGCACCCGCTGCCACCGCCGAGTCCCCCGCTGCCGCCCACGCGCCCGCTGCCGCCGCCGTGGCTCCCATCGCCGCCACCACTGAGGCTCCTTCGGCCCCAGTCAGGCCTCGCCGCCCGGCTTCACTGCAGTCCCCTGGGAGGCCTCTGGGGCGAGTTGGATGATCAGCCATGATCACATTGAATGGCGGTGCAGGCTCAAAGGGCCGAATGGCCTACTCCTGCTCCTATTTTCTATGTTTCTATGTTTCTATGAGTCGGGCCAACCCGGGCGTGTTCCGGTCGTCGGTCATAGTTCTGGTCGTTGGCGCTGCACGTGTTTGGCGGGTGGATCGGGCCCGTGCGGCTCGCTGGGACACGCCCGCCACGTGCGCGGCTCCCCCCCGTGCTCGTGCACTTAAAATCCAAAGCAACATTTGAGCACGTTTCATCCCGTTTGATACTTCAGAGTCTTTGATGGATTTCCATTGTCAAAGATGTTCCTTTTCATATCAGCTGTAAACTACAGAGTAATTTGAAAATTATTTAAAATAGTGCAGGGAATTATTTTGCGGTTCTGACTTTTTATCTCCCTAACACTGTCAAATGACGTGTAGAGTTTTTAGTAGTTGCTTAGTTTAGTTTAGTTTTTCGTTTAGACAATAGACAATAGACAATAGGTGCAGGAGGAGGCCATTCGGCCCTTCGAGCCAGCACCACCATTCACTGTGATCAAGGCTGATCATCCACAATCCGTACCCCGTTCCTGCCTTCTCCCCATACCCCCTGACTCCGCTATCATTAAGAGCTCTATCTAGCTCTCTCTTGAATGCATTCAGAGAATTGGCCTCCACTGCCTTCTGAGGCAATGAATTCCACAGATTTAGAGTTATAGCATGGAATCAGGGCCTTCGGCCAGCCAAGTCCATGCCCACCATTGATCTCCCATTCACGTTGGTTCTAAGTTATCTCACTTTCTCATGCAATCCTTAGACACGAAGGGCGATTTATAGAGGGCAGTTAAACTCGCACGTCTTTGGAGGGAATCCGAAGCACCCGGAGGAAATCCACATGGTCACAGGGAGAAGGTGCAAACTCCACACATGTCCAGCGAAAAACCTATATCCTGTACCCAATAGCTCCAAATAACAGGTTTGGAGGGATATGGACCAAATGCTGGCAGGTGGGACTAGTGCAGCTGGGACATGTTGGCCAGTGTGGGCAAGTTGGGCTGAAGGGCCTGTTTCCACGATGCATCACTCTATGACTATGACTCTATAACTCCCTACTCTCCCAGCTTACCTTTCCCTATTCTAAAGGCAGATTATTATCTGAATGGTGTCAAGTTAGGAAATGGGGAAGTACAAAGAGATCTGGGTGTCCTTGTTCATCATTCACTTAAAGTAAGCATGCAGGTACAGCAGGCAGTGAAGAAAGCTAATGGCATGTTGGCCTTTATGACAAGAGGAGTTGAGTTTTGGAGCAAAGAGGTCCTTCTGCAGTTGTACAGGGCCCTAGTGAGACCGCACCTGGAGTACTGTGTGCAATTTTGGTCTCCAAATTTGAGGAAGGACATTCTTGCTATTGAGGGAGTGCAGCGTAGGTTCACTTGGTTAATTCCCGGATTGGCGGGACTGTCGAATGTTGAAAGACTGGAGCGACTAGGCTTGTATACACTGGAATGTAGAAGGATGAGAGGGGATCTTATTGAAACATGTAAGATTATTAAGGGATTGGACATGTTCGAGGCAGGAAACATGTTCCCAATGTTGGGGGAGTCCAGAACCAGGGGCCACAGTTTAAGAATAAGGGGTAGGCCATTTAGAACGGAGGTGAGGAAAAACTTTTTCAGTCAGAGAGTTGTGAATCTGTGGAATTCCCTGCCTCAGAAGGCAGTGGAGACCAATTCTCTGGATGCTTTCTCTTGAAAGAGCTTGATAGAGCTCTTAAAGATAGTGGAGTCAGGGGGTATGAGGAGAAGGCAGAAATGGGGTACTGATTGTGAATGATCAGCCATGATCACATTGAATAGCGGTGCTGGCTCGAAGGGCCGAATGGCCTCCTCCTGCACCTATTGTCTATTGTCTATCATCAGTCTGAAGAAGGGTCCAGCCCCAAATCATCATCTGCCCATTTCCTTCCCCAGATGCTGCCCGACCTGTTGAGTTCCTCCAGTACTTTGTGTTTTGCCATGTCCTGTATTTCCATTAATGCCCAAGAATCTACCAATCTGTGTTTTGAATAACCACAATGTACGAGCCCCTGCAGACCTCCAGGTTTGAGAATTGTACATGTTCACTACCCACTGAATGAAGAAATTTTGTTCGTCCCTGTTCTAAATGTTGTAGCAACGAAAATAGATGATGGTGGAACTCAGTGGGTCAGGCAGCAACTATGGAGTGAAATGGACATTGAACATTTTGGGCCAGGAACCTTAATCCGAGTAAGGATTGGCCTATGATGAGCGTTTGTCGGCACTGGGCCTGCACTCGCTGGAATTTAGATGAATGAGGGGGGACTCCATTGAAACATACAGAATAGTGAAAGGCTTGGATAGAGTGGATGTGGAGGATGTTTCCACTAGTGGGAGAGCCCAGGACTAGAGGTCATAGCCTCAGAATTAAAGGACATTCTTTTAGGAAGGAGATGAGGAGAAATTTCTTTAGTTAGAGGGTGGTGAATCTGTGGAATTCTTTTGCCACAGAACGCTGTGGAGGCCGACTCAGTCTATATTTTTAAGGCAGAGATAGATAGATTCTTGATTAATGCGGGTGTCCGAGGGTATGGGGAGAAGGCAGGAGAATGGGGTTAGGAGGGAGAGATAGATCAGCCATGATTGAATGGTGGAGTAGACTTGATGGGCCGAATGGCCTAATTCTACCCCATGACAGAAGGGGGAGGAGTTCTACAGTTTGATAGCCACAGGGACGAAGGATCTCCTGTGGCGTTCTGTCCTGCATCTTGGTGGGACTACTCTGGGTTGCTGAAGGTTCTCCTCAGGGTTGACCAGTGTGTCATGGAGGGGGTGAGCTGTATCGGCCAGGATGCTCCGCAGTTTGAGGATCATCCTTCCCTCCAAGACCCACCTCCCGTGAATCCAACTCCGCCCCCAGGACGGAGCCAGCCTTCCTGAAGAGTTTGTTGATCCTGTCGGCGTCCGCGGCCTTCGCCCTGCTGCCCCAGCACACGACAGCGAAGAAGATGACACTGGCTACCACCGATAGGTAGAACATCTGCAGCATTTAACTGCAGATGTTGAAGGAGTGGAGCCTTCTCAAAAGGTACAGCCGGCTCTGTCCCTTCCTGTACAGGGCCTCAGCGATCCTGGACCAGTCCAGTTTACTGTCCAGGTGAACTCCGAGGTGTTTGTACTCCTTGTTAAAACTGCACATCCACACCATTGATGGAGACAGGGGACAGGGGGCTTCCCCTCCTCCTAAAGTCCACCACTAACCTCCTTCGCCGTTATAATGTAAAATATGCATCGCTGAGGTCTGAATTTTTCTCCCACGTTACAGATCCTAGTGAGTGTTTGAGAGCCAAAGCACCATCGTGTGGAGAATGTATACGGATTGGAAAGGATTGTGGATGGTGCACAAAGGACGTGAGTTATTCGACCTATCCTATGAAAATCCTCTGTCCCTCTCTTCCCCTCCCCCTTCCCAGTTCTCCCTCTATCTTCCTGCCTCCACCTATATCCTTCCTTTGTCTCGCCCCCCCCCCTGATATCGGTCTGAAGAAGGGTCTCGACCCGAAACGTCGCCCATTCCTTCTCTCCCGAGATGCTGCCTGACCTGCTGAGTTACTCCAGCATTTTGTGAATAAATACCTTCTATTTGTACCAGCATCTGCAGTTATTTTCTTACACTATGAAAATTGAAGTTCGTTCCATCTATTGCGCCATTGAAACTTCATCAACGCAGTCTGATCATATCAAAAGCTCGGGACTGATGATGCAAAAATAAATGCATGGCTGGAGGAATTCAACAGGTCAGGCTGCATCTGTGGAGGAAAATGGACAGATCACATTTGGCATTGAGACCCTTCATCTAGACTGAAAGAGGAGAGGGAGGTAGCGAGTGTAAAGAGGTAGGGGGAGGGCAGTGGCAAGAGCTGGCAAGTGATATTCATAAGGTCATAAGTAATAGTAGAATTAGGCCATTCGGCCCATCAAGTCTATTCCGCCATTCAATCATGGCTGATCTATCTCACCCTCCTAATCCCTTTCTCTTGCCTTCTCCCCATTACCCCTGGGACACGTACTGATCAAGAATCTGTCTATCTCTGCCTTAAAGTATCCACTGACTTGGCCTCCACAGCCTTCTGTGGCAAAGAATTCCACAGATTCACCACCCTCCGACTAAAGAAATCCCTCCTCAGCTCCTTCCTAAAAGAACGTCCTTTAATTCTGAGGCTGTGACCTCTAGTCCTGGGCTCTCCCACTGGTGGAAACATCCTCTCCCCATCCGCTCTATCCAAGCCTTTCACTTCTCCTCTGCTTGTTTCAATGAGGTCCCACCTCTTTCTTCCAAACTCCAGCAAGTACTGGTGAGGAGGAGTTGATTCATAGGTTTGAGTCGGGTGGGAGAGGGAAGGGTGGAGATAGTTCCAGAGGGTGGGAGCGATGTGGGGAACAAGAAGCTTCAGGTACTGAAATCCGATAGAAACGAGAGGTGAAGAGGAGAACCAAGTAAGGTGGGATGGTGGCAGATGGGAACAACAGAAGGGTGGCCACGGTGGCGCAGCGGTAGAGTTGCTGCCTTGCAGCGCTTACAGCGCCAGAGGCCCGGGATCGACCCCGACTATTGGTGCTGTCTGCACGGAGTTTGTACGTTCTCCCCGTGACCTGCGTGGGTTTCCTGTAAGTCCTGTAAAGCTGCATCACGGCTTTCTAACTCTTACATACCTCAATGTCTCGACCTATAAAAGCCAGCATTCCGTACGCCTTCTTTACCACTACTTATGTTGCAACTTTCAAGGGAGTTATGGGCTTGGACCCCAAGATCCCTATGCAAGTCAACGCTGTTAACGGTCATGCCACTACTTGTATATCTTCTCCTCACACTTGACCTCCCAAAAGTGCAACACGTCACACTTGCTCAGACCAAACCCCATCTGCCATTAATTCGCCCATTTCTGTAGCTGATCTCTGATCAGTCTCCTCTGCTGAGGAGACTCAGGTCTTTGGAGTGCAGTGGGCACTCCTAAGGTCCTTCCGCAACACGGTGGTGGCACCAGCCATTTTCTATGGAGTGGTTTCTGCTGGAGCAGCAGCATCTCAGCGGCGGAGGGGGAGAGACTCGACAAGCTGGTCAGGCTGGCCCCCTCGACTCAGTGCAGGCGGTGGGAGAGAGGAGGATGGTGGCAAAGATAACATCGCTGCTGGACAACGACTCCCACCCCATGCAGGACACTGTCACTGCACTGAGTAGCTCCTTCAGTGACAGACTCCTTCACCCCAAGTGTGTGCAGGAGAGATATCAGAGGTCCTTCCTTCCCGCTGCTGTGAGACTGCACAACCAGCACTGCTCCCAGCAGACCAGTCAACAGACCAGTAAACAGTAACAGTAAAGGAAAAACACAGTAAATGATGACAATTATCCTTATCTTTACTTTTATTTATAATAAATGATCTCTTGCTATCACTTTGCTGCTGTAACACTGCAAATTTCCCCGGTGTGGGACAAATATAGGAAATTATTATTATTATTATTATTATTATTATTATTATTATTATTATTATTATTATTATTATTATTATTATTATTATTATTATTATTATTATTATTATTATTAATTATTAATATATATTATTATTATTATTATTATAGATTATTATTATTATTATTATTATTATTATTATTATTATTATTATTATTATTATTATTATTATTATTATTATTATTATTATTATTATTAATTATTAATATATATTATTATTATTATTATTATAGATTATTATTATTATTATAGATTATTATTATTATTATTATTATTATTATTATTATTATTATTATTATTATTATTATTATTATTATTATTATTATTATTAATTATTTATATATATTATTATTATTATTATTATAGATTATTATTATTATTATAGATTATTATTATTATTATTATTATTATTATTATTATTATTATTATTATTATTATTATTATTATTATTATTATTATTATTATTATTATTATTATTATTATTATTATTATTATTATTATTATTATCTCGCTGTATACTTTGACAGCCTTCCCTCACAGTCTGTGAGCCCAGCTTCTGTAGTAAGCCACAGACTAACACACGAGAGAATGTGCGTGGGAAGGAACTGCAGGTGCTGCTTTATACCGAAGGTAGACACAAAATGCTGGAGTAACTCAGCGGGACAGGCAGCATCTCTGGAGAGAAGGAATGGGCGACGTTGCGGGTCGAGACCCTTCTTCACGAGAGTCTAACACCCTTTGACGAGATATATCAGAAGTGACAAAATGCTGTGTACTTGTCTTGGGGTTTACAGCGACAGTTCAATACTAACGTTTGCTCAGACAATTTTGAATTGTGGGGAACAGCTTCCAGTAAACCAATCAGCAAGAGTCAAGAGTCAATAGTCAAGTCAAGTCAAGTCAATTTTATTTGTATTTGTATAGCACATTTAAAAACAACCCACGTTGACCAAAGTGCTGTACATCAGTTCAGGTACTAAGAACGAACATACAATGGCACACAAATATAACAGCACATACATAAACAGTTCACAGCGCCCCCTCAGAGGGCCTCAAACGCTAGGGAGTAGAAATAGGTTTTGAAATAGTGTTATATAGACAATATAATTATGTTTTCCTGGCCAGCTTGTGGAAATAATAAAAAAAAGAAAGTCGTGTAAGCTGTGTGCATTGTGAAATTCTCCCAGATATTTGATCAAATTGCATGGATATTTATATAACTGGCAAAAAAGAAAACTCCTCTGTGCATCATCACTATTCAATCAAACAAACCCAATCTTAGTGATCCCTTTTTATTGATAGGATTTCTTACAGCCAGGGGAATTGACAGCAGCACGCTGTGATGATATAGAAGCACTGAAAAGCAGAGGATGTCCGATGGAAAATATTGAAAATCCCAAAGGTTCATTGAGAATGGATATCAATAAACCTCTGACGGCCCAAGTAAACGGAGTGAAGACAGAGTTGGAAGACACCGTACAAATTGCACCACAAAGGCTAACCCTAAACTTACGATCAGGTAATTCAACTGTAGTACAATGTGCAAATCCAAATAGTATCTGATCTTATGATCTTATGATTTTTTAACACAAGTTGACGTGCACACTGGTCACCATGAGTTGGAGGCAATGCGTTAAATCTATTATTCTCATTATGAAAATTGACCCCCAGCATTTAATGCCATCATTTCAGATATCCAATGATTGTCAGATTTACTTTTATGTCCGTATCTATGAAACCCCTCCAATTTTCTTGCAGCCTCCTGCTGTAGTTCTGAAGTCAGGGTGGTGTCTTACCACCATGTTGCATGTAAGCTGGCCTCACATAGACCTGGGAGTGTCATCACCAGAGGGCCTCATGGAGGTTGATCAGCAGGTTAATGCCCCATGATTTCAGAGCCACAAACGACCAGTTGTCGAAGTTGCCATGCACATATGATTGCTGTGGTTTCACAGTACTCTAACGTGAATTCCTATACAATTCCTAGTGCAGTGTAGCTGGGGCATATTGGCCAGCGTGGGCAAGTTGGACCAAAGGGCCTGTTTCCATGCTGTGATCACACTATGGTTCGCGTTGGAAGCTGGTTTAAAACGAAGATGGACTCAAAATGCTGGAGTAACTCAGCGGGACGGGCAGCATCATCTGGAGAGAAGGAATGGGTGACATTTCGGGTCGAGACGTCTGAAGAAGGGTCTCGACCCGAAACATCACCCCTTCCTTCTCTCCAGAGATGCTGCCTGTCCCGCTGAGTTACTCCAGCTTTTTGTGTCTATCCTCACTCCACGATGTTAGGATTCTATGAATTCCAATTCACAACTTCATTATTGCAGCTCAAGAACTTTTGTAGATAGAAGCATTTTAAAAACGCCAGCATGAAACTTGATGACCTCTCGGGTTTAAACTATGACTTCAGCTGTTCTTGTCTGGACATGATGAATGTTATTGGTTAAGAATCAAAAGGCACAGCTGAGGTCTGGCGTACAATTGAATCACAGCTGTGGCAGCAGATGAAAAAGTTTAATTTGTGGAGTGATTCTCTGTTATCTCAACTCTTCCAGGTTATTCTTTCACAGACAGTTCTCTTTACCTAATTTAGTTTGCTCTTTATCCTTCAAATCCTTCCATTTTCTTTGAGACACTACTTTCTGACAAGGTTGACTTTTTCTTGCATTCTTTTCTGTCTCAACCCAACACTTGTTATTGTCTCGACCCGAAAGGTCCCCCATTCCTTCTCTCCAGAGATGCCGCCTGACCCCCCCTGAGTTACTCCAGCATTTTGTGTCTATCTTCGTTTTAAAGCAGCATCTGCAGTTCCTTATAGACAATAGACAATAGACAATAGGTGCAGGAGGAGGCCATTCGGCCCTTCGCGCCAGCATCGCCATTCAATGTGATCATGGCTGATCATTCTCAATCAGTACCCCGTTCCTGCCTTCTCCCCATACCCCCTGACTCCGCCATCCTTAAGAGCTCTATCCAGCTCTCTCTCGAATGCATTCGGAGAATTGGCCTCCACTGCCTTCTGAGGCAGAGAAGTCCACAGATTCACAACTCTCTGACTGAAAAAGTTTTTCCTCATCTCAGTTCTAAATGGCCTACCCCTTATTCTTAAACTGTGGCCCCTGGTTCTGGACTCCCCCAACATTGGGAACATGTTTCCTGCCTCTAACGTGTCCAACCCCTTAACAATCTTATACGTTTCGATAAGATCCCCCCTCATCCTTCTAAATTCCAGTGTATACAAGCCTAGTCGCTCCAGTCTTTCAACATATGACAGTCCCGCCATTCCGGGAATTAACCTAGTAAACCTACGCTGCACACTTGTTATTATATCTGTGGTCACCTTACATTCTCATTCACGACTCCCGGTATAATGACAGTCAGCCTCAACGAATGCATTAATGTGTATGTACCCTGGGCTGGAATTGAAGGATTGTCCATTCAGAGCTGAAGAGCTAAGAAAATACTTCAGATGTATTGAATGGAATTAAATTGAATTGATTTGAGGGACTCACCATTGAAACAAATCCTTCAGCCCACTGAATTCATGCTGACCATCGATCCCCCATTCTCTCCAAAAATGTACATGAGTCTGAAGAAGGGCCTCGACCCGAAACGTCACCCATTCCTTCTCTCCAGAGATGCTGCCTGTCCCGCTGAGTTACTCCAGCACTTTGTGTCTACCTCCACACATCGACAACCATGCTGAACTTTAAGGGGGTCTATTCTCTCCCCACCTGCCCTTTTACTTAATATATTCACAGAATCTCTTGTGATTTTCCTTTACCTTGCCTGCCAGATTCATTTCATGTCTTCATTTTGTCATTCCGATTTTCCTCTTAAGTGCCCTCCCGCACTCCTTATACTCATCAAGGGATTTGTTTGACCCCCAAATGCCTAAACCTGATGTATTTCTCCTTGTTCCTAACCTGAGCCTGATTATTGCTGCTCAATCAGGGTTTCCTAAACTTTCCAGCCTTGCCCTTAACCCTATCAGGAACTCGCTGTCCCAGCACGGTGGCGCAGCGGTAGAGTTGCTGCCTCACAGAGCTTGCAGCGCCAGAGACCCGGGTTCGATCCTGACGACGGGTGCTGTCTGTACGGAGCTTATGTGTTCTCCGCCGTGATCATGTGGGTTCCCTCCGAGATCTTCGGTTTCCTCCCACACTCCAAAGACATACAGGTTTGTAGGTTAATTGACTTGGTATAAGTCTAAATTGTCACTAGTGTCTGTAGGCCTGTGTTCATGTGCGGGGATCGCTGGTCGGTGCAGACTCGGAGGGCCAAAGGGCCTGTTTCCGCGCTGAATCTCTAAACTAAACTCCTCCTATTGCACTTTTAAAAGCATCCCACTTGCTTGACACCTAGTTACCTGTACAGTCTCACCCCATCATCATTAGTTCTGATCGCACCACTGACTATTGACTATGTAAGGGCCTGTTGCTGCTCTGTACTGTAGACAATAGACAATAGGTGCAGGAGGAGGCCATTCGGCCCTTTGAGCCAGCACCGCCATTCAATGTGATCATGGCTGATCATTCTCAATCAGTACCCCGTTCCTGCCTTCTCCCCATACCCCCTGACTCCGCTATCCTTAAGAGCTCTATCTAGCTCTCTCTTGAATGCATTCAGAGAATTGGCCTCCACTGCCTTCTGAGGCAGAGAATTCCACAGATTTACAACTCTCTGACTGAAAAAGTTTTTCCTCATCTCCGTTCTAAATGGCCTACCCCTTATTCTTAAACTGTGGCCCCTGGTTCTGGACTCCCCCAACATTGGGAACATGTTTCCTGCCTCTAATGTGTCCAACCCTTTAATAATCTTGTATGTTTTGATAAGATCCCCTCTCATCCTTCTAAATTCCAGTGTATACAAGCCTAGCCGCTCCAGTCTTTCAACATATGACAGTCCCGCCATTCCGGAAATTAATCTGGTAAACCTACGCTGCACGCCCTCAATAGCAAGAATATGCTTCCTCAATGGCCTGGATGTGTGTCAAATTTTAACTACCACCTCTTTAAGTACCTCAAGCCTCCACAACCCTCTTAAGGGAGGGAATTCCAGATGTTCGCCAGCCTTCGTAAGAAGAATTTCCAATGCTCGCCTTTCTTTACTCTTTTCAGGAGAGCCACAATCCTTCTCGTTGTATTTTAAGAGAGCTGACGATCAACCCATCGATTTGTATTTTCTTGCTGATCTCTCGTTTTCTTCGGAGAATGATTTGAAAAACTTGCAGATGTTGGGAATTGAATTGAAGAAGGAAATGAGGAAGATAACGTCTGATTTCAGAATTGGTAAAAAAAAGAAACCCAACCCATACCTTCGTTTTCTTTCCAGATTGAGCTGTTTGAAGTTGTACATATGTATGCATCACAACAAAATCATCAGCTAAGGCAAAAATGTCTTCCCCCTCCTAAGTTAACGAGGAACAATTTGTTTAGCAAGAAGACACAGGTAGCTGCAGATGTTGTAATTTGTAGCAAAAACCCTTCCTCTAGACTGATAGAGTGGAAGAAAGATAACCATTGTAAAGAGGGGATGGGGGGGGGGGGGGGGGGGTGGGGGGGGGAGGGGAGAGGGCATGCGATAGGTGGAGGAAGGAACCGCAGATGCTGGTTTCCACCGAAGACAGACACAAAGTGCTGGAGGAACTCAGCGGGACGGGCAGCATCTCTGGAGAGAAGGAATGGGCGACGTTTCAGGTCGAGACTCTTCTTCAAGAAGTTGCCCTGAAACGTCGCCCATTCCTTCTCTCCAGAGATGCCGCCTGTCCCGCTGAGTTACTCCAGCGTTCTGTGCCCATGTCTGCGTTAGGTGGATCGAGGTTGAATTGGTGGACGGAGTCATTTGGGGGGGTAACAACAGAGGCTGAACATAATTGTTGGAGGT
The DNA here is from genome assembly GCF_053455715.1 of Rhinoraja longicauda. Classification (NCBI taxonomy): domain Eukaryota; kingdom Metazoa; phylum Chordata; class Chondrichthyes; order Rajiformes; family Arhynchobatidae; genus Rhinoraja; species Rhinoraja longicauda. The sequence goes on along the minus strand of NC_135954.1, from coordinate 107,152,004 downwards.
AACCGGAGGCTGCAGATGATGGAATCGAATGGGAAAGGATTGTGGAGTGTGGGACCAGAGATGGGAAGGGGAGGGGAAGCCAAGGTGGGGGGGGGGGGGGGGTGGAGAAAGGGGCCTGATGAAAGAAATGTGTGGGGCATGGTTAGATGGAGTGGGTGGGGAAGAAGGTGGGTGAGAGGGGGTGGGGGGGTGAGGTTTAGTGGGATAGATGGGTGGGTGAGGGAGGACCTGGGAGGATGGAGAGAAAGAGAGGGATGCGGCCTAGCAGAACGCAGAGAATTCGAAGTTCATGCCAGTGGGTTACGAGGCCGTAAGGTCACAAGGGATAGGAGTAGAATTAGGCCATTCGGCCCATCAAGTCCATTCCAACATTCAATCATGGCTGATCTATCTCTCCCTCCTGACCCCATTCTCCTGCCTTCTCCCCATGACCTCAGACACCCGTACTAATCAAGAATCTGTCTATCTCTGCCGTAAGATCCATGCCTTCTAGATTACCGAGGCTGAATAGGAGGTGCTGCTCCTCTAGTTGCGTCTGGCCTCACCCTGGCTGTGGAAGAGACAGAGGTGGGCGAGGTCAGTGTGGGAATGGGGGGGGGGGGGAATTGAAATGGCCAGCGACCGGGAGGTCCAAGTACAGGTGCTCAGGAAAGTGGTTGCCTAATCTGCTGCTGGTCTCACCCAAGTGGAGGAGGCCAAATCGCAAGCATCAAATATAAATACTGTTCTTCTCAATTCATTTTAAAACCAGTGTTTGATGGTCCAAGTGACGTTTCCTATTGAGCGCCCATTGCGAATCATTCTTCACTTGTCTTCTTTATCGTGACTGTTTCTGATAACGTGCGGTTTAACTGTGAACGCGCTCCCTTTCAGGGTTCGGTACAGTGGAGGAAACACCTTGCCCGGCTGGTAAAACGTGCACAGCTCAATCTAGCTTCAGAAATGTGCTGTCTTTAACCAGCGACGGGGCAGAATTCAACAGAAGTGTACGCAAGCAGGCCGTTAGGGCAGGCCTGAATTCTTCATCACGGGCTGTGGATGCTATAATGCAGGCTGCTGTCTGTGCGGTGAGTGAAAACACTTCAGTCTATGTACTAAAACTCTCGTTTGTTTGTTTGTTTGTTCCTGAACCGCAGCCAAAACGGTACACGATAGCGCGGCAATTTTAGCCCACCTTACTCACCGTCGTCCCTTTGGTGCTAATGGAAGAAGTTTCATTGAAATCAGTGTTATATTTTTTAAGTTATTCACATTTTATAGTTTAAATCTATCTCCTAGGGAGGGAGGGAGGGTGGAAGGAGGGGGGAGGGAGGGGGTGGAAGGAGGAGGGCAGGGAGGGGGGAGGAAGGAGGATAAGGGGGGTTGAGGGGGATGGAGTGGGGGGGGCAGAGGGAGGGGAGGAGGGAGGGGGGAGGGAGGGGGAGGAGAGGTCACAGTCTCAAAATAAGCACCATGTCACCCGGAGTGAAAGGAGAAGAAGGTTTCTTCGAAGATATAATCTCTGGCAGCATCTCCGGAGAGAAGGAACGGGTGATGTTTGGGGTCAAGGCCTTTCTTCAGACCGAAAGTCACGTCAAAGGGAAAGATCACTTCACTCAGAGGGTGGTGAAGCTTTGAAATTCTCCAGTCCAGAGGGTTGTGGAGACTCAGTCATTGATCGAATTAAAAACAGGGTTTCATAGATTCGTGGAGATTCAAGGAATGAAGAAGAATGTGGGGGTGAAAGTCAGGAAGCGATGTTGAGCTAGAAAATCTGCTGTGATCTTATTTGGATGGTGGATCTGGGGCAAAAGGTGCCAAATAGTCTCTGCCTCCTCCAGTTTCCAGTTCTGTTCTCATATACAGAGTTGGACACAAAATGCTGGAGCAACTCGGCGGATCAGGCAGCATCTCTGGGGAGAAAGAATGGATGATGTTTCGGGTCGGGACCCTTCTTCAGACCTTCCTACTCACACACAGAGAGATTTTAGATTTAGATTTAGAGATACAGCGCGGAAACAGGCCCTTCGGCCCACCGATTCCGCGCCGCCCAGCGATCTCCGCACATTAACACTATCCTGCACACACTAGGGACAATTTTTACATTTACCCAGTCAATTAACTTACATACCCGTACGTCTTTGGAGTGTGGGAGGAAACCGAAGATCTCGGAGAAAACCCACACAGGTCACGGGGAGAACGTACAAACTCCGTACAGACGGCGCCCTTAGTCAGGATCGAACCTGAGTCTCCAGCGCTGCATTAGCTGTAAGGCAGCAACTCTACCGCTGCGCCACCTTGCCACCAATTGTTGTCCAATGTACAATGAATAAAGGGCCTGTCCCAGTTGCGTGATGTTTAAGGCGACTGCCGGCGACTGTCAAAGTCGTAGCAGATCGCCGAAATTTTCTTTCACCCTACGACAATGACCACGACAATGACCACGACAATGCCCAGTCAGGTCGATACAAGTTACAAGTTTTTTGTGAAACTAGCACCTGGCTAAGAGATTACACCGTCTTCAGAAACATCGCAAAATTCCCACGCTTACCTGACCGTCAAACTGTCGCCTCCAATCTACCTGTCAAATGTCCTGACGGTAAATAAATTGGTTAAACAAAACTATCTTCTGGTATCTTCAAATGCCTTTTCTTAATTTAATATTACGTGCTTCTAAATGCATCTGCGACAACCTAGCAAACCTGGGGACAGCATGCGACAGACAGCGCCCGCAATAAGCTACGATACCTGGCGACAAGCCAGCTGTCGCCGAGAAATTTCTATCTGGAATTTTTTTCCGCGACGCGCCGAGATCCGCTACGATTCATTGAAGACTCCTCACGATCATGCCCGCGACACCCCAGCAAACGTTCGGCGACAGCCTAGTCACCGGCAGTTGCCATAAAATCGCCAAAGTGGGACAGGCCCTTTAACTGTGAGAAACTGTGTGTCACTGTAAGGAAGCATGCAGGTACAGCAGGAAGTGAAGAAAGCCAATGGAACGTTGGCCTTCATAACAAGAGGAGTTGAGTATAGGAGCAAAGAGGTCCTTCTGCAGTTGTACAGGGCCCTAGTGAGACTGCACCTGGAGTACTGTGTGCAGTTTTGGTCTCCAAATTTGAGGAAGGATATTCTTGCTATTGAGGGCGTGCTGCGTACGTTTACTAGGTTAATTCCCGGAATGGCGGGACTGTCGTATGTTGAAAGACTGGAGCGACTAGGCTTGTATACACTGGAATTTAGAAGGATGAGAGGGGATCTTATCAAAACGTATAAGATTATTAAGGGGTTGGATGCGTTAGAGGCAGGAAACATGTTCCCAATGTTGGGGGAGTCCAGAACAAGTCCACAGTTTAAGAATAAGGGGTAGGCCATTTAGAACGGAGATGAGGAAAAACGTTTTCAGTCAGAGTTGTGAATCTGTGGAATTCTCTACCTCAGAAGTGGAGGCCAATTCTCTGAATGCATTCAAGAGAGAGCTAGATAGAGCTCTTAAGGATAGCGGAGTCAGGGGGTATGGGGGGAGAAGGCAGGAATGGGGTACTGATTGAGAATGATCAGCCATGATCACATTGAGTGGTGGTGCTGGCTCGAAGGGCCGAATGGCCTCCTCCTGCACCTATTGTCTATTGTCTATTGTCTAAAAGGGGACATAGATTCAACATAGCTGCAACAATTGAATGTGGATGAAAGGGGCAATTCCAATGAATTCAATGCTGATGGGAAATGAATTCAATGCTTGATCTGAAATGTTAACCTTGTTCCTCTTTCTGCCGAGGCTCCTGGACCACCACTGAGCATCCCCAGTATTTTCTGTTCCATGGCGTCATTCAGCTCTCTCTCATTCTCTCCCACAGAGAGGCTGATTTTGAGCTCTTGGCTCTGGATTTGCGGAGAGATCCAGTTCACTCCCTTGAAGTTCAATCTTCCCCACCCCTCCCTTCCCCTGGGACCCCCTTCCTTGTAGCCTGGCTCTCTGACGAGCTTTTGAAAAAATTCTTTGACTGGGTGCCATCCTTTGCGAGATTGTGACCCGGCGAGGATTTTCAGACGTATTTATGGATGGAATAAATTCTTTCCGCATTCTGTCGGGGGGCTTTCAATCTCAAGCATTTGTTCTGCTAGAACAATGTTCCATCTGTGCTCAGTATTAATCTCGGCAAATTGGCTCCACCACCTCAGCCTCGGGACTTTCACATGGGAGTTGTTCCCTTCTGTTTTGTGAGCTAGGCCGCGAAGTGAGTCTTGCAGCTTGTGCAGGCGTAGAAACATCTTAAAAAGCCATCTATCCACCCCTTTCCCACCTCCCAGGTCCTCAGAACTTAAATGTAGAACTCAGGGCGGCACGGTGGCGTAGCGGTAGAGTTGCTGCCTTACAGCGAATGCAGCGCCGGAGACTCAGGTTCGATCCTGACTACAGGTGCCTGTCTGTACGGAGTTTGTACGTTCTCCCCGTGACCTGCGTGGGTTTTCTCCGAGATCTTCGGTTACCTCCCACACTCCAAAGACGTACAGGTTTGTAGGTTAATTGGCTTGGTATAAATGTAAAATTGTCCCTAGTGGGTGTAGGATAGTGTTAATGTGCGGGGATCGCTGGTCGGCGCAGACTCAGTGGGCCGAAGGGCCTGTTTCCGCGCTGTATCTCTAAACTAAACTAAACTAAACAACGAGTTGTATAATTTGGAATTAGTGATTGATATCATAAAATTCTTAGTTTCTGTGAACTTCCATTCATTTTACTGTTGATGTTTAATTTCCCATTATTTTATGTTTCCCCGTGACCTGCGTGGGTTTTCTCCGAGATCTTCGGTTTCCTCCCACACTCCAAAGACGTGCAGGTTTGTAGGTGAATTGGCTTGGTGTAAATGTAAAATTGTCCCTAGTGTGTGTGTGGGGATGGTGTTAATGTGTGGGGATCGCTGGGCGGCGCGGACTCGGTGGGGGCCGAAGGGGCCTTTTTCCGCGCCGCGTCTCCAAACTAAACTAAACATCGCGCTCCAAATGTAAATCGGCCCTTTTTTTGCACCGAAACTGCGGAGAATCTGCCTTGACAGTTGAACTGCCCACTGTCACTTCTAACAACATGGCCGTCCTGTCGTGCACTTGTGTCTGGAAGAAAAAAACCATTGCACTTGAGTTAGTTCTGGTGACGAGTGATGGCAGCTGTCCGCATGCTTTCCCTGAAGCTTCGCGAGCTGATGTGCCGTGCTCCGAGGTCAGTGAAATCACTAATGGATCATTGCCAGCATCTCTCACTCCCAGCAATGTGGGGAGTTACCCATTGCTCTGCTTCAAGTGCAACCTTCTGGAAACACTGCCGTCATCTTGGCAGCTGTTATTTTGCGCAGCACACTTGCTTTTTAATTGCATTTCCTTCCCATAGTTTTCCCACACCTTCTCCTCAGCATCGGCTGGAGTTCTGAAACAGCAGAAGGTGGGGCCAAGGCATGGCCTTCCGATCCAACATCTGCCTCGCTGTTTGTTGGAACTGTGCGTCATGGTTGGAACAATTTGCAGTGAGTTCGGTCAACTGCCTTGACCCTGAGAGGTGCTAATTATATTTCCTATCGATGGCGCAATGGATCGCGGTCCCAGATTAAAGTGAAGATAGACAATTTATGTGTCTATCATAAGACACATATGATATGTGGAGGAATGAACTGCAGATGCTGGTTTACACCGAAGATAGACACAAAATGCTGGAGTAACTCAGAAGGACAGGCATCATCTCCTGGGAGAAGGAATAGGTGACGTTTAAGGTCGAGACCCTTCTTCAGACTGAGAGTTACTCCAGCATTTTGTGTCTATCTTCGGTGTAAACCAGCATCTGCAGTTCATTCCTCCACATTTCGTCCAAGATTAAAGTGCACGAGTTTCTTAATTTGTTGATCTACATTGTTCCAGGTTAAGCTACGCCTCAAATTTACATTCTCACACTTATTTACAAACCCCTCCTTCGTCCTGCCAACTCTGTGTGATCTCTTCAAGTCCAACTGCAATCTGAGAACATATTTAGAAATGTAAATCTGTGGAATTCTCTGCCTCAGAAGGCAGTGGAGGCCAATTCACTGGATGCTTTTCAAGAGAGAGTTAGATAGATCTCTTATTGATAGGGGGTATGGGGAGAAGGCAGGAACGCGGTACTGATTGTGGATGATCAGCCATGATCACATTGAATGGTGGTGCCGGCTCGAAGGGCCGAATGGCCTCCTCCTGCACCTATTGTCTATTGTCTATTGAATAAAGGGGTGCAGGAGTACAATTAAGAGGGAAATCAGAAGGGCAAAAAGGGGGCCCGAGATAGTTTTGGCAGATAAGGTAAAGGGGAATATAAAGAGATTCCACCAGTAAATGAAAGGAAAAAATAATAATCAGGTGGAAGCTGCAATATGACAAAGGTTAGGATAGCTGTACAGCACAACAACCTTTGGGCATTCATTAACGCACATTAATGTTCCAAATAAGTATTCCTTGACGCACACCACAATAGTTTGGATGGGTATTCCGTAGAAACCTTGAGAATAGGTGCAGGGGGAGGCCATTCGGCCCTTCGAGCCAGCACTGCCATTCATTGTGGTCATGGCTGATCATCCACAATCAGTAACCTGCCTTCTCCCCATATCCCTTGATTCCACTAGCCCCTAGGGCTCCATCTAACTCTCTTTTAAATTCATCCAGTGAATTGGCCTCTACTGCCTTCTGTGGCAGAGAATTCCACAAATTCAAAACTCTGGGTGAAAATGTTTCTTCTCACCTCAACCTTCTCACTACAAGGTTCCTGATATTGAAAATTAAACAAAGGATTAAATAGCATGCAACCTTACTTGTATTAGTGTTATTGCATTTGTATATTCATGTTTTGAGGAATGGATCGACTGGGCATATATTCACTGGAATTTAGAAAGGATGAGAGGGGATCTTATAGAAACATATAAAATTCTTAAGGGATTGGACAGGCTAGGTGCAGGAATTTTTTTCCCAAAGTTGGGGGAGTCCCGAACCAGAGGTCACAGTTTAAGAATAAGGGGTTGGCCATTTAGGATTGAGATGAGGAAACACTTTTTCACCCTGAGAGTTGTGAATCTGTGGAATTCTCTGCCACAGAAGGGAGTGGAGGCCGATTCACTGAATGTTTTCAAGAGGGAGTTAGATTTAGCTCTTAGGGCTAAGGGAATGAAGGGATATGGGGAGAAAACAGGAACGGGGTACTGATTTGGGATGATCAGCACTGATCATGGCTAGAAGGGCCGAATGGCCTACTCCTGCAACTATTTTCTATGTTTCTATGTTTCTATGTTTCTATGTTTCTATGTTTCTATGAGAACGTGTTGTTATTGATAATAAGAAATTGGAAAGTTCGCACAATATCAAGGGTCAAAATCTGTATAAAAGGTTGAGCTTTGCAAGTGGAATTTCAGAGTAGTACAGTAGCTGGGTCTGTGCTGGTCTCCTTGTGCACAAGTAACTAAAGTGCGTCTGTAAAATGAATGGAAGTTGTCAGAGTCCAGTTGATCAGTGACGACACAGGGAGAGAATATGTCCTCTTAAAAATCAACGTCAATAGTCATCTAAAAAAGTGCTGGAGTTTCTCAATGGGTCAGGCAGCATCTCTGGAGAACATAGATAGGTGACGTTTCACAGTGTACTGGAGTAACTCAGTGGGTCAGGCAGCATCTCTGGAGAACATAGATAGGTGACATTTCACAGAGTGCTGGAGTAACTCAGTCGGTCAGGCAGCATCTCTGGAGAACATAGATAGGTGACGTTTCACAGTGCTGGAGTAACTCAGAGGGTCAGGCAGCACCTCTGGAGAACATAGATAGGTGATGTTTCACAGAGTGCTGGAGTAACTCAGCGGGTCAGATAGCATCTTTGGAGAACATAGATAGGTGACGTTTCACAGAGTACTGGAGCAACTCAGTGGGTCAGGCAGCACCTCTGGAGAACTTAGATAGGTGACGTTTCATAGAGTGCTGGAGTAATTCAGTGGGTCAGGTAGCATCTTTGGAGAACATAGATAGGTGACGTTTCACAGAGTGCTGGAGTAACTCAGCAGCTCAGGCAGCATCTCTGGAGAACATAGATAGGTGACTTTTCGGGTCAGGACCCTTTCTCGGACTGATTGTGGGGGGAGGGGAAAAGAAGCTGGGAGAGTGGAGAGGCAGGGCAAAGAATGGCAGGTAATAGGTGAACGGGCAGGCAATAGGTAACAGGTGCGGGGAGGGTTGATATGCAGATGGTTAGAACAAAGGCCAGAGATTAAAACAGAAGGCGTGAGAGAAAAGGATTGAAGAGTTGCGAATTGTGAAGCCGGAGGAAGGAATGAGGGTGGAGGGGGAGGGGGAGGGGAGAAGTAGGTGTGGGTACAGTGGGGCGTGGTAGGGAAGGGGGGGGGGGGGTTATGAGGGAGAAAGGTGATGGGGTGAGGGTTGTAAAGGATATCTAAAAAAAAGGAATCTATGTGTAGAGGCTCAGGAGCTGGGCGAGGGAGAAAATACAGATGCTCCTCGACCTACGATGCTTCGACTTACGATATTTCGACTTTACGATGATGCAAACACTGGGCAATGGCAGTGAGCCGCAGATCGCTTCCGGCCATGTGATCGGGTGTATTAAATGCATTTTCGACTTACGATATTTCCGATTTACGATGGGTTTATCGGAAGGTAAACCCATCGTAGGTTCGAGGAGCACCTGTTACTATTTCTGGGCCAGATTGAGTTTTTTCGAAGAGGTGAAGAGGATTGATGAGGGCAGTGTGGTGCTGGTCAGTAGGCTTGTCTGGAAGGTTAGATCACATGGGATCGCATGGGAGTATTCACACGGTTGGGTTGTGAACCCATCTCTAAACACGTGTAGGAAGGAACTGCAGGTGCTGGTTTACACCGAAGACAGACACAAACTGCTGGAGTAACTCAGCGGGACAGGCCGCAACTCGGGAGAGAAGGAATGGGTGACGTTTCGGGTCTGAAGAAGGGCCACGGCCTGAAACATCACCCATTCCTCCTCTCCAGAGATGCTGCCTGTCCCGCTGAGTTACTCCAGCGTTTTGTGTCCAGCTATAGTTATTCTTTGCCTTTCATTGGCCAGAATTCCCAGTTGGCAGGGAGATGAGGAAAAACATTTTCAGTCAGAGAGTTGTGAATCTGTGGAATTCTCTGCCTCGGAAGGCAGTGGAGGCCAATTCTCTGGATGCATTCAAGAGAGAGCTAGAGAGAGCTCTTAAGGATAGTGGAGTCAGGGGGTACGGGGAGAAGGCAGGAACGGGGTACTGATTGAGAATGATCAGCCATGATCACATTGAATGGCGGTGCTGGCTCGAAGGGCCAAACGGCCTCCTCCTGCACCTATTGTCTATTGTCTATTGTCTACAAAACGTTTTCCAAATGTCAAACATGCTCCATTAAAAACCCATAGTTAAAATCTTTCAGTGCAGCGAAGCAATGCCAAGTTCAAGGTCAGTCGTGAATGGTGGGGTAGGCATAAGGTGGCAAATGTCTTGTCTCTGTTTCTAATATCATATTGTATTCGCTAAGTATTACCAGGCTGTGCTCAGAGTGGGGGTGGTGAATGGAGCAGGGGTCTTCACCTCTCCAATTAATCTTTGACACATTAAAAATGCATGCTTAGTTTAGTTTAGTTTAGTTTAGTTTAGTTAAGTTTAGAGATACAACGCAGAAACTGGCCCTTCGGCCCACCGAGTCCGCTCCGACCAGCGATCCCCGCACGCTAACACTATCCAACACACACTAGGGACAATTTACATTTATGCCCAGCTAATTAACCTACATACCTGTACGTCTTTGGAGTGGGGGAGGAAACCGAAGATCTCGGAGAAAACCCACGCTGGTCACGGGGGGAACGTACAAACTCCGTACAGATGGCGCCCGTAGTCAGGATCGAACCTGAGTCTCCGGCGCTGCATTCGCTGTAAGGCGGCAACTCTACCGCTGCGCCATCATGAGATACCACGTGGAAACAGGCCCTTCGGCCCACTGAGTCCGCGCCAACCAGCGATCCCCGCACGCTAACACTATCCTACACACACTAGGGACAATTTACATTTATGCCAAGCCAATTAACCTACAAACCTGTACGTCTTTGGAGTGTGGGAAGAAACCGAAGATCTCGGAGAAAACCCACGCAGGGCACAGGGAGAATGTACAAACTCCGTACAGACGGCGCCCGTAGTCAGGATCTAACCCGGGTCTCTGGCGCTGTGAGGCAGTAGGTGTACCGTTGCGCCACCGTGCCGCTCTATGTCATGCACGGGCACATTTATGCATTGTTCAAATCCGTTTAATATTCCCGTCCAATGTCAGTCAAATTCCAGTTTGCGTAACCCACTGAGAATAACCATTCACTGCAATAATCACGCATCTTTAGTCTAATTCTGCTTTATGTGACAGGGTATAATTGGTTGGCGGCACGCCACTCGACTCCTTGTCTTCTACAGTAACGCGGAACTTCACTTTGCGGGAAATAACACACGTGGCAGAAGATCGGCAAGTGATGGGAGCTGCCACCTTGACGCTCAGGGTGTCTACGTCACCAGTCACCGTCAGGTAGGCCGGCTTTTGATGTTGACGGATGCGGTATAAAAAATCCCCTGGCAGGCAAAACACCAACATCGTCAAGGAAAATCGTTGCATGTTTCATATTGAGTTGCACAGCACTAGAACAATTTCCCCTGTCTTCTTCAATCTTAGTTTGGACTGAATATAGATTAACATGATTCAAGTGCTCTCACTTAAATAAGATACTTGTCTGATGGGATATTTGGTAACAGTAACTGTATTAGCCTAATGGGGGGGGGTATAAGAATATAACTGCAGATGCTGGTACAAATCGAAGGTGTTTATTCACAAAATGCTGGAGTAACTCAGCAGGTCAGGCAGCATCTCAGGAGAGAAGGAATGGGTGACGTTTCAGTCTGAAGAAGGGTCTCGACCCGAAACGTCACCCATTCCTTCTCTCCTGAGATGCTGCCTGACCTGCTGAGTTACTCCAGCATTTTGTGAATAAATATTAGCCTAATGGGATATCAGATAGTAGCACAGCAAAGGCGACCATGTAATGCAACGATGGTAATTATGTTTACTTGTGGTGTGGGGAAGTGAGAGCAGGCCTGGGTTAATTGACCATCTGAGAAGCTGGGGTGAGGGAAATGGGTAAACCACCAGACTTTGTAACTTTTGCAAAGTATTTTAGGTTGGAGATGCTAGATAAGACCCTGAAATCTATATACTAAAACTCTCGTTTGTTATCTTGTTTGTGACTGAACTTCAGCCAAAACGGTACACTATAGCACGACAATTGTAGGCCCACCTCACTCACCATTGCCACTTTAGTGATAATGCAAGTAGTTTTATTGAAATCGGTTTTATATTTTTTAAGTTATTCACATTTTAAAGTTTAAAAGGAGGGGAGGGGGAGGGGAGGGGGAGGGGAGGAGGGAGGAGGGAGGGAGGGTGGAAGGGGGGAGTGGGGGAGAAGGGAGAGGGGAGGGGGGGTTGAGGAGAGAGGGGAGGGGGGGAGGACAGGGTGCTGCACCAATGCAGGAGAGGTTTGGGCCCAACTGGTCCACTTGGTCTAGTAATGATTAAAAATGACAAATATCTCGATGATCTATTCCAATGGATTTTCTTTCAAATGGCGGCACGGTGGCGCAATGGTAGAGTTGCTGCCTAACAGCGCCAGAGACCCGGGTTCGATCCTGACCACGGGTGCTGTCTGTACGGAGGTTGTACGTTCTCCCTTGTGACCGCGTGGGTTTTCTCCTGGAGCTCCGGTTTCCTCCCACACTCTGAAGACGCGCAGGTTTGTAGGTTAATTGGCTTTGGTTAAAATTGAAAAGTGTCCCTCGTGTGTGTGGGATGATGCTTGTGTATGAGGGTCGCTGGTCAGCGCGGGCCCGGTGGGATCCTGTTTCCCCGCTGTATCTCCAAACTAAACTTAAAAATTAAAACGGAAGAAAAACTAAAACTTAAACCTAGGTTGGGGGGGAACCTGAGGAGGTGTATTTTTAGATTTATTTAGATTTAGAGATAGAGCGCGGAAACAGGCCCTTTGGCCCACCGAGTCCGCGCCTCCCAGCGATCCCCGCACATTAACACTATCCTACACACACTAGGGACAATTTTTACATTTTACCCAGTCAATTAACCTACATACCTGCACGTCTTTTGGAGTGTGGGAGGAAACCGAAGATCTCGGAGAAAACCCACGCAGGTCACGGGGAGAACGTACAAACTCCGTACAGACGGCGCCCGTAGTCGGGATCGAACCTGAGTCTCCGGCGCTGCATTCGCTGTAAGGCAGCAACTCTACCGCTGCGCCACCGCGCCGCCAAGAAATGTGTTCTTGTACATTTGCAGTATTTTCATTTGGGAGCATGTGGATGCACTGACATCATGAGCCTTGGGAACGTGAGGCTGAATTGCTGCTGTAACATGTGCTGTGCATTCAAGGAACTTGATCCGAAAGATCGGCACAGCCGTTTCTTTGTGATTTCCATTTCCACACTTAGTTCAGTGATTGAGGCTACTATTTCCCCTCAGCTATCCAGGACCCTCCTGCAATGAGGCAACTTTTCAAAACCAAATGCTGTTGAGTTTATTCCTCTTTCAACAAAACTTTACGACTTTGAACTTTCCACCAGGGTTTTCAAACCTCATAGATGGCCCTAGATTCGAGGACCTGGTTGAGTGCCTCAAATGCCCCGGCATTTAATTATCCCCCATACTCCCTCCCTCACCTGCCTGCTCAACACCAATTTATTCGTGTAGAAATCAAAATGTCTCGGGCCTAATGTGACCACACAAGTTCAGAAGTGATGGGAGCAGAATTTAGGCCATTCGGCCCATCAAGTCTACTCTGCCATTCAATCATGGCTGATCTATCTTTCCCTCTCAACCCCATTCTCCTGCCTTCTCCTCATAACCCCGGACACCCGTACTAATCAAGAATCGATCTATCTCTGCCTTAAAAATATCCATTGACTTGGTCTCCACAGCCCTCTGTGGCAAAGAATTCCACAGATTCACCACCCTCTGACTAAAGAAATTTCTTGTCATCTCCTTCCTAAAGGAACGTCCTTTAATTCTGAGGCTGTGACCTCTGGTCCTAGACTCCCCCACTAGTGTAAACATCACATCTAGTCCTTTCACTATTCTGTATGTCTCAATGAGGTCCCCCCTCATCCATCCAAACTCCAGCGAGTCCAGGCCCAGTGCCGACAAGCATCTCACCTTCAACAAAACAGCTGGGATTGAGCATTTTGTGTTTTCTTTGTATTTTGCTGTTGTGTAATTTTGAAATGTTTCTAATCGCAGAGTTATCCATCCATCACCCAGTTGGCACGGAAGCTTAACGACAATAAAATCCAGCTTCTCTTTGTAGTTAAGGAAGAGTTCGGTGATGTTTACAAGGTAAGAAAGCCTAAAGATTCAGCTCACATTCTGAGGATTGTTGGTGAAGAGGGTGACACATCCCTTGTCTGGGTAGGTCTGGGTAAAAGTCCTGCTGCCTCCAGGACACACCTTTAGGTTAGAAGGTCGAACCATAGGGTGATAAGGAATAGGAGTAGAATTAGGCCATTCGGCCCATCGGGTCTACTCCACCATTCAATCATGGCTGATCTATCTCTCCCTCCTAACCCCATTCTCCTGCCTTTTCCCCATAATGTCTGACACTCGTACTAATCGAGAACCTATCTATCTCTGCCTTTTAAAATATCCATTGACTTGGCCTCTGCAGCCTTGTGTAGCAAAGAATTCCACAGATTCACCACCCTCTGGCCCCATAGCAGAAGCATCTAAGGTGGTAAAGGCGCTGCCTTGTCTTGCCCACTAGTGCGGCAATGTGTGTTGTCCATGTCAGATCCTCTTTGATGTGGACTCCCAGGTATTTAAACCTGCTCACCCTATCCACAGTAGACCCATTTATCTCCAGTGGCGTGTAGGTCCTTGGATGTTGAGCCCTTCTAAAGTCCACAATCAGCTCCTTAGTTTTTTTGACATTCAAGAGGAGGCTATTGTCCTGACACCAGAGTGCCAGATCAGCCACCTCCTCCCGGTAGGCCTTCTCATCGTTGTCGGAGATCCGGCTCACAAGGTACGGATGTGATTGTAGCGCGCCACTCCCTCAATCCCAGACTTGCCGAGCTCACTTCTTGTTGATAAACAGTCAACAAAGTTCCCACCAGTCCTTTGAATGCCAAAATAATATAAATAGATTGCTCACAAGACTCCACCAGGCTCATTCTTTTTGAAAAAGCAGGAAGGAAATTGGTCTGTTCACGCAACCTAATGCTGGCTTTGTTTTTTGGAACGAGTCAATACGTTGCACGACAATTCAGTCTGGGTTTCATCGCTCCAGATTGTATATACTAATTATTTCTGAAATAAATCATGCATTGTACTAAACAAACTATGTGAGTGTTGGTAGACCAGTAAATGAGCAGATTCAGAGCATTGTTATGGGCAGTCTAAACAAGGTTTACTGAATCGAGTTGCCCTCCCTTGTAACAATAATAGCAATATTATTGCAATAATAATAGAAACATAGAAACATAGAAAATAGGTGCAGGAGTAGGCCATTCGGCCCTTCGAGCCTGCACCGCCATTCAATATGATCATGGCTGATCATCCAGCTCAGTATCCTGTACCTGCCTTCTCTCCATACCCCCTGATCCCTTTAGCCACAAGGGCCACATCTAACTCCCTCTTAAATATAGCCAATGAACTGGCCTCAACTACCTTCTGTGGCAGAGAATTCCACAGACTCACCACTCTCTGTGTGAAGAAATGTTTTCTCATCTCGGTCCTAAAAGACTTCCCCCTTATCCTTAAGCTGTGACCCCTGGTTCTGGACTTCCCCAACATCGGGAACAATCTTCCCGCATCTAGCCTCTCCAACCCCTTAAGAATTTTATATGTTTCTATAAGATCCCCCCTCAGTCTTCTAAATTCCAGCGAGTATAAGCCTAGTCTATCCAGTCTTTCTTCATATGAAAGTCCTGCCATCCCAGGGATCAATCTGGTGAACCTTCTTGTCATTGCTGTCAAAAGTCACAAATAAAGTAGATGTTGCTGTCTGATTAGAGCATTCAGCAGTGTTGACATTTACCTTTTGTAATTAAAAGTGCATCTGTACTTCGAACTTCATCCCTACAATCCAACTTTTATTGTAAGATATCTATCTGTAAGGGATTTCGGCAACCGGTAGAATTGAACAGAACTTGGCCTGCCGCTTCTCCTCACATCTCGTGCGCCTTCGAACACATACCTGGGCTGCATGCGGACATGTGCAGGAAGGAACTGCAGACGCTGGTTTAAACAAAAGCTGGAGTAACTCAGCGGGACAGGCAGCATCTCTGGAGAGAAGGAATGGGTGACGTTTCGGGTCGAGACCCTTCTTCGGACGTCAATGTTCTTGTTCTTCCATTCTGTCAAGAATCTTGCATTTATAATTCTTATAATTCCGTTTCTTACACGTATAACACATTGACCTGAATGTGCTCTACTTAACCAGTCTACTTAAGTCTTCGAAATCAGACACAAAAGGCTGGAGTAACTCGGCGGGGCAACACTGATTTCTCTAACTTCAAGTGACCCTTGCATCCCCTCTCTCTCTCCGTCCCTCCCCCACCCTAGTCCTTGTACTGGTTGCATTGCCATCATCTGAAGAAGGCTCTCGACCCTAAACGTCACCCGTTCCTTCTCTCCGGAGATGCTGCCTGACCCGCTGAGTTACTCCAGCCTTTTGTGCCGATCTTCTGCTTGTGGAAAGCTGAGTCTCCACATGCTAGAACCAGGAGGCAAGACTTTGGAGCCAAGTATGCAGCTGGGTCATGCAACCCCCTACACCCTTAATTATCACGGCCAATGCGTCACGGCCTGGTTCGGCAACTTGAATGCCCAGGAGAAATGAAGTCTGCAAAAAGTTGTGAACACTGCCCAGTCCATCACGGTTTCTGACCTCCCCACCATCGAAGGGAGTTACCAGAGTCCCTGCCTCAAAAAGGCAGCCAGCATCATCAGAGACCCACACCACCCTGGCCGCACACTCATTGCACCCCTGCCATCGGGAAGAAGGTACAGGAGCCTGAAAACTGTAACGTCTAGGTTCAGAAACATCTTCTTCCCCACAGCCATCAGGCTATTAAACACGACAACCTTCAAATAAGCTCTGAACTACATGGACTTGGGGGCATATCTCCTGTGATGGAGACGGTGAGATCAAGAAACGGTAGGGAAATGTCGGAGATGGTCCAAGTGAAATTTCTCCGATATTTCCCTGCTGATTCTTGATCTCACCGTCTCCATCACAGGAGATGGACTATCAACTGACGTCCATTACAAATCCACTGACTCCCATAGCTATCTGGACTACCCACCCTGCATAATAAGAACTCTATCCCCTAGTCCCAATTCCTCCATCTACGCCACATCTGCGCCCCAGATGAGGTTTTATCATATCATATCATATCATATATATACAGCCGGAAAGAGGCCTTTTCGGCCCACCAAGTCCGTGCCGCCCAGCGATCCCCGTACATTAACACTATCCTACACCCACTAGGGACAATTTTTACATTTTACATTTGCCCAGCCAATTAACCTACATACCTGTAGGTCTTTGGAGTGTGGGAGGAAACCGAAGATCTCGGAGAAAACCCACGCAGGTCACGGGGAGAACGTACAAACTCCTTACAGTGCAGCACCCGTAGTCAGGATCGAACCTGAGTCTCCGGCGCTGCATTCGCTGTAAAGCAGCAACTCTACCGCTGCGCTACCGTCCATGCCAGGACGTCGGAGTTGTCCTCATTCATTAGGTAATGGCGTTCCCCTCTTCCATTATAGATGAGGCCTTCACTGAGGTCTCCTCGATACCCTGGAGCTCTGCTCTTCCTTCCCCCTCCCCCTAGTCACCACAGGGTCAGAGTCCCCCTTGTTCTCACCTTCCACCTCATCAGCCTTTGCATGCAGCACATAATCCTCTGACATTTTCGCCACCTCCAACGGGATCCCACCACTAGCCACATCTTCCACTCTCCACCCCTTTCCACTTTCCACAGAGACCGTTCCCTCCGCAACTCCCTGGTCAACTTGTCCCTTCCCATCCAAACCGCCCCCTCCCCAAGTGCACGAAATGCAACACCTGTCCCTTTAACTCCCCCCTCGACTCCGTCCAAGGACCCCAACAGTCTTTTCAGGGTGAGGCGGAGGTTCACTTGCACCTCCTCCAACCTCATCTACTGTTCTAGGTGTGGACTCCTATATATCGGTGAGACCAAGCACAGGCTCGGCGATCGTTTCGCTGAGCACTTCGGCTCAGTCCGCCTAAACCTACATGATCTCCCGGTTGCTAAACACTTTAACTCCCCCTCCCATTCCCACACTGACTTTTCTATCCTGGGCCTCCTCCATTGTCAGAGTGAGGCCCAGCGCAAATTGGAGGAACAGCACCTCATATTTCGCTTGGGTAGCTTACATTGACTTACAGTGGTATGAACATTGACTTCTCCAACTTTCCCTCTCTCTCCATCCCTCCCCCTTCCCAGTTCTCCGACCAGTCTGACTGTCCCTCCGATTACATTGTTTGTCCGTTTGTTTTGTTGTCACCTTCTCCTAGCTAACTAACGTCTATTCTACATTTTGTTTGGCCTGCATCTCTTTTGATCTCTTACATTTCCTTATCTCTGTAACTCCCTCTCTCCCCTGACGCTCAGTCTGAAGAAGGGCCTCGACCCGAAACGTCACCCATTCCTTCTATGCAGAGATGCTGCCTGTCCCCGCTGAGTTACTGCAGCATTTTGTGTCCAGCACCAAGAGCTGTTGCCTTACAGAGACACAGGCTCAATACTGACTACTTGTGATCCTGGATGCTTGTCTAGACGGGGTTTGTACGTTCTTCCCGTGACCTGCGTGGGTTTTCTCCAAGATCTTCGATTTCCTCCCACATTCCAAAAGACGTATAGATTTAGACAATAGACAATAGGTGCAGGAGTAGGCCATTCAGCCCTTTGAGCCAGCACCGCCATTCAATGTGATCATGGCTGATCATTCTCAATCAGTACCCCGTGCCTGCCTTCTCCCCATACCCCCTGACTCCGCTATCCTTAAGAGCTCTATCTAGCTCTTTCTTGAATGCATTTAGAGAATTGGCCTCCACTGCCTTCTGAGGCACAGAATTCCACAGATTTACAACTCTCTGACTGAAAAGGTTTTTCCTCATCTCCGTTCTAAATGGCCTACTCCTTATTCTTAAACTGTGGCCCCTGGTTCTGGACTCCCCCAACATTGGGAACATGTTTCCTGCCTCTAACGTGTCCAACCCTATAATAATCTTATATGTTTCGATAAGATCCCCTCTCATTCTTCTAAATTCCAGTGTATACAAGATTTGTAGGTTAATTGGCTTGGTATAAATGTAAAATTGTCCCTTGTGTGTATCATGTTAATGTGCTGGTGGGCCGAAGGGCCCGTTTCTGCACTGTATCTCTAAACTGAACTAATCTAAAAACTAAAGGATAAAACATAATTCCAGATGAACTGCCTGCTTTACCTGCATGCTTACTTTTCAGTGACTGATGAACAAGGACTCTTTGTACTTCCCCATTTCCTAACTTGACACCATTCAGATAATAATCTGCCTTCCTGTTCTTCCCACCAAAGTGAATAACCTCACATTTATCCACATTAAACTGCATCTGCCATGCACCTGCCCACTCACACAACCTTGTTCATCAGTCACTGCAGGCAGTGAAGAAAGCTAATGGCATGTTGGCCTTCATGACACGAGGAGTTGAGTTTAGGAGTAAAGAGGTCCTTCTGCAGTTGTACAGGGCCCTAGTGAGACTGCACCTGGAGGAGTACTGTGTGCAGTTTTGGTCTCCAAATTTGAGGAAGGACATTCTTGCTATTGAGGGAGTGCACAGGTCACTAGGTTAATTCCCGGAATGGTGGGACTGTCGTATGTTGAAAGACTGGAGCGACCAGGCTTGTATACACTGGAATTTAGAAGGATGAGAGGGGATCTTATTGAAACATATAAGATTATTAAGGGATTGGACACACAAGAGGCAGGAAACATGTTCCCAATGTTGGGGGAGTCCAGAACAAGGGGCCACAGTTTAAGAATAAGGGGTAGCCCATTTAGAACGGAGATGAGGAAAAACTTTTTCACTCAGAGAGTTGTAAATCTGTGGAATTCTCTGCCTCAGAAGGCAGTGGAGGCCAATTCTCTGAATGCATTCAAGAGAGAGCTAGATAGAGCTCTTAATGATAGCGGAGTCAGGAGGTATGGGGAGAAGGCAGGAACGGGGTACTGATTGAGAATGATCAGCCATGATCACATTGAGTGGCGGTGTTGGCTCGAAGGGCCGAATGGCCTACTCCTGCACCAATTGTCTATCGATGTCTATGAAATATACAATTCAATTGCGGTAGCAAATATAGAAAAGATGAAATGTATGCTGGTTGCCAATCTCTGAGGAATGGCATTTCTACAAATTGTGGCATGGACTGAATTAAGCATAAACATCATTTGGTGTAAACAGATTTATTGATTTACGGATTATAGATTAAAACCATTGATAAAGATTGAAAAGCGTTGCAAAAGTGGCTAAGGTGTGGCAGGTGCATAGTCAACTTCCTGTTATTGTTTTCACTGCCTGATGCAAAGCTGACAATGGTTTTATGCACTGAGTTCCAAGATCAGAAATGATTCCTAGCTTTAATAACATTGAATTTTCATACAACAAAGTCATTTGCAAATGGAGCATCTTTTCGCATTGTGGAACAAGACGCTCTTGCAAAACCTTTAAACCTTCACTGTTAGGTTAAGGTAAACTTACAAGCCGAATGTTTTTAATTAAAAATAATGATTTTTCGAGGATATTAATTGCAGGTTTCATTTCTCAAACTGCCTTAAGGTACAATGTCATTCCTATTTTCCTCAAAATAGTCCCCGTTAACCAAAGAATTCTTGGAACCAAGAGTGTTTGAAATTAGAAATGTTCGATAATTGTGGTGATATTATTAAACAATTAAAAGGGTGGCACGGTGGAGCAACGGTAGAGCTACTGCCTTACAGCGCCAGAGACCCGGGTTCAATCCTGACTATGGGTGCATGACTGTATGGAGTTTGTACGTTCTCCCCATGACCTGTGTGGGCTTTCTCTGAGATCTTCGGTTTCCTCCTGCACGGCAAAAGACTTACAGGTTTGTTGGTTAATTGGCTTGGTACAAATGTAAAATTGTCCCTTATGTATGTCGTGTTAATGTGCGGGGATCGCTGGTCGGTGCGGTCTCAGTGGGCTGAAGGGCCTGTTTCCGCGCTGTATCTCTAAACTGAACTAATCTAAAAACTAAAGGATAAAACATAATTCCAGATGAAATATATAATTCAATTGCAGTAGCAAATATAGAAAAGATGAAATGTATGCTGGTTGCCAATCTCTGAGGAATGGTATTTCTACAAATTGTGGCATGGACTGAATTAAGCATAAACATTATTTGGTGAAAACAGATTTATTGATTTACAGATTATAGATTAAAACCATTGATAAAGATTGAAAAGCGCTGCAAAAGTGGCTAAGGTGTGGCAGGTGCAGAATCAACTTCCTGTTATTGTTTTCGCTGCCTGATGTGAAGCTGGCAATGGTTTTATGCACTGAGTCCCAAGATCAGAAATGATTCCTAACTTTAATAACATTGAATTTTCATACAACAAAGTCATTTGCAAATGGAGCATCTTTTCGCATTGTGGAACAAGACGCTCTTGCAAAACCTTTAAACCTTCACTGTTAGGTTAAGGTAAACTTACAAGCCGAATGTTTTTAATTAAAAATAATGATTTTTCGAGGATACTAATTGCAGGTTTCATTTCTCAAACTGCCTTAAGGTACAATGTCATTCCTATTTTCCTCAAAATAGTCCCCGATAACCAAAGAATTCTTGGAACCAAGAGTGTTTGAAATTAGAAATGTTCGATAATTGTGGTGATATTATTAAACAATTAAAAGGGTGGCACGGTGGAGCAACGGTAGAGCTACTGCCTTACAGCGCCAGAGACCCGGGTTCAATCCTGACTATGGGTGCATGACTGTATGGAGTTTGTACGTTCTCCCCGTGACCTGCGTGGGTTTTCTCCGAGATCTTTGGTTTCCTCCCACACACCAAAGACGTACATGTTTGTAGGTTAATTGGCTTGTTATAAATGCAAATTGCCCTAGTGTGTGTAGGATGGTGTCACTGTGTGGGGATCGCAGTACGGACTCGGTGGGCTGAAGGGCCTGTTTCCACAGTGTATCTCTAACCTAAACTATACTAAACTCCATTAAAAGCAGGCACCAATAATTGGCAGGATCAACGCAACACCTCTTTTGATCTTTTGATGATGATTTGAATGAACATAAATCTAAGGCCTGCTAACCCAGCCTCGAAGTGACAATGTTCAGAATCTGTCCATTCTGTTTTCACCTTCCTCATTTAACGGCAAATCTTGAATTTGGATTCTTGAGCTCAGAAACCTCCAGTGGAATCCATTAACTGTATTAATATATGTTTATATCATCTATATACTAAAACTCTCGTTTGTTTGTTTGTTTGTTTGTTTGTTCCTGAACTACAGCCAAAACAGTACACTATAGCGCAACAATTTTAGGCCCACCTTACTCACCGTCGTCCCTTTGGTGCTAATGGAAATCGGTGTTATATTTTTAAGGTTATTCACATTTTAAAGTTTAAATCTATCCCCTAGGGAAGGGGGGGGGGAGGAGGCACGATAAGGGGGGTTGAGGGGGATGGAGTGGGGGGGATGGGGGAGGAGGGAGGGAGGGAGGGAGAGGAGGGAGGTGAGGAGGGGGAGGGGTGGGAGGGAGGGGGAGGGAGGAGGGGAGAGGGAGGGGGGAGTGGGGGAGGGGAGGGTGCTGCACCAATGCAGGAGAGGTTTGGGCCCAACGGGTCCACCTGGTCTAGTAAACTTACAAAACGTGCCTTGGAGCGTTTCAGTGGACTGGAGAAGGTTCTTCTCAGAAACTCTCCATTGTCACAGTGCCATATTAGTAAGCGTGCAGTGATGAACCCAGTGTGAATATTCCACAGAGCAAGGATGATAGTAATGCAGTAAACTGCAGAAGATATAAATAGTGTATTGAGGAACTGCAGACGCTGGTTTAAATTGAGGCCTGACACAAAAGGCTGGAGTAACTCAGTGGGTCAGGCACCATCTCTGGAAAAAAAGGAACAGGTGACATTTCGGGTCGAGACCCTTCTTCAGACTGAGATTCAGGGTAAAGGGGATGAGAGATATAATGAATGAATGTTTATTGGCCAAGTATGTACACATACAAGGAATGTGCCTTGGTGCTCCGCTCGCAAGTAACAACACAAACATACAGTAAACAATTAAAAATAAAGCATGAAAACATAAAAACATTAAGAGTACAACATTACAGTTTAAACATGTGAGTTAAACAAAACAGAGCAAAAAGAGACTACAGACTTTTGGTTATTGATGTCTGGCTGTGGCTGCTTTGACAGTCCGGAGTCGCCTTCCAGAGGGAAGTGCTTCAAAGAGTTTGTGGCCAGGGTGAGAGGGGTCAGAGATGATCTTGCCCGCTCGCTTCCTGGCCCTTGCAGTGTACAGTTCGTCAATGGGGGGGAAGGTTGCAGCCAACAACCTTCTTAGCTGATCGAACGATTAGTTGCAGCCTCCGGATGTCGTGCTTGGTGGCTGAGCCAAACCAGACCATGATGGAGAAGGTGAGGACGGACTCAACGATGGCAGTGTAGAATTGGACCATCATTGCCTGTGGCAGATTGTGTTTCCTCAGCTGCCGCAGGAAGTGCATCTTCTGTTGGGCCTTTTTGACTGTGGAGACAGTACTTAGTGCAAATGAATGGACGATATGCAAAAAGCACCCATAATCAAGGGAATGTGGGACACACAATAGGTCTTTGTTGGGTGTGGGATAGGTGACAACGAGTAAACAAACAGAGGGACTTAATGTCCCGCCCCCCTGACATCAGTCTGAAGAAGGGTCTCGACCCGAAACGTCACCCATTCCTTCTCTCCCGAGATGCTGCCCGACCTGCTGAGTTATTCCAGCATTTTGTGAATAAATCGATTTGTACCAGCATCTGCAGTTATTTTCTTATATTAGGATGACAGTAAAGATGTGTAGGAAGGAACTGCAGATGCTAGTTTAAACTGAAGATGGACACAAAAAGCCAAGTCAAGTCAAGTCAAATTTATTTGTCACATACACATACACGATGTGCAGTGAAATGAAAGTGGCAATGCCTGCGGATTGTGCGCAAAAAAGAATTACAGTTACAGCATATAAATAAAGTTAATAAGTTACTATTAGTGTCGACAAAAATTTAGGCTCTGGGGTTATAAAAGTTGACAGTCCTGATGGCCTGTGGGAAGAAACTCCGTCTCATCCTCTCCGTTTTCACAGCGTGACAGCGGAGGCGTTTGCCTGATCGTAGCATCTGGAACAGTCCGTTGCTGGGATGGCAGGGGTCCTTCATGATCTTGCTTGCTCTGGATCTGCACCTCCTGATGTATAGGTCCTGCAGGGGGACGAGTGTAGTTCCCATGGTGCGTTCTGCCGAACGCACTACTCTCTGCAGGGCCATCCTGTCCTGGGCAGAGCTGTTCCCAAACCAGACTGTAATGTTGCCGGACCGGAGTAACTCTGCGAGTCAGACAGCATCTCTGGAGAAAAGGAACAGGTGACGTTTCGGGTCCAGACCCTTCTTCAGAAGACGCCTCAAAAACCATTTCGGCTACTAGGGTGGTGGAGGGGTGGAGAGAGCGGGGATGCAAGGGTTACTTGAAATCAATATTGACCCGCTGAGTTACTCAGGCCTTTTGTGTCTGATTTTGAAGACTTAAATAGATGTAAGAAAAGGAATTATAAGAATTCTAAATGCAAGATTCTTGACAGAATGGAAGAACAAGAAAAGTGAGAGAACTTTAAAAGATAAAACCAAAAATAGGAAAGGATGTAAAAAGGCAAATGGGATTTCTGCTTTTTTTAAAAACATTGTGTACTTTCGCACAAAGCAAGGGCCTGGTGCCTTATTCAACGTGTGTTCGCCCACAGTTTTAATGTTGCTTCCTGATTTGAACACAACATCAACGGAATAATTTTAATATCATGTAAATCAATTATGAAAATTCATCAGAATGACATGAGATTTGGGAGGCAATTATTATGAAGATAAAGTAAATTAAAACGGAGCTTTTGATTTTATCGAAGAATAACGTTTGCTGGCCTCATCTAATAGATAATTTCCAAAATGGTAAAAGGTTTTTAAAGTGATGGATTGTTAAATTGTGGAACAGTAATAAGTGGTTTCAAATCAGGGTTACAGCTAAATGAATGCAATAGAAATGAAGATAATATATTTAATCACAAATTTTTTTTTTTTTTTAAAGGCAATATTTTTTTCTCAAAGCTGATTGAGGTAGAGAATTATAGTCTCTATATATTCTCTATATATCTCTATATATAATGGAGAGACCCATTCCCTCTCTCCTAGATGATGCCTGACCTGCTGAGTTACTCCAGCATTTTGTGATACCTATAATATTGCCTTAAAAAAATAAAAATTCTGATTAAATGTATTCTTTTCATTTCTATTCAAAGGAAAATTGCACCATTCAAAAGAAAACTCACCATTCAAAAGAAAATTACACAATAGGTTTAGATGCAGAGCTTGTACCAGTGGAGATACAGTGGCTTGAATGGCAGGTATCACAAAAATACCGGAGTAACTCAGCAGGTCAGGCAGCATCTCTGGAGAGAAGGAATGTGTGACGTTTCAGGACGAGACCCTTCTTCAGACTCGTCGGAGCCTGCAGTCCGGGTTGGGTCCGAACTGGGAGATCTGGAACCGGAGCTGGAAACCACGAGGTAGAAGATGGAGGCGCAGGCAAGTCCCGAGAAAACAGACGTGGCTCTGGTGGCGAGTCTGGGTCAAAACGTGGTCGTAGAGCGGGAGGGCAGGAGGAATCACAGAGGGGGAGCAGCGAGTGAGAGAGCACGCTGCTAAACTCTCGTCGAAGAGAGGAGGAGAACCTCTTCAAAGTAGACATACCTTGAAGAAGGGTCTCGTCCCGAAACGTCACACATTCCTTCTCCCCAGAGATGCTGCCTGACCTGCTGAGTTACTCCGGCATTTTGTGATTCCTTCGATTTGTACCAGCATCTGCAGTTATTTTCCTACACGTGGTTTGAATGGCCTTCTTCAATAGTGCTCTTTCAAAGACATGAGAGCTTTCATTTTCTCTTGTGGTGCAGGTTTATAAGACAAGAAGTGCTGGAGTGACACAGCAGGTCAGGCAGCATCGCTTGGAGAACATGGATGGGCGGCATTTCGGGTCGGGATTGTTCTTGAGATAGATTGTAGTGGGGGGAGGGGGTGAAAGCTGGGAGAGAGGTTGGGGCAGGACAAACCTGGCTAGTGATAGGTGGATACAGATGAGGGGCTTTGATTGAGGGGCAGGCGGTTGAACGAAGGCTAGAGAGGAAAAGACAAGTGGCTGGAGATAAGCAGTGTGATATGTGAAGCCAGAGGGAGGGACATAGGTGGAAGGGGAGGGGAGGGGATTCTGAATGAAAAGGGTGAGTATCCAGGTGGGGCACAGAGAAGGGATGGGGAAGGGGGGACGGGAGATGGGGGGAAGGGGAAAGGGAAGGGAAAGGGGAAGAAAGGGGGAAGGGGAAGGGGGAGAGAGAGGGAATGGGACGAAAAGGGGAAGGGGGAGGGGTAGGGGAAGGGGGGGAGGGGGGAAGGGGAGGGAAGGGCAAAGGGCAAAGGGCAAAGGGGAAAGGGGAAAGGGGAAAGGGAAGGGGAAGGGGAAGGGGAGGGGAAGGGGAAAGGGCAAAGGGGGAGGGGGAAGGGGAGGGGAGGGGGAAGGGGTAGGAGAAGGGGAGGGAGGGGGAATGGAAGGGGAAGGGGAAGGGGAAGGGGAGGGGGAAGGAGGAAGGGGAAGGAGGAACAAGGAGGACAGGCGAAGGGGAAGGGGAAAAGGAAGGGGGAAGGAGAGGGGGAAAGGGGAAAGAGGAGGGGGGAGGGGGAAGGGGGAAGGGGGAAGGGGAAGTGGGAGGAAGGGGAATGGGGAAGGGGAAGGGGAGGGGGAGGGAGAGGGAACGGGAGGAAAAGGGGAAGGGGAGGGGGAGGGAGAGGGA
Source organism: Rhinoraja longicauda (assembly GCF_053455715.1). Classification (NCBI taxonomy): domain Eukaryota; kingdom Metazoa; phylum Chordata; class Chondrichthyes; order Rajiformes; family Arhynchobatidae; genus Rhinoraja; species Rhinoraja longicauda. The sequence continues at coordinate 107,125,810 of NC_135954.1, read as the reverse complement.
ACGGGAGGAAAAGGGGAAGGGGAGGGGTAGGGGAAGGGGGGGAGGGGGAAAGGGGAGGGAAGGGGAAAGGGGAAAGGGGAAAGGGGAAAGGGAAGGGGAGGGGAAGGGCAAAGGGCAAAGGGGAGGGGGAAGGGGAGGGGGAAAGGGGGAACAAGGAGGGCAGGCGAAGGGGGAAGGGGAAAAGGAAGGGGGAAGGAGAGGGGGAAAGGGGAAAGAGGAGGGGGGAGGGGGAAGGGGGAAGGGGTAAGGGGAAGTGGGAGGAAGGGGAATGGGGAAGGGGAGGGGGAGGGAGAGGGAACGGGAGGAAAAGGGGAAGGGGAGGGGTAGGGGAAGGGGGGAGGGGGAAAGGGGAGGGAAGGGCAAAGGGGAAAGGGGAAAGGGAAGGGGAGGGGAAGGGGAAGGGGAAGGGGAAAGGGGAGGGGGAAGGGGAGGGGAGGGGGAACAAGGAGGGCAGGCGAAGGGGGAAGGGGAAAAGGAAGGGGGAAGGGGAGGGGGAAAGGGGAAAGGGGGAGGGGGAAGAGGGAAGGGGGAAGGAACGAGGGAAAAATGGGCAGGGGGAGGCTGTGTTTGTTGGTTGATTACCTAAAAGTGGAGAATTCAATGTTCATACTGTTGGGTTGTAAGCTACCCGAGCAGAATAGGAAATGCTGTTCCTCCAGTTTGCGGGTGACTGCACTCTGGCAATGGAGGAGTTTCAGGATAGGAAGGTCAGTATGGGTTTGCAATTACCCTCGAAATCAGACAGAATATTGCAGAAACGTAGTGGTGAAAGCTAACTGCACACTCCTGAAAGTGCCAGCCAGGCAGCATCTGTGGAAAGAGAAAAAGAGTTGAAAGAGTTTGAAGTTCCAGAGAAGGGGTTGTGATGGAGAGAACAGAAGGAAGGGATGTGATAAAGTAGAGACGAAGGGAGGACCGATTGATGCTTGTTTGTTGAATCTACACCTTCCTACACTGGCTTCAGCCTCTTGTGGTTGTGGAATAGTGGGCATCATCCTTAGTGGTTGATAATAAGTTGATTAGTTTAGTTTAGTTTAGAGATACAGCGCGGAAACAGGCCCTTCGGCCCACCGAGTGCGCACCGCCCAGCGATCCCCACACATTAACACTATCCTACACACACTAGGGACAATTTTTACACATACACCAAGTCAATTGACCTACACACCTGAAGGCCTTTGGAGTGTGGGAGGAAACCGAAGATCTCGGAGAGAACCCTCGCGGTCACGGGGAGAACGTACAAACACCGTACAGACGGCGCCCGTAGTCGGGATCGAACCTGGGTCTCCGGCGCTGCAAGCGCTGTAAGGCAGCAACTCTACCGCTGCGCCACCGTGCCGCCCTTATTGGGATCCCTTGTTATTGGGAACTTTCCAGGAATGCACAATAACCCTAACCCAGGAGTGCATTCATGAGATGATCGATTCTGGGCAATGGATGAAAGTTCCTCTTTATATATATAAATATGTGTATATATATATATATGTCTATACATATATATCTATACACACACACACATATATATATATGTGTGTGTGTGTATATATATATATATATATATATACATATATATCTATACACACACACATATGTGTGTGTGTGTGTGTGTGTGTGTGTGTGTGTGTGTGTGTGTGTGTGTGTGTATATATATATATATACATGTGTGCGTGTGTGTGTGTGTGTGTGTGTATATATATACACACATACATATATATATATATCGATAAAAGGCTATAAATGTATTGCGTGAATATATATATAGTCACCTTTATATAGTCATATATATAATTATATTGTCACCTTTATAGTGACAATAAAGGTTTTTTACATTTTTACATATATATGTACAGGAGCATATCGATCCATGCATTGTATACTTTTATATTCATGCATTTTAAATATGTATGTTATGTTCTATACTTTGGCAATATAATGATGTATCTTATCATGCCAATAAAATATTTTAAATTGAATTGAAATTGAATATATATATATATATGATCTATATATATATATGTGTATTTGTGTATGTGTATAACACTGAACTTTTTTTTCTCTCGTGTTTATATATTGTTTACAGTGTACTATGTTTACATATTCTGTCGCGTTGCTGCAAGTAAGAATTTCATTGTTCTATCTGGGACACATGACAATAAAACACTCTTGACCCTCGACTGCTGAACTATGCAGGGATAGATTTAAAAAACCTCTCTTTCGAAGTTGGTAAAAACTGATCGCATCTGTTTCTTCAACCAAGAACAGATCTTAAGCTCATTTTTTCAAAGCATGAGGTGGTTTTTGTCGCTACTTTTTCTACTCAGAAACAGAGCATTTGTGGAGCTTACTTAATTGTGGCTCTTATTGCATTTGTAGCCAGTTACGGACATGCAAAAAAAATAACACTGTTTTCATGTTTGAATAGGCGCTCCAAGCCCACATTCCAAAGTCTGAAGTCGGTCTTCAAACATCAAACCCCAGAAATGTAACCGGGTTGATCGATGCTTATCAAGTGAGAACGGAACCTTCCATGAAACTTGAACATTTTTCTCTACTTGCACGATGAGTTCTGTTGGGTTTATTGTCACGTGCACTGAGGTACGGGGCTGCTTGAAAATCTAGCATAGTGATGCCTCTATTTTTAATTTTTATTCCAGGCTTTGTCGTCTAAGGTTATTCTTGATAACAGCAAATTGCCCGAAGGAGTTTCAATGCACTACACAGCCTACTGCAAGAATAATATCATCCAAACAGGGCAACAAGGCATGAAGTGCACAGGCATTCAAGTTGGTGAAGAGGTAAGGCATCAAAGTCCGTTTACGTCTGCACTGAAATATAGTGTGTGCTTTGGATTTCAATCTTGGGTCATTAACCTTTTCAGAAGATGGCACAAATATGAGGTGTACAACTCGACCCATCCACTTTCACTAAAGATGTGAAATGTGCTTTCTTGTACAGCCGCAGGTTTCAGAACAGCTCGGTAACTGTTAGCATGTTCTTGGAAGTAGCATTGGGTCCCACGTAAAGGTGGTTCAGAGTTCTGAAATTATAGGAGTAGGATGAGGCCATTCGGTCCATCGAGACCACTCCGCCATTCGATCATGGCTGATCTCGGCCTCATAATCCCATTTTCCTGCCTTCTCTCCATAGCCCTTGACACCCGTTCTAATCAAGAATTTGTCTATCTCTCCCATAAAAATATCCACTGACTTGGCCTCCACCGCGATCACAGATTAACTACCCTCTGACCAAAGAAGTTCCTCCTCACCTTCTTTCTTACAGAGCGCCCTTTAATTCTGAGGCTATGACCTCTGGTCCTGGACTCTCCCACCAGTGGAAACATCCTCTCCACATCCACTCTATGCCTTTCATTATTCTGTAAGTTTCAATGATGTCCCCCCTCAACCTTCTAAACTCCAGCGAGTACAGGCCCAGTGCTGTCAAATGCTCATCGCATGCTAACCCACTCATCCCTGGTATCATTCTTGTAAACCTCCTCTGGATCCTCTCCAGAGCCGGCATGTCCTTTGAGTGGAGGGGAAGACCTCCATTCAAAGAGAGGAAAAAGACTTCTTCACCCTTTTCCCGGCTCGTCTTCGAAGTTGGAGCCACAGTTTCTTGGCCACATCTCCTCTTCACCGTAACCAGTACACATTTTATGTGGAATAGACCAGTCCTCGAGTGAATTTTCTGTTTCAGGAATACATGTTGATAAAGTTTTGATGAAGTGTAAGAAAATAACTGCAGATGCTGGTACAAATCGAAGGTATCGGCTCGACCCGAAACGCCACCCATTCCTTCTCTCCTGAGATGCTGCCTGACCTCCTGAGTTACTCCAGCACTTTGTGAATAAAGTTTTGATGAAGAGTCTATGGAATCCTTTATGTATTTCCAAAGTGCTCTTCAAAGTCCCAGAGCAAGCAAACAGTTAAAGGAGTTTAGTTTAGTTTATTTAGTTTAGAGATACAGCGTGGAAACAGGCCCTTCGGCCCACCGAATCCGCACCGCCAGCGATCCCCGCACACTAACACTATCCTACACACACTAGGGACAATTTACACATACACCAATCCAATTAACCTACAAACCTGCATGTCTTTGGAGTGTGGGAGGAAACCGAATATCTCAGAGAAAAACCACACAGGTCACGGGGAGAACGTACAAAATCCGTACAGACAGCACCTGTAGTCGGGATCGAACCCGGGTCTCCGGCGCTGCAAGCGCTGTAAGGCAGCAACTCTACCGCTGCGCCACCGTGGCCGCCCTGAGTTGTACCTTTAATTTATGATTGAAATCTTCAGCATCTGTGAATTTGTTCACAATCAAACCCCGAAAGAGGGCTTCAGCTTGTGCTAATTACTAAAATGTTGAGCAGCTTTTTTAATGAGCATTCACGGGTGAGTTAAGAGCCATTAGATGCTTAATGCTGTACCTGACAATTGTTTTTTATCAAGCTGGAAGCCAAATTGGTAATTGCTTTCCCTCCTCCCAGACTTGCAGAGGTCTCTTCAAGTATAAAATGAAAACCCATCTTGATCACAGCCAATTCAAACCTGACCACGTGTCATCCAGTGTGGAAACAGGCCCTTTGGCCCAACATGTCCCAGCTACACTAGTCCCACCTGCCTGCTTTTGGCCCAAATCCCTCCAAACCTGTCCTATCCATGTACCTGTCTAACTGTTTCTTAAACGTTGGAAGGATCTCGACCCGAAATGTCACCCATTCCTTCTCTCCAGAGATGTTGCCTGACCTGCTGAGTTACTCCAGCATTTTGTGTCTACCTTCGATTTGTACCAGCATCTGCAGTTATTTTCCTACATAGAATGCATTGTTCATGAGGGAGGGCTGCCCTGTTGCCAGCGATGCTGCCTGACTTCACTTTGGGCCTGTTATGCTTGGGCCTTGCCCCATTGACGGGTGCTCGAACGGTTATGTTGGGACGGGGTTTATCCCGATACTGCCTCTTGGCATTCCCAATGGCTTTGTGAAGATCCTAGGAAGGTTTCTTGCGCCGCTCGGGATTGTTTGGCCTGAACGCTGTGGTCTTGGCCTTCACCCGGGCATGGAGCTCGCGGTTCATCCATGGTTTCCGGTCGTCTTCTTTGGCACGCACTCCTCCACGCACCCGCTGGTGAAGTTTGCAACGGCCGTGGCTTTACTCATTCAGGTTGGCCGCAGATTCCCTGAATATGGACCAGCCCACTGACTCAAAGCAGTCGTCTAGGATGCTGCCTGTTTCCGCAGACCAGCACTGAACAAACTTTCCGTGCCGAATCTGATTCTGTTTATCGCTTCAGATTCTGTTTATAGGCAGGGAGTAGAAGCAGGGCTAGATGACCAGATTTCCCAAAGTGCGGCCGGGGAATGGAGTGGAAGGCATTTTTTTGTTGGATGTGTAGCAGTGGTCGAGGGTGTTCTGGTCCCCGGTGGGACAAGACACGTGCTGATAGTATTTTGGTAGTACAATCTTGTGGTTGGGTTGATTAGAAACATAGAAAACAAGTGCAGGAGTAGGCCATTCGGCCCTTCGAGCCAGCAATGCCATTCAATAGACAATAGACAATAGGTGCAGGAGTAGGCCATTCGGCCCTTTGAGCCAGCACCGCCATTCAATGTGATCATGGCTGATCATTCTCAATCAGTACCCCGTTCCTGCCTTCTCCCCATACCCCCTGACTCCGCTATCCTTAAGAGCTCTACCTAGCTCTCTCTTGAATGCATTCAGAGAATTGGCCTCCACTGCCTTCTGAGGCAAAGAATTCCACAGATTCACAACTCTCTGACTGAAAAGGTTTTTCCTCATCTCCGTTCTAAATGGCCTACCCCTTATTCTTAAATTCAAGATGATCATGGCTGTTCATCCAAAATCAGTACCCCGTTCCTGCTTCTTCCCCATATCCCTTGATTCTTTTAGCCCTACGAGCTATATCCAACTCTCTTGAAAGCATCCAGCGAATTGGCCTCCACTGCCTTCTGTGGCAGAGAATTCCACAGATTCACAACTCTCTGGAGTGTGGGTAGAGGGCAGGGGACAGGGCAAGCAACAAGGTTGGAAGAGGTGCACATGAACCCCTCTCTCACCTGGAAAAGCTGCTGGGGTCTCTGAATGTAGGTGAGAGAGAAGGTGAAGGACAGGCGTATCTTCTACGAACCTAGAATGATCCCAGCAATGAGTGGGTTAACATGTGATGAGCGTTTGTCGACACTGGGCCTGCACTCGCTGGAGTTTAGAAGAATGAGGGGGGACCTCATTGAAACACACAGAATAGTGAAAGGCTTGGATAGAGTGGATGCGGAGAGGATATTTCCTCAGAATTAAAGGACGTTCTTTTAGGAAGGAGATGAGGAGGAATTTCTTTAGTCAGAGGGTGGTGAATCTGTGGAATTCTTTGCCACAGAAGGCTGTGGAGGCCAAGTCAATGGATATTTTTAAAGCAGAGATAGATAGATTCTTGATTTGTGCAGGTGTCAGGGGTTATGGGGAGAGGGCAGGAGAATGGGGTAAGGAGGGAGAGATAGATCAGCCATGATTGAATAGCGGACTATACTTGATGGGCCGAATGGCCTAATTCTACTCCTCTCACTTATGACCTTAATGGCACCCATATGTAGCAAGAAATCTATTATGCCCACTCAATTATCAGTTTATCAGATTTTAAAAACATTATCCGTTAAAATATATTAACAAGCTTTAAAAAATATTTAGCGAAGCAACCTTTTTAATAGGAATCTGAGGGGTAACGTTTTCACACAAAGGGTGGTGGGTGTATGGAACAAGCTGCCAGAGGAGGTAGTTGAGGCTGGGACTATCCCAACGTTTAAGAAACAGTTAGAGAGGTACATGGATAGGACATGTTTGGAGGGATATGGACCAAGCGCAGGCAGGTGGGACTAGTGTAGCTGGGACATGTTGGCCGTTGTGGGCAAGTTGGGCCGGAGGGCCTGTTTCCACACTGTATCACTTTATGATGATGACTCTAATTATCAGTTCATCAGTTTAAAAAAGGTTATCCTTTAAAATATATTACCAAGCTTTAAAACAATATTTAGCGAAACAACCTTTCATCTCTTTCCACAGAAAACACTATTTACCTAAACTAGTCTCGGATTCCAAATAAACATCCCACGCACAGATGATGTAATTCCAGCTGCTAGCGAGAGTTGAAGCATTGCGTGGTCTTGTTCATGTCAAGGGCAAGGCTGACAGGGGTCGGGGACCACGGATGACAGAAGATATTAAGGCCTTGGTCCAGCAGCAAGAAGTAGACACGAGTCAGCTACAGGCAACTGGAATCAATGAATCCCTGAAGGAGGAGCAGAGACCCAGGATTATACTTAATAAATCCGAAGGGCAACAAGTAGATATGAGATCACTTTGGCAGAGAAGGTTAAGTCGAATCCAAAGAGATTTTAAGTATATTTGGGGAGAGAGAGTAACCAGGGGGAGGACAGGGCCACTAAAGGACCATAGAGTCATAGAGTGATACAGTGTGGAAACAGGCCCTTCATAGAGTCATAGAGTGATACAGTGTGGAAACAGGCCCTTCGGCCCAACTTGCCCACACCGGCCAACATGTCCCAGCTACACTGGTCACACCTGCTGCGCTTGGTCCATATCCCTCCAAACCTGTCCTATCCATGTATCTGTCTAACTGTTTCTTAAACGCTGGGATAGTCCCAGCCTCAACTACCTCCTCTGGCAGCTTGTTCCATACACCCACCACCCTTTGTGTGAAAAGGTTACCCCTCCGATTCCTATTTAATCTTTGTCCTCAGTCCTGGCTGCCTCCTGACGTCTGGGGGGTGCCGTTGGGTGGTCCGGGAGGATTGGTCCTCAACATAGGCGGGTCCTGATGTCGAGCTCTGTCATCGGGTGGTTCAGAGGTTGTCTCCTTTGTCCGTGGGGTCTCAAAGGTCAATAGACAATAGACAATAGGTGCAGGAGGAGGCCATTCGGCCCTTCGAGCCAGCACCGCCATTCAATGTGATCATGGCTGATCATTCTCAATCAGTACCCCCGTTCCTGCCTTCTCCCCATACCCCCTGACTCTGCTATCCTTAAGAGCTCTATCTAGCTCTCTCTTGAAAGCATTCAGAGAATTGGCCTCCACTGCCTTCTGAGGCAGAGAATTCCACAGATTCACAACTCTCTGACTGAAAAAGTTTTTCCTCATCTCCGTTCTAAATGGCCTACCCCTTATTCTTAAACTGTGGCCCCTGGTTCTGGACTCCCCCAACATTGGGAACATGTTTCCTGCCTCTAACGTGTCCAACCCCTTAATAATCTTATACGTTTCGATAAGAAACATATAAGGTGGTGGAGTCGTCCACTGCGTCTAAACCGACGATAGACACAAAATCTCAGTTTAAATCGAAGGTAGACCCAAAATGTTGGAATGTCACCTATTCATTTTC